>NC_051181.1:61895280-62195280 GCF_013339695.2 Rhipicephalus sanguineus
AAGACACCACGACGCATCTCTTCGTTTCAGGCTCCTGTCTCGTTTCTTGCGCAGTTTTAACCTTAATCAACTATGAACCAACTATACCGCAAGATCGAACATGTTACTGAGCAACATCTGGACGTTGGCGGCGATTTATAAATGCGAAACATTTCTTAGCTAACCAATATTATTAATATCAGGGGTTTAACGGCCCCAAAACCACGATATGATTGGGAGGCGCCGTAGTGGAGGGCTCCGGAAATTTCGACACCCTGGGGTTCTTTAACGTGCACCTAAATCGGAAATACACGGGCCTCAAACATTATCGCCTTCACCGAAAATGCAGCCGCCGCGGCCGGGATTCGATCCCGCGACCTTCGGGTCAGCAGTCGAGCGCCATAACCAATAGACTACCGTGGCGCGGCCTTGGGAACCAAAGGCATTGCTATCTCATAATTGTCTTCTTCCTACATGCCGGTAATTGGACCTTCACCCAAGTGCAAGCAACACTTCTGTTGCTACAGGCAACAACGGCGGTCACGCGAGAAACGATTAAATGCAACAATGAAAGGCAAAAATGCAATTGTGGCAACGTGAAATGACAAGCGAGATCGATAAAAGATCACGTTGTCATATCAGAAACGACTGATCACCGTCGAGCCCACGATCGAGAGAGCATCATTTACTGGAGTACGCGCATACAAATACTCACGTGACCGGCGCAGCATATAAGACCGCATTTCTGGCGCCGAGTGTTTCGCGTACGATGCCGCCACCACCGAAATATGTTAACCCTAAAACCTTCGCTTTAGAAAGTTGCAAATGGAAATCGTAGCGGAAGTTATTGTCGGAAAACTTTCTTTATTTTTTCATGTCCTGAAAATGGGTGCGCTCTGAATGAGAAATGGCCACCTGAATGAGACGACAGCGCTCCTCATCAGCTTAACGAAGCGGACGGCCGGGGCGGACAATGCATAACAAATTTCTACCACTTGTATGGTATCGCGGTCAGAGGGAGTAACACACAGCGTTTTCCACGATACACGGAAATCGAAAGCGCATTGCGAAATACTGACCTTGCAAAAACCTCGCTGGAATATGCCACCGGTGCTGCACGACCCTGACGGCACTTGCGAAACGCCACTTTACAAGGCAAGGACCTCGATGCGCAGAAACGCCACAAAACACACGAACGCTGCGTTTGAATTAACCTTGCATTAAAGAGCAGTCAGAGGCTGTCTCGTATTTGGGTTCGTCGCGTCCTCCGCAGCCGTCCTTTTGGTGTGTCTGTGTGCGCGTTAACGAGGCAGCAAGCGCCCGTGAACGTAAACGACGAACCGCGTTAGAGCGTGTGGTAGCCCTTTCGAAACAAAAGAACTTAGCCCTCATTCCCACGAGCGCAGACAGGATAGTTGCCTAAAAAAATGGAGAGGGGCGAAGCGTGTAAGGAAGGGTGTTTCAGCTCCACTGACGTGAAACCTGGGAAGACGCGAAGCATGCAATGTGTGCCGGTGTTTTCCACAGCAAAAATCTTTACTCTACTGCTTTACCCGCCAGCGGTCCACTAACGCACCATCACTTCGCAGATATGTTTTAAGAAGTGGCGTTTCAAATAGATGACTTGGCCGTAGAGATGCACGTTTGTGTCTCTGGTTTTAGATAAAAACTTGAAGCGCCTTCGTAAATTTCATCGGGGATTCTGATACCGCTGCTACTCCAAGCATAATGTTTTAGGCAGTAACGATGAACTCTTAACTAATAATATGCATAATACAGACCGGTGGCGAGTAGTGGGATTTACCCAATTTTACTGGCGCATAACAGTTTTTGATGGATCGTGACGACGACATGACACGTCGAAAAGGCGAGACCATAAGCTGCTTCGCCCCTAAAAGCAAAAACATGGCTGATCCCTCCGTCATAGGAATCGGTATAACACGAAAGTGAAACGTGTCTTCACAGAAGTTGTGCTTATCGTGTAGTGATATATGAGAGCTTGTACAACGTCTATTCGTGTTTGGCAGTTATAGCACCGTTTGACGTGGATGCACCCATGTTGACAGCAGGTCTCTTTCGCGACGACTAACGCCCATGATCATGATTAAACTGTTGTGGTAGCTGACGGTGTGAACATATATTTGGACACAGCGAATCGTGAATCCCGCGTAAGGATATCAACAAGCTCATAATCAACACTGGTACCCGGTATGCACTTCTCAAAGCGTCGTCAATTAAGGAGAGAAACGGCACGGTGTGCGCTTTCTAGTAATGGGTAGCCGACGCCTGTGCTCATGCATACATAACACGCACTGCGCTTCAGCAACACGGGAGGTAGAGGTTCGTAGCCAGAGCCGCAAACGCGTGCGTCCCGCTGGCCTCTCTCGCAGGCGCTGCTCTCGCTCCACCAAAGCACGACATTCGCCCGTCGAAATCGCGTCCTTTCTGCAACGCATATTGCAGCAGTTTTGTTAGTCGGTGCTCTCGCAGTTGAAGCAGTCGGCGGCGGAGAATCCCGTTGGTGCACGTGGAAGATGCACTACTCCGATGAGCCGACGCACGCTAACACGAAGCCAAAGGACGTAACTGCGTCAAGGGTGCCTCGGCGACGCCAGCGCGGCCACTCTACCTCTCTGGTATCGAGACGCTTTAACCATGACGTCAGATATCGCGTGCAGTCTCGGAGTAAGCGCTAGTAAGTGTCGATCGTGAAGTATTACTTCTTTTCACCTCTCACAGACGGCGGCACCGCCCCGCTCCGCCCGCCGCGAAAGAGAATGTGTGAAAGATATAAGGCGCGTTCGCGCCGTACCCAGCATCTCTTGAGATGGCTTAGTGGGTAGCGCGCCGGGCGCTTGCCGTCGCGGCCGCAACGTCGTGGGTTCGATTCCAGCGGAATATCTTTTTCTTGGTTTTTTTCTTTCTCACCCGTCGGTGTCCATTTTATCAACGTCATATCCGTGACGGATGTACTTGGTGGACCCCGGCATAAAACACTTTCGTGTTAAAAAAAAAAAACATGGCTGATCCCTCTGTCATAGGAATCGGTATAACACGAAAGTGAAACGTGCATTCACAGACGTAGTTGAGCGTTTGTTGTGCATTGTTTCGCCCCGAGGGCGATGGAATGAATGCTACAGCATCAACTGTCACGTCACGCGAAGCAAGCAGCTCGAAACTCGCAACGCGCTGCTCGAGCAGAAAGGACGCACGGAAAGCACATACATAGGATAAGCACGAACTGTCAGAGTTGTAACTTACTTTTGTGTGAGCGGAGCCCTCCTTTCGCAAAAGTGGCCGCTGCAATGAGCGAAGTGACCTTCGTGCTCTCAACGCAAACTTGCTGTGAGAGCACAAGACGTACAAAGCACCGCCATCACGAGATAAGCGCGCTCACGAGCGACCACGCCCTGTAGAGGCGCGCACTCATCGCGACGCGCGGGGCAGCGATCTTTAAAGCGCGCTATTCGAGCCCTTCGAGCCATTTCGATAGTGATAACGAAAACACTGTGATGTACCACCGATCTCTGAGTACCGCCACCGGCAAATGGTGTATATAAATAGCTCGCTGTTCGCACGGCGAAGAACGTGTCGTCTGTGGCCTAATGGTTTCGCGCCGCGCGCTGCGGAGCGAGTGGTCGTAGGTTCGGATCCTGGTGACCGAACTTTCTCTTCTATATTTTTTCTTTGCGATCTGTTAGTATTTATATTTTACAACGTCATATCCGTGGCGGAAATACGTCAGTGGAGCCGTGGTGGACCCCGGCATCGTGTTAAAATGGTGATTGTAGTAGACGGTTGCCTTCACTAATCACCATAACCCTCTCGGTGCCAATGAATACCAACTGCATTAAGGTGTCTCTGTACGCTTTTAAAATGACTTTGAAGCTATTTTAGATGTAAGGTATTTACTTGCTGAATGTTTCTGCTTTCTTGCGGAGAATATAGGTACGCTCGATGCGTCATATGTATACGCAGAGACGTTCACCGATGCAACATGTGTCGGAACATTCGTCCCTGAACGCAATGCGTTTGTTTTGTCGAGACGCATATGCTGCCTGCCTTCTTTACTGCAGCTAGAATGTGCGCGTTCGCAGCTCTGTTCTCTGAAGAATTACACAACAAAACAAAAAATTTAACCCTAATAATCCTCACTGCTACGCCAAAAGGCGCTATCTTTCTCATGCCCGTCGCAGCATAAACCCCGGAAGCTTGGCATGCACAACATTTCTTTGATATTGTCAATAGCTTCCTTGGGGGGTTTAGCTATTCGCATTGAGAGAGAATCCTTGTCGACGATTTCTCCGCATTGATTTTCTCTTTCCACTCACACGTAATAAAGTTCACGCGACATGTACAAATAATATATTATGTGAAATATGAATATGTCAGTATCATTGAAAATACCCCAAGGTACCTCAGATTGAAGCAGAATGCGATTATTTAAAACCTAGTTATAAATGGTATGCGACATGTTAAAAAAGTAATAGTCAGACACGTGGCACATATGAATTCAGAAAATGACGCGTTCAGCAGGTCAGTGTTGCCTATAGCAATTACGGTTTCGAGATGTTTCCTTAACAGATACCCGACGTTGACCTTTCGAATATTTGTTGATGAGCATAATGCTGTGAGTGCCTGAAAGTGTTACGGTTGCGACACGTATGCAAAAACAACAGAAAACGAAATACGCGTTCACTGCGCTTTCTCCAAATAAGATGTACCGCTCCTGTTGCCTTGTGAGATAATTATTTGCGCATCAAAGGTAAACGTTTGTAGACGAGCGACGTGACGGTGGCCGACATGACCGTGCCGTCTTCGCCCGTCTACAGTTGTTTACCTTTGATGGACGAAGGTAATAGGCCGAAGTGTAGCGGCGGTGGTGGTGGAAAGCCTTTTATAAACGGGAATGGTGTGGACTCACGCAACAGTCGTACAGACCGACTGGAGTACCTAGTCCGGGACCCCATTGGTCGAAGCCGCCAGTCTTGCTCTCGTGACCAATACCGCGGCTGCGGCGTCCAGCACGGCCAAGTACCACAGCGTTCTGTTTGTCTCTCGTTGCTCGCGCCCCTCAAGCCACGCGGCGCTCTTTTGCTAGGTCAGCTAGCCGAGACTGTGGCGGCGCTGCGGAGGCTCCCCCCAACCTAGCGCGTTGCGTGATTGAAAACATATATAAAAGTAGTCTTATAGGAAAGAAGACATACAGAAAAAAAAATTTTGTACTACATGAGCGGCATTTCATAGCGTCCGTTGTTGAGTCCAGGTCGAGTCCGTGTTGAGCTGAAGTCGCAACGTTCATCCGGGGGTCGAGGATGAGAAAGTCGCAAGGTACGAGTGACTGGGGAAGTAGCAAGGCCGCTTCTGGAAGCCAGCGGTGGAAACTGTGGATGAGATAGAACCCTACTGTGAACTGCGCGCCTGAAACATGAGGGCGGGGACAGGACTTCTAGAGAGTCAAGGCTGAAGCAGGGCACCCTCTCTGCTTTGCGGGCGTCGCCTTGAGTCGACTGCGTCTACGCTTAGTGTGACTGGACGCTGCGAGCGCGCTAGGTGTGGCGTGTGCCGGGCGACGGCTGTCGCACGTAATTGAAAGTGCTGTGAACGGGAGCGACCGTTCTGGCTCGTGTCTCAGCGTGGTCGAGTCGGTCCAGGAGCAGTGTCTGTGTCCTCTGAAGAGCGCTAATCAACGATGCCGAATTGATCCGTGCTGTCTTTTGAGCGGCTCGGCATCCTGTTGGCGTCCTGGAGATCACAAGTGGTCAGGGGAAAGGCAGCATCGTGCTGCACCGAGTGTTTCGTTCTCACAGGCGCTTAGGCACCAAAGGGGCACGTGAAACCGAACAACATGGGCGTCAAGATGGCTGGCGATAGGCCCAGAACCTTGGAAGTGGAGCTTGTGTGCAATTAGCGGAAGTTCAACTGTCACCTGCAGCGCGACATCATGGTTCCTCGCTGTAGCGTTGGGGGGGGGGGGGCTGTTCGTAAAGCGAATAGCAGTAGGGAGGTGTGAGAAATGTGGAAGGGGACGTTGACGGTGCGGATAACGAGACTTCAACTTCCAAGTCGTTAGAGGCAGTCAGAATCAGTAGATCAGACGAACGCTGTGCTTTTGCGGGTTTTCGCGGGCCTCGTGGCCTGGTGCAAACACAGGTGGTTCTTCTAGTGGTGGGGCTCTAACGTGGTGTCTCACGTGGTGCTTTGGCGATTTCGTAGACCGTAGCCAGAGGAAGGTTGCGCTGCCTCTGCCAAGAGAGGCGGCTTCCGCGGGCGGGGACTAGCACTCCGGGGTAGCTCACCATGACTAAAGGGTCATTAGATGATGGAAGAGAACATATATCACTGCCCTGGTGTGAGAACACAAGAAGAGGTAATAATAATAATTGTGAGAGCTTTAAGTCCCAAAATCAGGATATGATTATGAGGGACGCCGTAGTGGGGGGCTGCGCAAATTTCGACCCCCTGGGTTTCTTTAGCGTGCACCTAAATAAGTACACGGACGCTCTAGCATTTCGCCTCCATCGAAATGTGGCCGCCGCGGCCGGGATTCAATCCCGCGACCTTCGGGTCGGCAGTCGAGCACCATAACCACTATACCACCGCGGCGCGTTGCAGGAAGGGGTGCGACCGGGGCCAGCCACGGGGTATACTTCGTCGAAGTAGAAAGCGGGGGCGAGTTAAGTGCAGTGTGGCCAGCCTGCTCAAGCCTAGTGGGAAGAGCAGGTGGAGACTGATCCAGCTACGGCGGTGGAGACAGGCCTCGCATGGTGCTGCCGGTCTCCGGAGGAGGGCGCGATGCGTAGTGCCGCGGCCAATTGGAGCAGGGCGTATCATCGTAAAGGCGCGTGTCCAATGATTAGAGGGTCACGCGGAGTTCTGACGTCATGAGGAAGAGTGTACTACAGGACCTCGCAGCGAACTTCCTGGAAGTAGATATTATTTAGCTCCAAGGCCACCTCGAACTGCGCGAACCATATATCGACATTATCGGCTGGCACAAATCGACATTAACAAATGCCTTTGTCGAAGAATTCGTTCGTGGTTAGGTTCACGTATGCTGCATGTTCTGCGCCGCATTACGCAGTCAGCATAATGAAGACATCGACCGATTCTGTTATTTATATTCTTTCCTGCTCATGACTATGGCTAAGAGTGAACGAAGATATAGCGGAGGTGATCTAACGTGGAATATTGCGCTGCTGTCGCGTGTCCAGTTGCCGCTGGCAGGAAAGGACAGAATGGTGGGTGCCACAAACGA
Source organism: Rhipicephalus sanguineus (assembly GCF_013339695.2). Taxonomy (NCBI): domain Eukaryota; kingdom Metazoa; phylum Arthropoda; class Arachnida; order Ixodida; family Ixodidae; genus Rhipicephalus; species Rhipicephalus sanguineus. Next base: position 61,902,518 of record NC_051181.1, read on the forward strand.
TAAAATAGCGTGACCACCTGAAATGAAAGGTATGCGGCCTCTGTTGCATCTACACTAAACTGCAGGTTGCCGCGACGCTTAAACTAGGCCTTCACTTCCTGCCGATTGTTGTCGATGCCGTAAGTGCTACATCGGGTAATCCACACGCAACTGCATGCGCACGGAACTACTCGTATGCGACTGTATGTACACTGCTACACGCCTCGGAATGCACTCGGTGTACGGAGTGATGTTGGGAAAACAGCCCGTCGTGTTTACGCGTGTTCGTGGTGCATCCATTTATTTACTCGTGGCAAGACCGCTGACACCTCCTCGCTCAGAGTGTACCTGCAACTGAGCCGCTCGTGCCGTTGTACCCGTAACTCTAGCCGCTTTCCGGTCGTAATTTGTTCCGAGGAAGTGTTGACAACAACTTTTCTGCATGCTTGTGTGCACATATTGAATTGTGTGGAAGGGTTCACGGCAGATGTAACACATTATGAAAACTTCGATGAGCATAGCCCTAATAACACAGGGCGGCGATGTATCGGGGAAGCTGGAAAGGATGAGTCGTGAAAATGGAGGGGGGGGTGCTTGTGTTTATTTTCGAACATTTCTAAGTCGTCCCATCTCTTTCCATAGCCTGACATAAAATATAAAAGAATAAAAGCAGAGAAAAAGAAACAAAACGATGATAGCTTGAATGAGGAAATTAGCAAATTGCTGTGCGCCAAAAGTGCATAGCCGAGCTCCCTCGCTACGGCTACGACGCCGATTTCGCTGCACATGCGCGAACTCTATCGTTTCTGCTTCCACGCTATGCTATATAACTGTGCCCATAACCATAAATCATAAACAAAGCGAAAATAAATCTGAGCATGCGGCCCTCGTAGCCCAATAATTCCATCGCTCACCGACACGTGTTGGCAAAGGTCGGCAACAACAGGTGGAGCTCACTGAGGCTCACTCAAGGAATATATTTTGCGCTTAGTACTCACTCGGAAACAGGCTCACCAAAACTTACCTCAACCGCACTCATTCGGTCTCAAACTCATCAAATATTATTCAGCCGGACTAACTCAGACTCAGACTCACGGCTCCATCTGAGTCTGAGTCTGCTGACTCATGAGTGAGTTTGCCGACTTATGCGTGTTAGTAGAGTCTTTTGACGGGTTAGGGAAATACTCCTCTTTTCTCGCTCGTTGTGCTTTTCCTGCTCCTAACTCCGGTGAAGGCACCCCATCACCACGAATGATTTTTTTTGCAAATATTACTATGTGGTTGTCACGCCTCAGTTGCCTCTCAGCTGACACATTGTGAACCAGGAACTTGTCGTTCGGGGTACGCACTGTCACTGGAATTAGGAGAGGCAAAAGCACAACGAGCGAGAAAGGAGGGGCGGTATGCGAATATCGTACCGTACTTCCGTAACTTGCTAAAAGATTCTGATAACCGGTACTACATATGAAAAATTAAATGTAATGTCTCTCTCTCTCTCTCTCAAACACGTTTCTTCATTTGCTTTAGCTTGCATTTTTAAAGACTCACCGCATTTTTATATTCTTCTTCTTTTTTTGATTGGGTGGCTGGCCCTGTACATAATCGTTTTACAGTGAGGCAGCACGTGGCTAGTGTTCCGTGTATTTTTCCTGCGCGTTAACAGAAATGTAAGTGCCACATAAATTGGGCAAACCCCACCGCTCACCACATACATTGTCCACTAAGTGTGAAGACAGCAACACACGGGCTGCGAACACCATTTAAAATCGTGCACGAACCGCCAAGCGCCCGAGGCACGCCAGGCAAGACGACGCATGTCGCTACATGAAGAGTGCAGCAAGAAGACACGTGCTGCTCAAATGAAAAAGTTTAAATGAGCATACGCTAAACTCAAGAGGCACTTCCTGGACAGTATTTGGGATTTAGTTGCAAAGAGTGTGATCGCTCGCGGTTCGAAATTCTTTGTCACCGCTGTGTCGTGTGCTAAGCAGGTTCTCTGCTCATCCACTTCTACAGAGTGGAATCGCTCCTCAATTCTTAAATGAAACGTTATCTGTCAGCACAGCCTATGTGTTGTCTATGTAAGTGCCTGAAATCTCTCGCATGTGCTTAGTTCCAACTTCTCAGGCGTAAATGTGGTGCCGCGCTGCTAATCTCAAGAGCGCGGGTTCGATTCCCAGGCACAACGGCCGTATTTCGATGGAGGCGAGGTGCAAAGGAACACCCGTGTGCTTAGATCCAGGTGCACGTTGAAGAGCCCCAGATGCTTTAAATTAATCCGTAGTCGCCCTCTATGGGGTGCCTTTCAGTTATTTGCCTTCATCGCACAGTAGGACTAAAGCTGCCGGCAGTGCTTGCGCAATGGCGGCGTGTAACTTGTGGGACCGGTGCATACTAGCGCAGCAAGATCATACGGCTTTTGTGGACAAACTGACTATCCAGTTATTCGATTTCCCCGGTTATTCAAGTTCGAAAATTGGATAACCGGAGTGATAAATGGTGGATCACTCAGCGTGGCTTAGGTGGAGGACAACTGCCCCTTTTTCACCACCAACCTCTCCTGGTGCCCGCGGTGTGCGCCCCTTTTCGTACGCGATCAACATTTTCGCCACCTGTAGTAATGGCGACGTTGCCTAGCTTACTGCACCCCATCCGCTCTGTTTAGCATGTTTGCTTCGCGGCTCTGGCGTAACCTATTCGAGAGACGGCAGTATCCAATGGGATCAGCGAATTTTGTCAAACAACTAAACGACCAGACGACTTGCTTTTGTAATAATCGAGTGACACGAAGCTGCGTTATTTTCTTGCCGTCTTTCCCCATCGGACACAAGAGAGACACTTCTCAGGCGTGTCTATTGTTAACAAATTTATTTAGCGCTTGGTGCATTAAATACGGTTTAACCAGTCTTATCAGCCTGGAAGAAAGCAGGAAGTGAAGAAGGAAGAGCACTGATAAAAAGCACGGCGGCACGCTGCATCCTATGATCAGTGGCGATGGGCACATTGCGGAGCTCGGTGTGGCAACAGGATGAGAGACCTTAGGACTGCACCACGGCAAAGTGTGAGGTTTGTAATGAGTACTTTCGCATCATTATGTCGACGTCATCTCTCACTATACACCTCCGTAATCAGGGCTGGGCAAAGATACTTTGAAATTGTATCGCGATACGGTACAAGATACTCAAGCAAGAAGTATTTGAGATACAGATACAAGATACCACAACGCCGATTGTATCCGATACGATACATTCCAATTGTATCTTAAGATACTTCGATACATTCGGAAATTTGTTATGATATATCCGTATATACGGTAATGTAGCACTAAACGCCGATGCACGAAAATGTTCGCTTGAAAGTTTATTAACTGCGACCAATTTTGTTTCATTTGTATGAAGTGTCTGTTAGTATCTTTAAAGTTTTGTATTTCTTGCTGAAGGTATATTACTTTTGTTCCGAAACAACTTAATGGGGTTGCTTTAGCTGCTTACGGTGACAGCTCTTTATACACTTCACTGATAAAGGTTTTTGCTTGCCGCTTTGGTAATTGGGTAGAGTCGATGCTCTGCTTGTCGACCAGCTAGCGGGCTGCCATCTAATCGCAAAAACTTCAATAAGAAGCATCCGCACAATGGTGCAAATACCGTTGTTAAGTTCTATCTTGCCCCTAAATGTATCACGGTTTTCGCAATACCCGATCACCGGACAGGTGTACAGTCGCCCATTTTTTTAACCTGAACGCGCGAGCGTCGACCGCCGAGTTGATAAGCGCCGTACAACGGAGTGCAGCTGCGAAATGAACGAGAATACGCGCATGCGCGTTATGAGCAGTCGTGGGCAGCCGCCGTCTGCTAGGCTTTTTCGCACACGGCAGCTGTCCAAGACTGCTCATAACGCGCATGCGCGTATTCTCGTTCGTTTCGCCGCTGCACTCCGTTGTACGGCGCTTAACAACTCGGCGGTCGATGCTCGCGCGTTCAGGTTAAAAAAATGGGCGACTGTACATCAGCGATAATGCTGGTAGCGACATTGTTTGCGACGCATCTTGTTTACGTAGAAGACATAAAACTGTAATTACATTTATCTTCTATTCATCTGCTCTCGTATAGCGTTCGTTAGCAACGTACTCAGTAAGGCGCGATCTTCTAACAATTTTTCTTTTATGAGAAAACATCTAGCTGCGGCCCATAAAACGTATCAGACGTGTTTTGGGTGAAGTGCCGCAGGACACCGCTGCTATTCACACTATATTGCCGCTTAAGCTCCGATTACCTCGTGATTAGTAACAGTAAAAATATTTAGAGTAGACTAAGAAAGAAAAACAAATATAACTAAGTAAAATAGAAAAGCGGTTCTGTATCAAACACAGCGAATTAGTATAGGAACACGATACAGGCGGCACTCCCGAGAGCTAAAATTAATTGTTGAGTTTAATGTCCCACATAACCACGATATGATGATAGGCGCCATAGTGGAGGGCTCCGGAAATTTCGACCACGTGGTGTTATAAAACTCAAATATAAGCACACGGGCATCGCATTGCGGCCGCCGCGACCTACGGGTTGGCAGTCATGCACCACAACTCTTAGACCACTGCGGCGGGTAACCCCTAATAGCCATGACAATTAGGCATTTAAGGTAATCACTTCGTATAACAATGTTTCTCCAATTCCTTTGCTAACATCTTTGAGATGGCTCCTAATAATATATGTTATTATCATGAAAACTCAATTTCGCTATTTTACTAAGCAGTAATCAGAACTTTTGTTACTGTATATATACTCCAAGCACGCGCAGATTATCATATATTTGATCTCAACGTCGCCTTGGCATAACAGTAAACTTAAGTAGAATATAAATCTGTAAACAGTAGGAGAAATAATGCAGATAGCAAAAAGTAAGAATAAAGTTGAGAGCTTACGTTGCCAGCATGTTAAAGACATATTGCCGTAAGCAGAGCCGAAAAAGCAGTACAGAGATATAGGTAATGCATGGAATGGAAAAGGACAGCTTAGAAAGAACTTGCGCTAACAATCCAATTGTGATTTTGTAAACTCATTGAATAAAGAAAAGGAGACGTACGCCAAGATAGCTTCTGTTAAGTGAATGCTTGCTCTGTTAAATCCAGCATCGGAACCGGTGGTACTGAAGCTGTTAGAATCTTATTTGCATGTAAGTCAATCTCAAAGCATGTAAGTCAAATCTGCATCAACGAAGTCCTTCAAATCGCCGATGTGTGAAAGTCACGAGACGCAAAGCAACCCCTTTTCTTGCATTCTTCAGACTTCGTAACGACGCACAACGCAAGAGAAACTTCGATAACGACACTACAGCGGCATCAGAATTTGTGCAAAAGACACCGCATGCATTAGAGTACGCGGCACAGTATAGTAGCTAAGAGCCAAGTGCCATAGCAACGACACAACTAAAAAGAAAAAAAAAAGAAGCCGTGAAAACAAAATGTCGTCTGGGGCGACGCTAGCACCACCACGTGACTCTGATCCCTCAATAGGGACGCTCAAAGCTCATCACTTGCCCTCGCTGGAAAACTATGGTGGGAAGATAAAATAATGTCATTGTCTTTAGTTTTAATCTGGTGGCTTAGTGGGAGCAGTATCAGCTTGAGAAGCGGAGTTCAACCAACGTTTATCGTTTCGCCCCGCGGTGTTGCGATCGCAGTATCTTGTATCTTAAGATACACGATACATTATTCAATGTATGGGAAATACAGATACTGATACACGTCTCGCGAGACGTATCGCGATACAGATACAAGATACCCAAAGAGTATCTAAGATAGTATCTGAGATACATGTATCTTCGATACTGCCCAGCACTGTCCGTAATGAACATGGACTTCGAAAGAAGCCAGGAAAGTGGTACTCGTGAGTAAAAAATTCTACTGAAAAACCTGTCGACATAACTGGTTGCAGCTGTTTGTAGCAGGGCTCGCAAGAAATTAAATTTTTCTTTAGTCATTCCCGTATTTTAATGCGTTATCACGACAACTATTATTAGATTAGTTTGTCGTAACTCCCGAAGACTACGTCGTGTGATGTCAGATACTTTGAAATACCTATAAACGACATCAAAGCTAGCAGAAGCTACGTTTCGCGTGCCCGATTTTCTCGAGCGTAACATCATGGCCATTACTCTACGGCAGCGTCTCCATCACTCCTTCGGGGGATCGTATTAGTCTTCGAGCTCTTGTGCCAAAGCTGATCTCTTTCCTTTTTTCTTTTTTTTTGTGTCTCAAGCATTCCTCATTCTGAAACGAACTCACTGCGAGAAAAGAGCTCGGAACGACATTGTGCTCTATGTGATAATTTCGACAAGATGTACTTCTGACGTGTTTTCTTGCATTGAATTTCTTTCGGAATGCAGAATGTTTCAGATAACTGCTCTAACTAATAGCTCTCATGCGTGACCTCTAGTACAGCTGAAGGCCGTGCACATGCAGTAACTGCTCACGTGTATCCCCCTTGCTGTGTTTGTGGGCATGAATTTTCTATGGCATTCGTTTTATTGCGATAGCAATTATATGCAGGGTGTTTCAAGAAATGTGTCCAAAATCCTCAAAAATCAAGGAAATGCGATATTTGTTTCATGCCTTCACAATTACTTCTTCTGTAGCCGCAGGCATCTTAGGATGGCTAAAGACAACATTTGGGACAGTAGTTAAGAAAGTTAAATTAATTAACTTTTTTTCATTGCTGCGGCTATGCCAAATGAGAGTTACGCGGCTACGCCAAATGGGAGAAAGGAATCGTTAATGCATTAAGCTGGGCTAGTTGGTATTGATTGTATGCTTCCATATTGCTAGCGAACACTCAAAAAACGACATAGAAAGAGACAGGACAACCGCTAGCATGTTCTACCGCTTTTACCCGCGGCAGAACATACGATGCACGGGGGAATCTTATCAATTTGGACTTCATCAAGTCCTTCAATCGAAGAACCCATTATAGCTTTGAGATTTCGAAAAAGCGGCCTATAGTAATAATTGCGAAGTAATGAAATTCCCCCAAATTCAACGGAGGAACCGAAACGCGGAAGAGCACAGCGGCCGTATTCTTATAAGACGTCCAGAATGAGTGAGCGTCGTTATATCCACCATCAACCGACTTTGTTGTGTGGATGTGCACGCTGCGCCTGCAATTATAGCAGCCCCGCCACGGTGGTCTAGTGGCTATGACGCTCGACTGCTGACCCGAAGGTTGCGGGATCGAATCCCGGCCGCGGCGACTGCATTTTCGATGGAGGCGAAAATGTCTGAGGCCCGTGTACTTTGATTTAGGTGCACGTTAAAGAACGCCAGGTGGTCTAAATTTCCGGAGCCCACCACTACGGCGTCTCTCATAATCATATCGTGGTTTTGGGACAATAAACCCCAGATATTATTAATAATTATTATTATATGCAATTATAGCACGCATGCTGCACATACGTTAACGAATGCAGAAAGACTACACCTCTGTAATCGTTGGCTTGAACAGTGACGTCATTCTGGTCGTCTGCTTGTTGCGCTCATCGGTGCTTCGGTTTCGCCGTTTAATTTAGTTGAATTTCATTACGCCACAACAATTACTAGAGGCCGCTTTTGCTATATCTCGAAGCTGCGATGGGCTCTTCGCATGAAGAACTTCAATTCTACCGTTTGACATAACTGCCTAACTGCACTAAGTAAAAAGTTAATTATTTAACTTACTTAACTACCGTCCCAAATGATGTCTTTAAACCATTTTAAGATACCTGCTGCTAAAAAAAGGAAATTGTGAAGGCAGCAAGCAAATATCGCATATTCATTATTTTTGACGATTTTGGACCCATTTCTTGAAACACCCTGTATACACTCTCGGCGGGTTTTTGCCGTCGCCGACGCCGTCATGCTCCGAATAAAGTTCATATCGATAACATTGCCCTTCGCATCATCTATTCTACGCGCTAATAAAGGTGCGCGAGCACTGGTGACGAGCCCGCGGCTGAAGCAAAGATGAAAAGAGCCGGCCTTCTCCGTCGCACGAAGGGCACACGCGATAACATCGCCCCGCGTGCAAGGCCTGGCGTTGATGTCTGTTCAAGCGAAGAGGAATCCCCCTTCCCCCCCCCACCTTTTGTCGGGCGAAGCAGCGCAATGTGAAGCACCTGTGTGAAGGTGTGGGGGGGGGAGGGGGAGGGGGTATATACGTCGATTGAGCAGCAACTGCGAACTTTGACCATGTGGGCGTGGTTGCGAGCGCTGGCGCCCGCGCCAGCGCTCGCGTATACAATCCGTATACAAGCCGTATCTCTTTACGGCTTATATACGTGGTGTACTCTCACCACCGCGTACTTCGTGTCTTGCACAAGAACGACGTCAAGAATAAGTACGTTGCGTCCAATGCCATGGCCGAGCACTGTTCAACTACGTCACACGCTATCAACTGAAAAACGCCCGTGTGATTGCCAGAGAAAATATCATGCTGCACGCCTGTATCTCGAGTCCTTGATAATCCAAACCACGCCGCACACTCTTAATCGCAACGAGGGTAATCTTGTACCGGTGTACGCCAGGTGCCTTAATCACGTCATGCGCCGCATATAAAAAGGCAAACAGCTGTGCCGATGTTTTTATTCTGAACATGGTTCCCGCGCTGGAGCCGATACGTTAATACATTCGTTGTTTAAAATCATTTTGGCCGCGGTGTCTGTATCCCTTCTGTAAAAATGTTTCATCCCGGCCAGACGGGTTTGCGCCATACTTTTAACTTCATTCGTGTTGAGACCACATAAGCCACGAAAGCCGCTTCCCTCCCTAGAGCGGCCGAATTCGTTTTAACCAGCATTTTGTAGAGTTACGCGCGATCGAATGCAAAAGAGTTAGCCGCTAGCCTTACTTCATATAACATTACGACTTGTTGCTATCGCAATAACAACTTCGCCCTTGCGGCGAAACTGTGATTCTTTCTTGTTAGACGACCATCAATCAGCATGTGGAGAGCCACTTACAGCACCCTGATCTCGCGCCTTTTATCAATTAGACTTCGGGATTTAAAAGATCAAGTGGCTTTAGCTTTCTTCATTTCATTTCCTGCACTTGTCCCAAACCGGACAGATATCTCCCAAATCTTCACCTGGAATGGTGAAATTGCATGATGCAGAGCATACTGTAGCGTTTTATCATGATGTGACACTTGCGTTCGTTGCTGCTGCCGGATTATTAAAGTGCTTCTAGAACAGGAAGCACCTTCTTGTTCCGTTCCTTCAAAACTGCCGCTTCCGTCAGGGCCCCTGGGTCCGCAGCTCAATAAACATCAGTCCATCAAAAGGTTTCCACAGGTCGATTGGTGTCGCAACAACTCCGCCGACTCAAGAAGCGCTGTGTACGTGTGCTTCTCTTCGTTTTCTTTTTGTACCGTCTCGGCGCTCTGTTTTTCACGCTCACTATGTACCAGCTGGCCCGCCAACAATCAGCGTTGCAGTCGAGAAGCGATTACGCCAGCTACCCTCTGAACCACTGCTTTACCAGCGTCTGTGCTTCGTCGTAGAGTCGGTAGACTAGCCAATAGATTGCCGACAAACCACCCGTGTGAGAACGGTGTCAGAAAGGTCGTAAGGTAGCCAGTCTTTCGAGGTAGAGTGACAACGCTGCCGGTAGCCGTGAAATAGTCTCCACATTTGTTGGCTGCTTGCAATCCTTGCTCGGTACACTTCATATTTGCAGTCGTGTTATTGCACTTGGCGTTATTGTAGTGTACAGCCTACCTCAGATGTTTACAGACCAAACGAGCACGTGACCAACAGCCTCTTCGCGACGCTTCCTCTGCGTCAGTGGCGATCGACGGCAGCGCTACAGCCAAGACGCATCTGTCCCTTAACCCTATGAGGGTCGATTTTTTTTGCGAAATGCGTCCCGAAATTGCGCATTTTTATTGCTGAAATAAATTCTTCACACAAGTCTATTTAAGAACAAAAAATGTGTAAAATATTTTTGGGTGACCGTATAAGTGACAAAAATCTTTTGTGTTACATGCACATAGCTTTTTTTTCATGAGTAACAGCAAGGTAAATTCTAGAAAATAACCTATACAACTGTTAAAAAATTATGCGTTGCAATAAACGTCTGTGTAGTTCACAGACATACCCAAATAAGTGCACGAAGTGGAGTCAAGTGGAAACAGGGAGGGAGAAAAGGCACTTTTTATCCAGTGAGCATCGTTTCTCGCCGCGTACGCTTTTGAGATGTCGCTCGCTCATCAACGTCTGAATCTCGTTCTGGGCCTTTGAAGCACCCGCTCGTTGTGCAGTTCACAAGATGTGGTGCCTTGTGCGTTTTTACGCTTCTCCCACGTATTATTGCAATTTTTAACGTGACTCCTCGCTCTAATTCACGGCGGTATAGGCTTTTTTTTTTTTTTCGGAGCAGCTTCAAGCACTGGTGTGGCTCTGTAGTAGAACGCCTGACTACCCATGCAGAAGGCATGGGTTCAATTCCGGCTCAGAGCCGTGATTTTTAAGGGCGAAGCTCCTTGTAGCTTTACCTGGTCGGTCGTCGCTCCATCCGGCGTTCCCCCCACCGTCGCGTCTCCCGTATCATTCAATAGATGGCGCTGTCCCATAGAGATAGAGTCACTGTATATGCTACCTTTAGGTAGCAGAGTAGCGCATAGGTCCGGCTAGCAACCACAGCTATGCGGTGAAGTCGCACTTCGTTTTTGCAGGCGACATGCCTACCGTGTCGCCGATCAAACTGTCTGGCGTGTCGAAGACCGGCGATAAACATTGGCTGTCCCTGCCCGCCAGATGGCGTGCAGTAATCAAAGCGGCGTATCGCTTTGATTACTGCTGGGCGAAACCACTGAACATTTCACGGTGTAACCATGATTGCTTCAGAAGCTTCGCCCAAGCTCTTCATCATTCACCCGTGGACATGCTGTAATTTTATTACTTGCATCAATCGCAATTTTTCACTATGAATAACTTCGATTTACCGCTCATAACCAACGCCGCCGACAGCAACGCCGGAATTTCAGCATAACGAACTCTTTAATGCTATCGCGTTAAAAAAAAATCACAGCATATCCACGGAGTGAATGATGATGAATGGGCGAAGCTGCGGAGGTTCATCGGTAAACCGCGAATCTTCCGTGAATTCTGCCCAGTACATCATCACCGACGTGAGATAGGGCGCGTTTATACTAGAGGTTCGATGAGTTATGACGACTTGCAGCTCACTTTAATTTTACATGTACGCTGTGAATTTTCATTGTTTAGAAAACCATTGCTTTAGAAAAATCTGGCGTCTTTCGTTAAGCAGCTGGCGCCTTTTCGTTTTGCTTTAGAAACATCTGGCGTTCTTTCGTTTTGCTTTTACAAAACATCTGGCGTCTTTCGTTGGTTTATTTCATCAATCAACGGCGTTTTGAACAAATTTTTTATTGTTTAATCACGCACAGGAGAAATCTCACCAGGCACTACCTTGGAGGTAAGCAATGGCTGCTAATGGGAATGAGAGACAGAAGAAGTCGGCTTTTAGCTAACACTTACACTTCTACTTCTACTAACGTTTCCTACTGGAACATGCCAATGGCTGCTAATGGGGAATGAGAGACAGAAGAATTCGGCTTTTAGTTAACGCGCACGCTGCGAATTTTTTATTGTTCAACAACGCACAGGAAAAATCTCCCACCGGCACCACCTTGGAGGTCAAAGCGTAAGACTGGTTACGCACTACGACTACGATTACGAGGGCCGAACGGGTGCCGCCTTAAGGAGCTTCGCCCCTAAAATATTAAATTTCTAAATGAATGTTTTAGACTGTTGTCTATGAGTTGAGATAAAAATGAGTATTGTGATTACGTGATATAATTCGGCTGCAACACATATTCAAAGCTAGAGGGGCCTCTCCTATGCAAGCACTTTTTACACCTGATTCTACTCTAAACTCTCGTGGAGAGATTTCCCGCCTCCTTGCGCATTTCATTAGGAAAACAATAAATGAAATCCTACCTGTGTACGAAGTTGAAGTGTGGACCATAAACAGTGATTTAGGAGAGACAGAACGCGTTAACCTCTCCCTAAGGGCTGCAAGACATGCGTCCAACATTTAGTTTCGTTTGGCTTGGTTTTCTTTTACTGGTGGCGCCGTTATGGTAGATTGGCCAAGGGCCACGTAATATAAAGGGCAGATTGTTCACTTGCTGTTATCTGTTTAAATAAAGCTATATTTATAGTTGTGCGCTATGATAGATGTGAGTTTTATAGGGACACCTAAGAAACTCCGAACGCATAATTCCACCATCTGCACTATACCTCGCACTTCACTACACTTAGACCCCTCGTAGCCGCTATGTTGTGCGCATAGTTGTGCGCTATGATAGATGTGAGTTTTATAGGGACACCTAAGAAACTCCGAACGCATAATTCCACCATCTGCACTATACCTCGCACTTCACTACACTTAGACCCCTCGTAGCCGCTATGTTGTGCGCATAGTTGTGCGCTATGATAGATGTGAGTTTTATAGGGACACCTAAGAAACTCCGAACGCATAATTCCACCATCTGCACTATACCTCGCACTTCACTACACTTAGACCCCTCGTAGCCGCTATGTTGTGCGCATAGTTGTGCGCTATGATAGATGTGAGTTTTATAGGGACACCTAAGAAACTCCGAACGCATAATTCCACCATCTGCACTATACCTCGCACTTCACTACACTTAGACCCCTCGTAGCCGCTATGTTGAGCGCATAGTTGTGCGCTATGATAGATGTGAGTTTTATAGGGACACCTAAGAAACTCCGAACGCATAATTCCACCATCTGCACTATACCTCGCACTTCACTACACTTAGACCCCTCGTATCCGCTATGTTGTGCGCATAGTTGTGCGCTATGATAGATGTGAGTTTTATAGGGACACCTAAGAAACTCCGAACGCATAATTCCACCATCTGCACTATACCTCGCACTTCACTACACTTAGACCCCTCGTAGCCGCTATGTTGTGCGCATAGTTGTGCGCTATGATAGATGTGAGTTTTATAGGGACACCTAAGAAACTCCGAACGCATAATTCCACCATCTGCACTATACCTCGCACTTCACTACACTTAGACCCCTCGTAGCCGCTATGTTGTGCGCATAGTTGTGCGCTATGATAGATGTGAGTTTTATAGGGACACCTAAGAAACTCCGAACGCATAATTCCACCATCTGCACTATACCTCGCACTTCACTACACTTAGACCCCTCGTAGCCGCTATGTTGTGCGCATAGTTGTGCGCTATGATAGATGTGAGTTTTATAGGGACACCTAAGAAACTCCGAACGCATAATTCCACCATCTGCACTATACCTCGCACTTCACTACACTTAGACCCCTCGTAGCCGCTATGTTGTGCGCATAGTTGTGCGCTATGATAGATGTGAGTTTTATAGGGACACCTAAGAAACTCCGAACGCATAATTCCACCATCTGCACTATACCTCGCACTTCACTACACTTAGACCCCTCGTAGCCGCTATGTTGTGCGCATAGTTGTGCGCTATGATAGATGTGAGTTTTATAGGGACACCTAAGAAACTCCGAACGCATAATTCCACCATCTGCACTATACCTCGCACTTCACTACACTTAGACCCCTCGTAGCCGCTATGTTGTGCGCATAGTTGTGCGCTATGATAGATGTGAGTTTTATAGGGACACCTAAGAAACTCCGAACGCATAATTCCACCATCTGCACTATACCTCGCACTTCACTACACTTAGACCCCTCGTAGCCGCTATGTTGTGCGCATAGTTGTGCGCTATGATAGATGTGAGTTTTATAGGGACACCTAAGAAACTCCGAACGCATAATTCCACCATCTGCACTATACCTCGCACTTCACTACACTTAGACCCCTCGTAGCCGCTATGTTGTGCGCATAGTTGTGCGCTATGATAGATGTGAGTTTTATAGGGACACCTAAGAAACTCCGAACGCATAATTCCACCATCTGCACTATACCTCGCACTTCACTACACTTAGACCCCTCGTAGCCGCTATGTTGTGCGCATAGTTGTGCGCTATGATAGATGTGAGTTTTATAGGGACACCTAAGAAACTCCGAACGCATAATTCCACCATCTGCACTATACCTCGCACTTCACTACACTTAGACCCCTCGTAGCCGCTATGTTGTGCGCATAGTTGTGCGCTATGATAGATGTGAGTTTTATAGGGACACCTAAGAAACTCCGAACGCATAATTCCACCATCTGCACTATACCTCGCACTTCACTACACTTAGACCCCTCGTAGCCGCTATGTTGTGCGCATAGTTGTGCGCTATGATAGATGTGAGTTTTATAGGGACACCTAAGAAACTCCGAACGCATAATTCCACCATCTGCTCTATACCTCGCACTTCACTACACTTAGACCCCTCGTAGCCGCGATCACGGTCGGATCCGATAACAAGTCCGGTCCAGTTGCTGGGGCTCACTGATCACGGTGATGATGACCTTGTTCAAGAACTGTCAAGAACACCTTCTACACAAACAGCTTCGTGAAACGTGCATGCGTTCTCCGTCACAACGGACAAGTATAAGCATAACAACTGTAACGCAACTGTAACAACTGCAACTGTGACTGTAACGTACGTGCAGTGCGCCTGCGCGTGCCACTCAGCTGCGTACCATATATCCAGGTGTAAGGAAAGGACACAAAAGTGATGTATTTTAGACATGATTTGTGACTAAAAGGACTAAAAAGTGTCGAGAACCGCGAAAGCCGAAACTGAAGAAGACGAGCGGAGGACAGGTGGCACGAAGGCGACAACCAAACAGGAAGAAGAAGAGAAGAAAGAGACGAAAACGTGCGGAAAGGGCTCGCGGGTGCAGGCCACGAAGGGGACGAAGCGGTGCGCCGCGCGAGGTGACGAGCTCCGGGCGACGTTCCTGAGGCGGGCGTTCGAGCAGTTCGTGCCTGCCGGGTCGAGGGCCGGTAGCGTGTCCAAGGTCCAGTTCCGGTGGCCTGTTCAAGGACGAGGCCTGCTGAACGGCTCCTGCCTGGGTGCAGTGGCCGAGGGCAGGATCGTGGGCGAGGCCTACCTGGGGCGGTCTTCGCGGGTCGTGGCCTGACACGGGTCCTCGGAAGTTGCGACCTGTACTGCTGGGTTGGCCGCTACGTCCGACCCAACGGCGCTACACACGGTAGCGCATCCGTGTGCCGTCAAGCGTGCCAGCCGTGCCACCTGTGTCCTCGCGCACGTCGACGACCGCATCAGGCTGGGACGACGCTGGGACGACAAACTGTGAGACAGCGTTTTTGTTCTCACGAATCGGACACTGTCGTAGCCTAGCCGGACTCTCTGTCTACTAATTCATGACTGTCGCACATGTCGCGTGATGATTGACAGTTAGTGCTGTATATGTAGTTCTTCGTCCTACCATCGTTCTCATCTTCTCTAGTGTTCAATATAAAGCTTCTTTTCTTCGCCTAGACGAATCCTTTCTCGTCCGTCATCATCAAACATAGTGACGAACGTCCATAATCATCACAATTGTGATGGTTACGGACGTTCGTCACTATGTTGATGACGGACGAGAAAGGATTCGTCTAGGCGAAGAAAAGAAGCTTTATATTGAACACTAGAGAAGATGAGAACGATGGTAGGACGAAGAACTACATATACAGCACTAACTGTCAATCATCACGCGACATGTGCGACAGTCATGAATTAGTAGACAGAGAGTCCGGCTAGGCTACGACAGTGTCCGATTCGTGAGAACAAAAACGCTGTCTCACAGTTTGTCGTCCCAGCGTCGTCCCAGCCTGATGCGGTCGTCGACGTGCGCGAGGACACAGGTGGCACGGCTGGCACGCTTGACGGCACACGGATGCGCTACCGTGTGTAGCGCCGTTGGGTCGGACGTAGCGGCCAACCCAGCAGTACAGGTCGCAACTTCCGAGGACCCGTGTCAGGCCACGACCCGCGAAGACCGCCCCAGGTAGGCCTCGCCCACGATCCTGCCCTCGGCCACTGCACCCAGGCAGGAGCCGTTCAGCAGGCCTCGTCCTTGAACAGGCCACCGGAACTGGACCTTGGACACGCTACCGGCCCTCGACCCGGCAGGCACGAACTGCTCGAACGCCCGCCTCAGGAACGTCGCCCGGAGCTCGTCACCTCGCGCGGCGCACCGCTTCGTCCCCTTCGTGGCCTGCACCCGCGAGCCCTTTCCGCACGTTTTCGTCTCTTTCTTCTCTTCTTCTTCCTGTTTGGTTGTCGCCTTCGTGCCACCTGTCCTCCGCTCGTCTTCTTCAGTTTCGGCTTTCGCGGTTCTCGACACTTTTTAGTCCTTTTAGTCACAAATCATGCCTAAAATACATCACTTTTGTGTCCTTTCCTTACACCAGGGAAACTTTCCTGAATGAAGCTTAGTTGCGAGTAACACCTGTGCTGTGCACCTGTGTTCCTTCTTTGTCCTGTTTGGATTTACGCTATCCAGTATTGAAGAATATAGGAACTACATATCAGCTTCCCGCGTCTGGTGTTGGTAACACTCATTTTGCGGTTGGCATCGTTACGCAACTGTAAACAACTGGTTATATATTACATATACGACTCTTCAACATATGAGTGTCCGTATTCCACTTCCACATTTTTCCATTACTTTTCCAGGAAAAAAGACCACAACCCGTAAAATCTACGTTGCGCCAATTTTGTGTTTTCTAGTGTTTCAGCTGTTAAATATACGGTGATTTCACGGTATATTCATCGTAATTCATCCTTACACAGTGGTGTGTAAAACACGGTGGTGTGTAAATTCATCGTTACACAATGGTGTGTAAAACCTCAGCAGCAACGTTTTCTCGTGTTGTAGCCGACTGTAAAACATGGAGTGCACTCTGAAACGTGCATAGCAACATTTTCTGACTTTCTAACCTTTAATCCGTAATATATGGCAGGCCCTCTGAAATGAGCACAATGACATTTTGCTAGTTTTCTATATTAGCAGTGCACTTACGTACCTTTTACGTATAGGTCACTGTCTATCCATACTACTGGAAAGGACGTCATGCGTAATTGTCGACTTAGGTGATTTGTAATGTACACAAAAGATATTCTCCATCTTCAATGCCCAAGCTACTTCATGGAGTGAAATTCGTTCGACCTGATTTACACAGTTGCAGCGCTGCTGTTTTTCTACTATGCAGGTACCTATGGCAGTCAGACAAAGCCTAAAAACTGCATACTTGGATTGGGGCACTGTTTTAAAATGTGAAGTGTAAATATGCTGACAGGAAGACAATGCAGTGGAAATGGGCAGTACTGCTATTTATTAAAGTTCTCCACGCACCTGGATTCCGCATTTGGTATATGTTCATTCCAGGTAAAAGAAATAAGATTATCATAATTTCTTTGTAACAGTTTGATCCATCTTATACTTATTTAGGTCTTCACAAATCTGCAAAAAAGAAACAAAAGAGCGTAAGACAATACAATATTGTGCTCTTCGTGGAGAGATTATATAACACTACACCTACAATTGGACTTTTAGGCTATGGAGGTTTAAATTACAATACTCAGGCGGTTAGTATATAATGAGCAGCCACAGCAGAATATAGAATTGAAAGAGTAGAGTGATTTCAGACATTGATCTTCTCACGGCACCTAGCAAAAAAATTCCAAGTTCTTCGTTGAGAAAATTTTTTTAAATGCGAAGCATTTCTTGGCGAACCTCTGGCACTTTGAGCGTTTCTATCTACGTATCTATCTATCTATCTAGCCGCCTACGTCTGGGTGCTCTCATGATCGCCTCCTTAACTTGGTGTAGACAAAACTTTGCATGGGAGGGTAAGAGGACTTGACGAATACACTCTAAGAAAAAAAAGAGTATGCGTGACTCTTTTCGGAGAGTTCTGACTTGCCACGTATAGGACTCTCTTTAAATAGTCACGGTGACTCTCTTGGTGGGTCAGGGTCGGCTCGCTCTAGGAGAGTCCCCTGACCCTCTAGGAAGAGTGCAAAGACTCTCATCGGGAGGATCACGTTATCACTCATAGGGAGTCAGACTACTCTTGCCGGTAACGCTCCTAGGGGGGTCAAGGGACCCACACCGAAGCATCAAGCGACTCCACAAGTATTTTAAGCTACTCATTCGATCCTTGCTCTACTTTTGCGCGACTACTGTTGAAAATAGTGGAGTATTCATTTTAAGCAAGTCCAATAATACTTGCCGTTCTGCCCAGCGACTGTAAATAAATAATAGTTCAGTTTTAGCATTATTTTAAAGAACTCGTCAAAACAACACATATTTTCCAACAAAGTTATATAGAAAGCGCGAAAAGATGGTCTGTGATTTCCAATTAAGAAGTTTGGGTATTCCTCATTTACATGCTTCTATGAGTATAGCCAACTAAAATGTGTGACTGTGATGTGCACAGTGTCATATGGTGCTAAATGAACAGCAGAAATCGCCATCATGTTTCCATATTTATTCCTTGTGATTAAGAATAAATCAAAAAGTGGTGACGGCTGGAAGTATCAGACTTGTGGCTTGCTAGGTTGTCGCTCCTGTCCAGCGTGAGCACCATGAAAAACGGTATCTGAAAAGCAGAACGTGATATTATGATGAGAAAATGAAATTGCAGTAAAGGTTTGCACAACCTACACAACAAGTGGTTCACACAGACATAATAAAGGCTAACAACAAAACAACAAAGCACATCCTCCGGCAGCCAGGGGCATGCCGTGAGCGGTTATTGACCGCACGTTTTACAAACGTAACCCATCCTTAAATACTCAGATAAACAGATGCGACTTCTAGGGCCCGAACGACACCCAGCGCGTGCGTACGCCGTCTACGTCGAGATCAGACATGTGATATGCTAGAATTAGCGCACATAACTCCCACAATCACGTACACTCACTCGATTCTGTTATAGCGCCCAACGTCATCGCACTGTATGCAAACCACGAAAACAGCAAAGAGAAACGAGGGAAAAGAGTGCACGCCGGCGGCCGCAACAACGCGCGCCGTCAAAAGTCTAGAGCTTTTTCACTTTCACCGGCGAGGCGTGTCCAACTTGAATGACTACCGCGTACATTCTGGAAGCCACCGTACTATATCTGCACCTCAAACTACCGTCTTTCAGCCAACAAAAACCATTACATATAGTGCGTCTGAGCGTTCTGTACACAGGCTTTTTTTTTTTCACGTTCCCACGCGTGGAAGCACGCCGCACACTCAAGGTCGATGGAAATGTTATTATGAAGTAGACTAAAGGGCATCTCAAAACGACATCTTGCACCTTCAGTAGTGCAGACACGACGTGCGATCAGCAAGAAATGACCCTCGATTATTGTTTGCATCGCTCACTTTATGGGAGCTTGTACAGCAACGCGCATAACGGTGGCAACTCGTTAACTGACAGCTATAGTTGGCCATCCGCAACAGCCCCGCGGACACAGGCTGCTGTTGGAAATGGCTGGCGGATCAAGGGTCGGTTTCTTCGTATACCTCCCATAGGACGCGAAATTCAAACGCTCCGCCGACACAAACGCCGACAGCGCCGAGAGCGCTATTGAGTTACGCCCCTTGCAGAAGGCCGCCAAGCTCAAAGGGCGATGACGTAGCGATTACGTTGCTTACGTCGTCAGGGCAACAGTAACAACAGCCGCTCGCCTCCACCCCCTCTTCCTCCCTCTCCGCGCGCCGTTTTCTTTCTATTTTTTTTTGTGCGCTTGCTTTTCCTCCTCTCCCATGCCGCGCACCGTTTTTTATTTTGTACGCTTGCTTTTTCTCCTCTCCTAAGCCCCGCGCCGGGATTTTTTCTTTTTGTTCGCGTACGCTCGCGCGCGTGCTGTGCTTGGCCGCGCATTCGCGCCAGCATGTGCTAGAACATAAAGGATGAATCCACCTACAACGTTGCTGTTACCTCTTTTTATTGTTCTGTTTCCGAAACTCAAGATTTGCATGTAATGGGGCACGATACAAGTTCAGGAGAAGAACAGAAGGGAAGAATTCACAGTGTGTGCATGACTAAACACAAAAGTTCATTGTAAAATTTAGAAATTAAAAAATCGAACACATTGGAAAGCGTTAGGCCCTTTGACGTACACACATATAAGAAACACGATTTTCATTTGGTGCAATACCGAGCAAAGTGCAGAGGAGCCTCTGATGAGAGGTAATCATGTAGTTTAAAGATATGTCAGTGCATGACATAAACATAACGAAGCGCAAAATATGTAAATATGGAATATTATTGCAATGATTTACTTATTAACCGTTGAAATGATACGAAACACAAAACAACCACTTACATATTTGCTCAGATTTTGCACAAATATACATGAAATGCTGGACACCTTCACCAGATAAACAAAATGAAAAAGATAAGATTTAGCACAGTAAGTAGTACATTGCGCTAAAAGAGCAAGACACAATATATGGTACTTGAACACTACTTGGAAGTTAGTTGGTGGCAACGGGATGCAGGCCATGGTCAGTTCATGTAGCAGCACATGACATTCGAAGAAAAGCGTATTACTCAACGACCAGGTGAAATAAGCCTATACGCAGCTTTTCTTTCACCGCGAATACAATGCCTAGCTGAATATAACGCCACTGAAGGGAGGACGTCATGTTGGGTACACTGAGCACTTCATTGTGATAAACACAAAGAGTAAAATTCTGCATATAGGACATGTCTCATGCCTACACATGAATCCTTAGAGCGGTTTTTCCATAGGCAATAACAGAGACAATATATAAACACACAAACTACTTCTTCAGCCGTAAGTACATAGCATATTCACGCACCGAGAAGAAGCACTGGGGGCAGGGTAGAAGCTGGTCGACTTGAGTTGCGGATCGAGACTTCGCAGAGCGCTGATTCTACAGCTGTTAACCCCTCCTTGGGCAAACGCATCAGTTCTTGCCTTCTCGAATACTCCGAAAAGATTTCGGTCCTGAAATAAAGCAAATGAAAACTATTAATTCCAACGATATTACGCAGTCGCATGAGGCAAACGTAGTTTCGTCGTCTCGGCTCAGTGCAAGCTGCGATACATTAGGCAATTTTAGAATAGCGTACGCTATTTTAGCGCTTGCGGCTCGCTATTTCCGTCACTACGGGAGCCCGCAAGCGGTTAGCGTACGACGCAAAAAGCCAACGCAAAGCTTTTCGTACGCTATTCTAAAACTGCCTATTGAGTCTCAGGAACGCGTATTTAAACGATGGCGAGTGATAAACAGGCAAAAAAAAGCAAAACGCACTTCCATCACGCAGTTCTGTCATAGACGCAAAAGTTAAACTATGAGTCTCAAGTTCTTTAATTTCATTCCTTCTAGGAACAGCGATATTAACTGCAACATCGTGCTTTTCACGATTCAGCCGTAATTAAAAAACAATAACTGTGTTATCCAACTGCAATTCGTAAATGTGTGGCTGCGAACGCAAGCCGCATGCTCACCTTTAGTTTTTCGGAACCTCGAAGAATCTTGCGGAACTCGGCCGGTCTTGAAGTATCTGTGCACCGTTCCATGATGTACGAATGGTGCGTGCCGTCAACCACCACAGCGGCAAGAGCGCACAACACGCAAACACCCCAAAAACTCCACACGCCGGCCAAAGCTCGCTTCATGTAACGGAACATCACGAAACTTCATATCAAGGCCGGCGACTAGAACGGGCTCCTGTATGGCGGCGACGGAGCACGGCTGACATAACGACCACTCCGATAAGTCTCAAGAGCGAACAATGACCCGCTAACCACAACGGGAGACTTGCAGGTGTCCGCCAAGCATAGCCTCCCTGCACGGCCTGCCTGGTGCCCGCTCTCAGCACTCGCTTCATGCTACAACGGAACTTTCGAGGAATTCAAAACTAGCGCCGCGGCGCGCGCGCGGCCTCCGCGGCCGGCGCGGGGTGCACGGCTTTGCCGGCACGGCGGCGGGCTGCCATTGGCTGCTTTAATTTTGAATCTCTGTGAACACTAGCGCCAATTTCACCTTCAGTTACGGCCCCTTTTAAAAGGCCGCCGAACTAGCAAATTATTCAAGATGGTGTCGGTGACGTCATCATGACGTAATTCTGTGGGACGCCGGAGCGGCAGTGTTTCCGGGTATTGGGCGGATAACTTCCGCAGAGCTGCTGCAGACGCCCAGCTAAAGCTGTATAATTAGTGCCTACGAAGGCAGTACACTCACCGTTAACTGGCGCCCGTTGTCCGTATCCACAGCTACATGAATATTCCGCCCTCCAAGCGTCACTTCGTGCACGGAGCCGGCGTCAATACCACCGAAGACGCGCAACCAACTCATCCACGCAACGCATTCCAATAGACCAGGAGACTGAGACGACTGAGAGAGGAGAGCGGCGCGCCACCCCGGCGCCAACCCCGTCTGCGTCGCCGAGCAATGCGCCACAGCGGCGCCAAAGGGCGAGCGTGCGATATGTATGGCGTATACGGCGGCTCTTCCGTATACCGAAGCCAATTGAAACGCGCTTCAGGAGGGTCCAGTGACTCCTTCCCAAATGCGAACTCTTTTTTTCTGCCTGTACCTGCCAAAAGGGGTCAGATGGACACCCGAGGAGAGTCACGGTTCCATGACCCTCTTTTGACTCTCTTTTTTCTTAGAGTGTATGACTGCCGGGTCATGACATGAATAACGTTAAAATCTTGTCGCGTACTTAGTCAAACCCTTTCCACTAGACACGTGTGGCACATACCCGTTTACCACGGGCCGCAGTGTATGGGTATGCGCCACAGGTAATTGGCAGTTTATATCTACCCAGGAAGGGCGAGAAGAGACATCGGTCATTTAAGTGCGAGAGCGTTAAGAAAAACCGACACCGTCAGCGTTGAGCCGACGAAAGGAAAGAATAGAAATTAGAATCCCAGCAGGAATCGAACCCAAGTATTCTACGTGGCAATCAGGTATTCTACCACTGAGCCACGCCAGGTCTATAATTGGTTTGGAAAAACAGCCTACGCTGGCGTAATATCGGTGCAATGTCAATTGTGGTTGTGGTGCTGGCTATCTAATTTTACAAGAAAGCAATCAACACTAGATATGTACCCCTACGATGTCTACTCCTACGATACAGGCGTCATATCAGATTAACGTCTGTAGTTCCAGTGTTGGCTCCGCTTTTATAGCAGTCTAATAAACATTACATTTGTATTCCTACGATTTAGCAAGCTATATTTAAGCATTGCTCGACCTCGGAGGAATACATTAACGAAAGTTACATATGATATCCACATCACCGCACCGTAAAGCGCACTTAGTCCGCCAGAACGACGCAGTGTCCTTTTCATTTCTTACGAGGCTGGGCGATGGCCTCATGCTGACCGAGGATGACGCCAGGGTGATTGACAGCCGCTTTGTAGACTAGGCTACGTAGGCCACATACGCCCAGGTAGTCTACAAATACGACAAACACCATCCACTGATGTTGGTCTACGTAGCACTATCCAGGCCTACGAGCCTAGACGGCTTATACCTCATCAACGCGAAGGGTGGCTTCCGGTTCCGACATGTCGCCGGCTCTGTCGACAGACGATTTGTCGACGAAATGACCGAGGCATCCACGAATTCCAACAGCTCTGCTATACCACATACTTCACTACACACGGACCCCTCGTCACCACGATCACGACCGGATCCTATAACAAGTCGTGACCAGCTGCTGGTGCTCACTGATCACGGTGATGATGCCCTTGTTCAAGAACTGTCAAGAACTTCTTGCACACATGCACACGGGTTCGTGAAACGTGCGTGCGTTCTCGGGATAAGCGTATAAGCACTATAAGCACTACATATAAGCACTGCAACGTATAAGCACTACATATCAGCTTACCTCTTCTGGTGTTGGTAATACCCACGTTGCCATTGGCAGCGTTACCCAACCGTAAACAACTCGTTATATAACACATATGCGGCTCTTCAACATATACAAGTGTGCGTATAAAATTTATAAAAATCTTTAGCGTCATTTTGTAACGTGTCACTCAGTAAAAAAAGGTTACGCCACAGTCACCTACCCGCCACACGCTTCGCATAACATCGACTCCCACGTACGTGGGATCTGCCGAATTCGGCAGATCCCACGTACCGTGGGAATCGATATTATGCGAAGCATGCGCGGGATGGTGACTGGCGCAATTTTTCACATGGAGCGAAACGTTACGGAATGAAGCTAGAGAAATGTGGAAGTAGCATACGCACACTGATATGTTGAAAAGTCGCATATGTATTATATAACGAGTTGTTTACATGCAGTTGCTTAACGATGCCAACAGCAACATGGGCGTTATCAACACCAGACGTGGTAAGCTGATATGAAGTGCTTATATTCTTCAAGATAGCTCGAATCAGAACAAGAGAAAGATGGAACACAGATACACAGGATAGGCGTTACTCGCAACTAAGCTTCATTCCGGAAAGTTTCCCTAGATATATACACAGCCGAGTGGCGCGCGCAGGCGCACTGCACGTACGTTACAGTCACAGTTGCAGCAGTTGTTGTTATGCTTATACTTGTCCGTTATGACGGAGAACGCGCGCGCGTTTCACGAACCCGTGTGCATTCGTGAAAGGGGTTCTTGACAGTTCTTGAACAAGGTCATCATCACCGTGATCAGTGAGCCCCAGCAGCTGGACCGGACTTGTTAATCGGATCCGTTCGTCATCGCGGCTACCAGGGGTCTAAGTGCAGTGAAGTGCGAGGTATAGTACACCTGGTGGAAATCCTGGATGCCTCTTACGATGGAATTAACTATGATGCCTCCTGTCCTGGATGTGGCAGCGAGGTCTTGTGATGCCCTGTCCATATCCTTTCACGCAGTATAAAGACCAGGCGTTATTTGATCATGACAAATCAATGTTGAAGTCACCGGTAATGATGGGAGGCCTGGTTCTCTCGGCAGATTTACTACAGGAAGCATTGATCCCGGTTTTTGCGTAATCCACGTGGTCCACGTTGAGGACCACGTAGACGAGTGGATGGTAGTTGAGCGTCTTCCAGGGGTGTTCTGTCTTCATCTTCCTCGCTTTCCTTGCGTCCGCCGCGGTGGTGTAGCGGTTACGGTGCGCGGCTGCTGACCCAAAGGGCGCGGGTTCGATCCCGGCCGCGCCGGTCGAATTTCGATGGAGGCAAAATGCTAGATGCCCATGTACTGTGCGATCTCGGTACACGTTAAAGATGCCAGATGGTCAAAATATCCGGAGCCCTTCGCTACTGCGTCTCTCATAATGATATCATGGTTTTGGGACATAAAAACCCAACAATTATTATTATTGCTTTCCTTACGTGTCAATGCCGTGTGTTCGCGGTTACTGTGTTGGTTGAGACTGTATCACCTGTGGCACATACCCGCAAAACATGAACTCTGTTATGCGGGTATGTGCCACACGTGACTGAGAGAAAGGGTTTCATGACGTACGCGACAGATATTTTGCGCTATTCATGTCATGACCAGTGGATCGTGTTCGTGATACGCTGATCCCCTGCTATGCCAATTTTGGTATATTACAAGTTATGGAGACGACCAGGAGAGCGCTTAGACGTAGGCGGCTAGATAGATAGATAGATAGATAGAAAGATAGATAGATACGTAGATAGAAACGGCCAAAGTGCCTGAGGTTCGCTAAGAAATGCTTCGCATTTATTCTTTTACTGGTGGCGCTGTTATGGTAGAATGGCCAAGGGCCACGTAATATAAAGGGCAGATTGTTCACTTGCTGTTGTCTGTTTAAATAAAGCTATATTTATAGTTGTGCGCTATGATAGATGGGAGTTTTATAGGGACACCTAAGAAACTCCGAACGCATAATGAACAGTGATTTTACTGCGCCTCTTGATTTTACTTCTAAAGCGAGTGGTAAGAATTGTTTAATTGACGGTACCCCCCGCAGCAGATTTGTCCAGGTTTTTCGGCAAGTCGTGCCGAGATTCCTTTGTTGGATCAATCTCTTTTACTCTGCTTTTCATTTCTACCACTACACGTATAGAATGTAACACAATACAACCGTGATTTTCTAACGTTCTTAACAACAAAACATTGCAAATGAAGAAAAGAAAAATCTAGCGACGCAACATCTTTAGCATAAAAAAAAAAACTGCGCACGTTGAAGCTTATCACCATAATTGAAAAAATAAATCGATGCATGGCACATGGGTCTTGTTTAAATGAAACAACTAAGAATAATGCCATTACAACATAAGCCCAAAAGCAAAGAAAGATAAAACCGAAGGAAACGCAGGAAGGTCAATGAGATTCACGTCGGAAGTCGAAATCTCTTACCGTTCTTTCCATTATATAATCAATGCGTCGTGGCGGCTTAGGCACTGACACCTTACATTATTCATGACGTCACTTCCTTCTCGTGCACAAAAGCTTCCACTAGCTTTATCGCCCCCATCCGGCATTTTCGATCGCTTTTTCAAATTAGTTGTCGTTTGCAATCGTGCAATTGGAAGGCAATCGAAGGCAAGGTCACCTTGCAAAGGGGCTTTAGCATTATGAAAGAAGCATCCGGCCGATTGCGTTGCTAGATTGCTCTAACGGAAATTAAATAATGTGGCCAATTGTAGATTCTTGGTTTTTTAAATGCGAAGCACTTCTTAACGATCCAAAGAAAGATTGACCTTATTTGTCTATTATTGCGATAGCAATTATATGGACAGTCTCGGCTGATTGTTGCCGTCGGTGGCCGCCGTCATTCACCGTATATGTATATGTGTATATATATATAGAAAAGCCACAAAGAAAAATAATTCAGAAATTCTTCCCGACGCGCGGAATCGAACGGGCGACCTCTCGGTTTGCAGCCCGCTGCGTTAGACGTTAGGCCACGACAGCACAGTCTTTCAGCCTGCTAACGGCGAGCTATTTATATACACCATGTAATTCAGGATGCTTTCTTAGTGGCCACATAGATGGCGCGACGTGCGCGCGCGCTTTAAAGATCGTGGCCCCGCTCCTGCGAACGCCGTTGCTGTTCGCTCTACAGGGCGTCGTCGCTTTCGTGCGCTTATCTCAAGGAAAGAAGGGGCGGCCGATGGGGTGCTTCGCTTCGCTCGCTGCAGCGGCCGCGTTTGCGAAAGGAGCGCGCTGTTCAAACAATAATAAGTAACAACTGTCACAATTAGTTCGCGCTCGTCTTGTTTATATACACCTCTTACAACAGTATCCTTTCTGAGTTACCACGTAGATGGCGCGATGTCCGCGCGTGGCGCGCTTTAAAGATCGTGACCCCGTTCCTGCGAACGTGGTCGCCTTCGTGCGCTCATCTTGAGGAGAGAAGGGGGTGGCTGGCGGGGGAGCGGGGGGTTGTATGTCTTGTGCTCTCCCGGCGATGTCTGCGCTGAAGTGACAGAGCGTACGCAGGTCGCTTCGACGCTGCAGCGGCCGCGTTTGCGAAAGAGGCGCGCTGTTCAAACGGAAATAAGTAACGACTGGTACAGTTCGTTCGCGCTCGTCCTGTGTGTACCTGTTCGTTCGTTTCGTGCGTCCTGCTTTATGTTTGAGCAGTGCGCTTCCAGTGTCGAGCTGTGACGCGTGATAGTTCGCGCTCGTCCTGTGTGCGTTCTTTTCGTGCGTCCTTTGGGCTCGAGCGACGCGCTGGCAATTTCGAGCTGCTTTCCGTTCTTCGCGTTACATTCCAATTTATTGCTATCGCATTCATTGCTTCGCCGTTGCGGCGAAACTGTGACTTTTTTTATTAGGCTTGTGCGAATATTCAAGCACATCGAATATTCGAACGAATATTACAGTATTTGAATTCGCTTCGAAACGAATTTAAATTCTAAGAAATTTCGAATTATTCGAAATGAACGAATAGACATATGTAAACCGCATGTAACCCCCTGCAAAGGTGGTTTCACTGCAGTGAACTTGTGCTATACCGTGAAGACAATTTTTAGAAGAAATCCGCACTGCCGCGAAGCCCCACTTCAAGTTTAAATGAACATACAGTAAAACCTCGTTAACTCAAAGTCACTGGGACTGTGAAAAATCTAATTAAGCGGGTTTTCGAATTAACCAAACATACAAAAGGCTGGATGCAAGGATCTTGAAATTACTGGAAGTAATCAGAAGTGGTCGTTTGCTGTTCCTGCTAGTTTGCGGCTACAACGGTTATGTCTTCCAGCAATACCTGGTCCCAATTTTGCCGCTAAACCGGGAAAACGGCGCTGCTGCCAGCGCGAGAAAACAAAAAGGAAGAGGGAAAAAAAAAAAACGGAGATGCGCGCCTGCGGAAAAGACGTGCTTCGCTGCAATACAGCCGTGACACGCGGGCAGCATATCACCTGCTACTCGCAGCGTCAGCGCGTCATGATGCGACCATTCGCCCATTCTTTCTGGTAAAATTAAGAATTTAATAATGACCAGTGTGCGATGTGCTCTGTGTGAAAACGATGATCATTGAAGTTTTCGAACTGAGTTTTCGAAGTAGGCGTTACAGTCAAGTACTCCGCCAGCAGTGCGAGTGCGCAAATTGCCGGAACAACCGCCAGTCGGAGGTTCGCATACATCGCGAATTTCGTCAGACCGCCCTTTAATAATTTCTCTATTTTCCCAGAAAGAATGGGTAAATCATGACGCGCTGACGTTCAGAGAAGCATGCGTCATGCTGCCCGCGTGTCACCGCTGTGTTGCAGGGAAGCACGTCTTCTTTTCCGCAGGCGCACATTTCAGGTGACCACGAGACCGCCTTTTGTTTGGTTTTTTTTTTTTCTTGCGCTGGCAGCAGCGAGCCTAGGATGCTTCACTTGTCACTCATTAGTGTCGCTACACTGCATTGCCTTGTGGCACCTAAGGGCCATCGTTTCGGTAGATTTGCGGCTAAATCGGGATCGGGAATTGGCACATCGCACCCAAAGTTTTCGAATTAACCGGGCTGGTACTGACTGCCGCTTCAGAATATACACTCAAATTTACATTGCAAAATACGGGGCCAAGAAAATCCTTCTAATTATGCGGGATTTCGGAATAACAGAGTTCGAATTAATGAGGTTTTGCTGCATTACCCTCAGGTCAATTCATCATTTTTAAATTTAAAAGCTTGTTATACCTTCTTATATGCTCCAAGTATAGTAAATTTTGAAACGTAACATATTTTACAGGTTATCACTTGCATTCTACCGAAAGTTAAATCCTGCTATTACTCAAAGTTGCTTCCACTTCCCTTTGACATATGCATATGCCTTGTTTGAACTTTAAAAATATTGCTCTGGTCAGTTGGGTCATGATAAATATGCTCATTTTTCATGTAACAACGCGCACTCATTTTGGGCGTCTCGGAAAAATGTGGCCGTTGCGTTCTTCCTCGCTTCGGTTTCTGTTTCGCCGGTGACAACGGTCGCATTTCATCGCTGCTCGATAATTACTACCAGCCCGCTTTTTCGAAATCTCAAAGCGGCACTGGGCTCTTCTCATGGAAGACATTCACTAATTCAGCCCAACTGCCAGTATCCACTAACAAAAAATAGTGATTGAATTTCTTTAATCGCTGTCGTAAATGATGTTTCTAACCATATTAAGTTGCTTGTCGCTACCTAAAAAGTGGTCATGAAGGGAGCTAGCAAATATCACACTTCCCTTATTTTTAAGGAACGTCAGACACATTTCCTGAGACGCCCTGTCTTGACAGACCCTGCATAACCAAAAGCGGCATGACCTCACACTACATCAGTAAAACTTGTTGTTGGGCTAGTTGGTGCATACCAGAATGGGCATCACATGACTTGCGCTTTTCACGAACCTGAATGACATGTCCTGACATGAATGGCATCACATATGTATCTCATCTATATAATGGCATGCATGACGTCACGAAGCCATCTTGGTCGTTTAATTAACATCATATTTATGGGAATGTGCATGGTACGTGATAAACATGCTGTGATGAATCAAATTTCATGGTATGAATGACACGACATACGAGGGACATGCATTTCAGGTCACGTATGGCGTGACCTAAATGACAAGGCACATTGAAGCAATCTCTAAAGCTTGAGTATGTGAGTATGCATGGCACAACATAAACTACGACGACTTATCGAGGCGTGCTAATGTTGCTGAGAGCTGTTGTCTCTGGGAACTGTAGTGAGGACAATCAAAGGATGTGTGCAACTGTTTCCTCGCTGCCACAGTGATCACAGGCAGCACTGTCTGCCGGTGATCAATTTGGAGTGGCGGAACGTTCAAGCTTCCAACCAGAAAGCGACAAAGGCGCTGTTCGAGTTTCTGTGCTCAAACGGCCTCGCTAAACGACTGTGGCAGTCCCGTGCTTGAGTGTGTGTGCTAATTTTTTAGAGCGTGGTTCTTAGG
The DNA here is from genome assembly GCF_013339695.2 of Rhipicephalus sanguineus. Classification (NCBI taxonomy): domain Eukaryota; kingdom Metazoa; phylum Arthropoda; class Arachnida; order Ixodida; family Ixodidae; genus Rhipicephalus; species Rhipicephalus sanguineus. The sequence continues at coordinate 61,932,818 of NC_051181.1, forward strand.
CGCCCGTTCCTGCGTTGAGCGGCGTCGGCGTAGCCGACAGACATGAAAGAAATAAAGTGACAAAAAAACAGGAGCAAATGTGATTTGAATCCGGGCTCTCTGCGTGGCATTCGAACATTCTACCACAGAGTCACGTTGGTGCTTGAAACTCATCAGGAAAAGATTCTATACAGGCGTCATGTCGGGCAAGGAATCGCGTTAACCTATGTATTACAGCGTGGCAGAATATTAAAATAACAATCAGACATCACAAAATGCTAATTGCGCAACGAGTGTGTGGTTTAAAGCTTCCCACCCACTGCAAAGTGCTCAACCATAATTCTTCATCGTCATCAGCCACAGGCAGTATCAACAAAGTGCACATAATACCTTACAGATGTCCTCAGAAAGACAAATAAAGGCGTAATGGGTGCTTCCCCACTTCACAAAAATTATGATTTATGGCGTAGTGGATACCTTGCATGTGTACCTGTCGCCCCAAGAGAGCTTAGAACGGGCTCTAGAAAGGCCGCTCTTCCAGCTTTCGCTGGTTCGCGACGCCTGCAATGCACTGAGTGGTGTGCGTATCACTCGAGCGCGGGCAGTTTCTGTGGCAATATGCAACGAATGTTACATTGCTACGACTGCGGATAGCCAAAAGTTCAAACATGGTTGGCGTTGCCCCAACACGAAGCTGCGCCCAGAATTCTCATTAGGCAGTGTCGTAATCGTCGGTGAATTTTTAGATGCGAAGCATCTTACGGCGGAGTTCAAACCGGTGGTGTGCGGCGTGACCACCCTTACTACGCATGCGCAAACCCTCTCCACACACCTCCACTACCCCTCCACCTCTCCGCTCCTCCTCTCCACTCTCCACTTCCCCTCCCCCTCCTCCTCTTCTCTTTCCCTCTCCTCTCTTTCCCTCTCCACTCCCCCTCTCTCCCTGTCCCCATCTCCACTCCCCCTCTGAAACGCGGGCTCGACATGCCGAAACGCTGGTTCGCATTGCCTCATGGTCCCCTTAAGAGGGAGATGGTGTGATTTCTTTCTCCAGTAAAGTAGACAGGTGGGCGAGTTGGAACTGATGCATTTTGAAAACTTTTCAGTGCGAACGGGACGGAGCACAAAGAAGAGGACACAAAACGAGCGCTCGTCTTGTGTCCTCTTCTTTGTGCTCCGTCCCGTTCGCGCTGAAAAGTTTTCAAGATTTTTTTCTGTATGTTTTTAACCATTTCTCTTTATTTGCTTCCTTACCTTTCTGTGTCCCGTCTGTTTGGGCCAGCAACGGCTGTGGGCGGAGCTTACGTTTATTTCTAGCTTGTAACTGGCTATAGTATTTTCTAACTCTTGACTAGCACCTGCTAATGTTGTCTGAGTAGTGGGTAGTTTTGGGTGTTGCTGGATAGCACTTTCTAATGTTGGCGGCTAGTGGTTAACTGTCGGCTAGTATTGGTCAGTGCTGTCTATCATTGGCTAACTGTTTGCGAGCCATGGATAACGTTGGTTAACCATGCATTCATATTGGATAGTGCTGACTAATGTCAGCTACACTCGTGTAGTGTTGGCTACATTTATCCGGTCATTTAACAATGTGTAGTACTTACATGTGCACTACTGTAACGATCCAGTTAATAGTCAACCATTGCTCGATCCACGCAGGAATGCGCAAACAAACGTTGCTTATGATAAGCGCACCAGCGAGCCCGTGCGTGCGTTTCAACCCTATGTACCTGACGCAGGCCCGTAGCCAAGGGGGGGGGGGGCAGCCCCCCCCCCGAAATTTTGATGACACATGGTGTTTGATCGAAAATAAATAATGAAAAAAGGCGTTTTTCTCAAACTGCCAAGGCTTTCAGCACGTGCCCCCCCCCCCCCCCCGCGAAAAAAAATCCTGGCTACGGGCCTGACCTGACGTCATCATAAAAGCAGCCATGCAAACGCGTACACTAGAGACAACACAAACGCAGTTTGTGCTCTCTTGTTCTCATCTGTAAACTCCGTGTTTGCATGCCTCACCTTTTTTCATGATGAATCCCTACCAACTATAGTATATCTCAGCTTTCTCTCGTTTTAAGTATCTGACGTCCGAGCTTAAACGCGAGTGCCGGCGTTACGTCGGACTACAGGGCACCCTTTAAGTGCCACTATGTAGTCGACAGGCCGGGAAATGCCGTGTCATGGCCAAATGGCACTTGTCTTCAGCGATATTTGTTCAAATTGCGAAGACAGGTGGTACGACATAAGCTTGGCAGACGACAAGTGTACTTTCCTTTAGTTGATTGTTCGGGTAGAATTTGCATTCGTGGGTACACGAATAAAATAGCAATAATCCAATAATATCAGGATTTTCTTCTCTTTCTTTCACTTCTGTTAGCGCTGACGACTGGTGGAACTTAGCCTTAAGGTTGGAATGGGAAAAGGTGCGACATTTATCAGCAATCGGTGCAAAGGCAGCAATCTTTTCAAGAAAAGCGTTCCGCAAACTACTCTTTCAAAGTGGAAATGTCCAATGAATTTATCGTGAACGAAGGTTGTCGTCTGTTTGGGCCATTCCAGCACAACGAAACCAAGACACTGCTGAGAAACCGCATTCTAGCGAGGAAACGATCGACAGGATTGATGTTCTGGACATCTGTATACTGAGTGCTGTTTTTGAGCCGCGTTAAAACCGTCTGCAAGTGCATCTACTGGTGACAGCGTTAGCCAAAATGTCTCATCCTGCGAATTGGTGCAAACCCGCAAAGTTTACCGAGCCCCCCAAGGCTACTATTTGTGTTTACAGAAGAATCAATGCGCTCCGGTCCGTGTGTGGTTCGGCTCGTGGGGGTGTAATAAAAAGTGCGAGAATCGAGGTATTCCTAGGCAAGAAAATTGATCTTAGTACTGTAGTGAGAGGCGCAGCTCGCCAGCTCGGGCGAGGAGGTGCAGTTTGCACTTTTGGGTCATGCTCGGCGAGTAGCCGTAGCCAATGGTGCCCTGGCCATGGGGTCCACTCATAATGTTCCACATCCCGTTTCGCCTTCTACCTTTTAATAACTTTTTTTTTCTTACTGCCCTTGTCCTTCTTCTTGTTCTCGAAAAGAAAAATGATCTCAGCGGGTCTCCCTTCGTTGACTTGTTTCCAATACTTTCGGAGTCATGTTCACTTTCTCGCACGAAAACGTCACAGGATTTTTGTTTTATTTTTTACAAAAAAAAAATCATCCATCGCGGCCGTTCTTCTTCTCGTCGAAGCAGAGCCAATTCTTGCGAGTGCTCCTGAGCAGCTGATTCACGCATCATCCGAACAGCCTCCTCAGATATGACACCTGGAGCTTGGCGACTTCAACGCTCCGAACTTGCTTGACGCCGCAGTCCTAAGCAGTCAGTGAAACAAAATTACCGATGTCAGTGCTGTATCAGATGTGGATGCGCTATCCTGCAAGAAGCACTGCATTGTAATTCATTTCTTCCCGTAGAAAATGCAAATTCATATGTTTCAGCATTGTCTAAGAGTTTTCTTTTGTGCGGTGACCGGGTTTTAGACACCAAGTGCCGCGAGTGGCTGCCAGTTATTCTCCGGATCTAAGACATTCCGTAAAGATTTCAGGCATAAATTTTGATGTAAGTTTCATTTGCTCCGCAGCCTTTTTGTAACTCAATTTTGGGATAACTTACTCACTTTTGGAAGTTAAACGGCATAAGACGCATCCTTGAAAGTATTTCATGTTAGTTTTCTTATCCAACGTGGCTTGTGCCATTTCCTCCCGGTAGGTAGCCCAATATACCGCACTAAAAAGCGTCGCGCTTTCCCTGCTCATTTCGACATAAAATCTCGGCGACGTACTCAGTCCGCACGCTGTAGGCTGCCCAGGTTTAGAGGAAGAGAGACCATTCTTATCTTATGCGTGTATAAACTATACTTCCCATGGCCAACAACACACTTTCACAGTCATCGCAATCATGCATGTCCAGAAAAGCACAGCTGCTCACCGATGCTTTCTCTATGCACAACATTTCTTTATGGGGAAGCACGTCGGTTCCATTCTGTAAATAAACATGACCATCAACATTATGAAAGCTTATTTATTTATTTATTTATTTATTTATTTATTTATTTATTTATTTATTTATTTATTTATTTATTTATTTATTAACACGAAAGTGCTTTATGCCGGGGTCCACCAAGACTTTCATGACGTATTTCCGCCACGGAAGTACGTCAGAAAAATAAACGCCATCACATGGCAAAGAAAACACTTTTAAAAAATGTCCGTTGACGGGAGTCGAACCCATGACCTCTCGGTCCGCGACGATGACTGGCGGCGCTTATCCCAATGAGCTACCGCCAAACACATTGCGCAGGCTACATGAACGCGCCTTTTATCTTTCACACTTTCCTCTCACAGGGCTCTTGGATGGATGGATGGATGCTGTGAGCGTCCCCTTATATCGGAGCGGCGACATCTGTGCCACCAGGCTCGAAATATGAAAAAAAACGCGCTTTTGCTACGACCATCCCATTCAGCGCGTTTCCAATACAAGTTTAATTTCGTCAGCGTTTAAACACACCGTGATGTGGCGGTTTTAGCCCAAGCCTCGCTCATAGCATCCATCCAGACCGAAGAATAGCTCTCCGACGCTCGCCTGGCTGTGGGACGGTTTTTTTTTTTTTGCAGGTCGAACCGTTTCGCCCACGTGACTATTGCGACGACGTCACCGTCTACGTCTCTGACGACGCGTCGTCTAGGGATTTTCGATCGTGGCGCCGTCACCGTCACATTAAAGGGCCATTTTCCTGTTACTCAGTGAAGGCCCTCTGCGCCCTTCGGGCGCGGGAAACTAATCGTGGCTTCGCCCTCGCTTCACGAGTGCGGCCATTTCGCTAACAGTCAATGGCCGGTTGGCAGGGTCTCCGTCACGCGCTACTGGCCGCTGTCGCGGCCACGCGCTGTTTAGCCCGCGCGCCTGGCCCTTCGGGGCAGGCGCCTGTCCGTGTCAGCGTCCGTGGTGTGCCCGTGTCACTGGGGCGCAAGTAACCCACGAGCCGCTTCGCGCTTCTCTGGTAACAGACTAATGCAACACCAAACAATACCCTGCCGGAAAAAAAAGAAAAAAAGACGGCACAGCAGCGAGGTTCGAACCAACGTCTTCGCAGTTTCGAGCACGACACATTAACCGCGGCGCCACTAGGGCCAATCGGTTGGCTTCGCACGGAAAGCCTGAAAAACGCGCCGCCCGACAATAACGTGACGCGTCGTCAGTGACGTAGACGGTGACGTAGTCGCAATAGTCACGTGGGCGAAACGGTTCGACCTGCAAAAAAAAATCGTCCCCCTGGCTGTCGCACCGCGTTCCCCGCTCGCCCTGTGAGAGGTAACGGCCAGGCTACAGGGAAGACACGACGCGCGTAGCGTTTCTCTTCGCATTTCACGACGCTTTGAAGGAGTGCATATCGAGTATCAGTGCTTATTTTGTGCTTGTTGGTGCCATCTTTGCGCGGGATTCCCCATATGCTGTGTCCACGTATATGTTTAGAACTTCAGCTACCGCAAGGGTTAAATCATGATCATGGGCGTTAGTCGTCGGTACGGAGATGTGCCACTAGGCGTCAACGTGAGTGCGATGCGTCCACATCAAGCGGTGCTATATCTGCCAAACAACAGTAGACATTGTACAAGCTGTCATATACCAATGCGCACTATAAAAAACTACTTCTGTGTTGACACGTTTCACTTTCGTGTTATACCGTTTCCTATGACAGAGGAATGAGCCAACATTTTGTTTATTTATTTATTTATTTATTTATTTATTTATTTTACCTAATTATTAAAGCGGAAACCTTAGATGCCCCATCAAACACGAAAAGTGACGTGGCAGTCGATGACGTCATCATGACGTCATCGTGAAAGCGCAATCACGTTGCATGATGAAGTCATCCCATGGCTTCGCCGCTTTGTCAAAGGTGGGTCTCTCCCGAAGGCAAAGCAAAATGACATTCAGCGCAGAATGCTTTTAGAAAAAGAACAGGCTTTCGCCTTCTAGTCGTCTTAGGCAAATGTGTTTGAGACCATGTTATGCTTTTTTTCATTTACTGAATGAGATTTGGTACCAAAAGGAGTGGCATAACCACTAAAAAACAATTAACAAGGACATGTTGCTGAACTAGTAGGTTCATTAGTTGAGGGAAAATAGGTATGGTACTAAAAGGACTGGGACTTAGAGAAGACACGAACCGACAAACACGGGCGCCCGTGTCTGTCCCTTCGTGTCTTCATTACGTCCCCGTCCCCGTATAGGCCATACCTATACTTTCCTCTGTAATGAACAAAAACGCCAGGCCTGCGCTGAAACCGCAGCACAGTCACAGCGAAAGCTGGAAGAGCGGCGTTTCTAGAGCCCCTTAAGCTCTCTTGGGGCTACAAGTACACTAGAAAGGTACCCACTACGCCACAAATCAAAATTTTTGTGAAGTTCGGAAGCACCCACTAAGCCGTTATTCGTCATTCTATGGAGAAGCGAGGCACCAGCTACACGTCTGTAAGGCATTATGTGCACTTTGTTGACGTGACGACTGATGACGATGAAGAATTATGGCTCAGGCCTTTGTAATGGGTTGGAATCTTTAAACGGCCCACCAGTTATGTAATTTGCATTGGGTGACGCCCGGTCGCTATTTCCCTCTCCCGTCATGCTGTACACGTTGACGTGGAAGAGAGACGGGGGGGGCGAAGAACTTTATTGAGACCCCGAGGTAATGGATCATGCGCTTATGGGCTTCCTTGGCAACCAATACAAGTGCACTTGCGAGGAACCCACTACGCTATAAATCATTGTAATCTTACTGAGACCCCGAGGAAGTGGATCATGCGCTTATGGGCTTCCTTGGCAACCAATGCAAGTGCACTTGCGAGGAACCCACTACGCTATAAATAATTGTAATTTTTTAGAAGTAGGGCAGCAGGCACTGTGCCATTTTTCGTCATTCTACAGAGAGCGTTGGTACCTGCTAAAAGCATGTAAGGGATTATGCGCACTTTGTTGATTCTGCGCCTGATGACGATGAAGAATTATGGCAGAGCCCTTTTGTAATGGGTTGGAAGCATTCAACAACCTACTCGTTGCGCAATTCGCAATTGTTTGACGCCTGGTTACAGAATTCGCGTTGTGCGACGCTTGGTGCTTATTTTAATCTTCTACCACGCTATATTGCATATGCTAATGTGGTTCCTTCCCGACATGAAGCCTGTATAGGACCTTTTTGCAAAGCAGTTTCAAGCACCGGCATGGCTCAGAGGTTGAATACTGGGCTCCCACGCAGAGGGCCCAGGTTCGAACCTCGTTCCATCCTGGAATTTTTTTCTTATTTAGTTTTTTTTCTTATTTCGAGCGATACTGGTTACGGACACCGGCGGCGGCGGCGGCGGCGGACAACTACGGCGCCAAAAACGGCCGGAGAAATGATCTCATAACAGCTTTCGCTGTAATAAATGACGGTGGATTATACTTCTAACAGTTGTAGGGTTTTGCGGCTGCAGCCAGCCCTGAACCCTTTAGGGATGAAGCCGATACCCAAAGAGACACGTCTTTACTGGTGCAAGCCTCGGCCGCAACTGCCCGCTGCCAGCAGCTGCCGCGTGAGACGAGCGCACACGCGATCGTCGTCGCCTTCTACGCGCTCACAGCCGCCGAGCGCACCCATACTGTCACCTCCCCTCGGAAAGACGTGAGCGAAAATGACGCGAACTTCACAACGGTAGCCCGCGCAAGTGTCATGGCTATCCTTGGCCACGGCGGACTGCGCGTGGCACATATGACCACATGCCAGCGCTGTCCATCCACAACTCCTTGTGGGACCTGATGGGCTGTCGGAGAATGATAGGACGGCGATGCTCTTGGTGCAGAGCCGGTCCCACCGAGCTAGCGAGCCCAGAGTAGTCATAGTAGGCCTCCTGGCGCTGACGTCGTTACATGGTGCTGTTGTCGTAGTAGACGTACCGCTGTGTCGAGTTTTGCCGTTGTAGCCGCTCGGTCCATTCACGTCTGGGTGGCAGCCACTCCTCCGCGTAGTAATCTTCGAACGCTGGCGGCATCGGCAGCCATGGAGGCGCGACGTTCCCGTAGAAGATTTGGTTGCCTGTCCCTCCGGCGCTCATTTCTCGTCCCTCGCCGGTGTTGGTACCAGGTCGTCTTTTTCCTCTTCGTCCTTGTACTTGCCGTTGTTGACCCGCTCGGCGTACACCGGTGTCGGCTCAGCGATTTCGGGCTTCACCCCCTCAGCATGTTCGACATCGTTCACGTCATCCATGGCCTCTGCATCGTCTGCCCTCACACACTCCATATTCTCGTCCCACTCGCCGTCTTGGGCCGTGCCTTCGCCTCCCAAGTTCTCCTCGTCTTCCTCCTGCTTAACAACCCCAGCTACCTTCCGTTCGCCACATCGAGACCCGTTGGCCTCTGCACAGTCCTTGTACTCTCGGGTTTCCTCGTCACCATGCGGCGACTCGTGTGCTGCTTTTCTCCCGTCGCTGTTTTTCTTTTTCTTCGTTTTACGCTTCTTCTTTCTCAGCTTCTCCGCCTTTCCACCATTTTCCTCTCGCCCTCCAAGATCTTTCGCACCGTCAATTTCCCTCACGCCATCGTCGTCGTCCCGGAAATCGACCAGAACAACACCAGCGCCCACCTTTCGACCTTGCCTGCCTCCTTTCGCGTCAATCCCCTCGGCAATCTCTTCGATGTTTCCCCGGTCGCTTTCGCCTTCGCCGTCCTGGGAGTCTTCAGCCTCTTCCTCGGCGATCTCCTCGTCCACCGCCGTTTGCTGCTCGCCGTTCCTGGTCTCTGCACCCTCGTTGGTGGTCGATGCATCGCCACCGCGTCGCTTGTCGTCCTGCGGTGCCGTCCCGCCGCACGAGCCCGCATGAGCCTCGACGCCGACCGCGTCAGCGCACGCATCGTCGCCGCCTTCGTCGTCGGCCCCAGGTGCCGCCTCGCCGCACGAGCGCGCCACAACCTCCATGGCCTGCGCGGGCAGCGGGACGCCGAGGTAAGCGCCGAGGTGCTCCAGGGCGATGAAGGCACGCCGCTGCTCGTCAGGGGTCATTCTGCAGGAAAGGCAGACTCCGTAGGCGGCCATGTCCAGGAACGCCCGCTTCAGCGCCCATAGCTCCTCGAAGGCGATATCGCCGTGCAGGGGGCCAAAATCAGGAGTTGCTGGGATCCGGCGTACGGTGATCGGGCAGGACATGTCGGGGTGGGGTCCTTGTTGTGTTGGTGTTTCAGTTTCGGTTTCGAAAATGCCTTGTAAAGATGCCAGGGGGCGCCGCTCTGGTGCCGTTATTAAGGTCTTTAGTCGTTATTGTACCGGCGCACTTGTAAATAAAAGGAGTGTGTGAGCAGTACTCGTTGTGAGCGGACGTGCTTCTTTTCTTCGGCGCTTCGCGCCAACCCGCGTGTTCGGGGCTGGACGGCGTCCCCGCCGGCCGCGTTCGTCGAGCCGGTCTTCTTCGCCTGCCTTCCTCGTTGGGACCACCAGCCGCCAATACAGCAATGGCGACGAGGTGAAGTACGAACAGTTTCCTGCGTATTCCTTTTTGCCGGTCCGCCTCAATGAATCCATTCTGCTGCGACGCCGCGACGCTACTTCGGCGTTTCCCGCCATCGCGTCTTTGTTCTCCGTAGCGGCCGCCGCGTCGCGTCTCTTCTGCCTTTTCCCCGTCGAGCGGCTCCGCGTCTATTCGTGAACACTGCGGACTTGTTTGTTTGTTTGTTTGCCCTGAGGAGACTGGCTTTCTTTTCGCGTTGGTGTTTCTCGCTCGTTCTCGTTTTCTTCTTTTCTTCGTTTCGTGTTGAGTTTTTCTCTTGTGATGGCGTCTCCCATACCTCCACCGCTTTTTCTTTCCACGCCCGGCGATCCGCCGATCCCTTGGGCTGATTGGAAGCTCATTTTCGAAGCTTACGTGGATGCCATCGGGAAGGACGCCGCCAAGCCCGAGCGTCGGAAAGCACTTTTAATCAACGCATTAGGCTACGCCGGTCTAAAACTCTATCAGACATTGAGTTCAGCCAACGCGTCAGAGACGCCTGCGTCGGCTGACGTATTCCAAGCCGCACTTGCATTGTTCGATGACCACTTTAAAGACGCGTCCTGTGATTATGTCGCGCGCCTCCGCTTCCAAGAGCGTCGTCAGCTCCCCGGTGAGCCCGTGGTAGACTTCATAGCTAGTCTCCGGTCGCTAGCCGCGTCTTGCGGGTTCGGCGCGCTTGAAAATGACATGATCAGGCAGCAGCTCTTTATTGGCGTCGCGTCGCAAAATGTCCGTTGCCGACTCCTCCAGAAAGGATCATCCATCACTCTTTCCGAAGCCCTCTCGATTGCGCGAGAGGATGAACTTGTCCGTGTGCAGTTGGAGCAATTCGCTCCGCACTCAGTGCAGCAACTTTCTGCTGCGGGGGGCCATGGCGCCGGTCCTTTGTTTCACGGGACGCGCCAACATGGCGGCCCTTCTTCTTCGTCTCGGCGCGGCGGTCAACATGGCCGCCCGCCTGCACATTCCTTTCGTGGCGGTCAATATGGCGGCCCCTCCGCTTCGCGGCGTCGAGGAAGCCGTCAAGATGGCGGCCCAAATTCTTCTTTTCAAAGGCAACAGAGAGCGTTTAGCTCATTTCAGCAATTTCCGTCGTCGGTTTCCACTCCACATTGCTTCCGATGCGGTTCTGTTCAGCATTTAGCCAACTTTGCGCAGTGTCCGGCGAGAAACCGCACTTGTCGTGCGTGCGGAAAAATCGGACATTTTCAGTCCGTATGCAATTCCCGTCCAGTAAATCTTGAACCAGGTTCTTCGTCTGCTCCTTCGAGCACGGCTCAGACCAATACGGTCACTGTTCTAAACGTGGATGGTCTCCACACTTCCGAGCCACGTGTTACAGCTTCAGTGGGCAATGTGCCCTTGTCGTTTATGGTGGACACAGGCGCTTCAGTCTCGTTAATCAACGCCGACGACTTTCAGCATTCGTTTCCGCACATTCAGTTGGCACGCTCGTCTACCGTCCTGCACTCATATTCAAAGGGAATCATTCGCCACTTCGGCCAATTCACGGCCAACGTCAAGTACGCCGGAGTGCAGGCTCCCATAACATTCTTTGTAACACCATGTGGCCGATCTCTTCTTGGCCTTGATGCCATTCGGTTGTTCGGCATCACCATCTGCGGTGATACACTACAATGTTATTCTTCGAAATCCAAAACAACTCTTCCGGTTCCAAATGGGACGATGCCTGCTACACTGTCTTCGGCTCCAGCGCCGTCTGCTTCGTCGATTGTGTCGACCGTTCGTGCTTCGCCGACTTCCGGTCCTACGTCTTCTGCGCCGTCCACTGCGTCACCGCCTACGGCTTCGGAGACATCTTCTTCGTCGATGCCGGATCGACTTGTGAATGTGTGTGCTTCACCTGGTGCGGTGTGCCCTGTGCGTGTGCCTGTGCTTCGGTGCCCTTCCGATGTGCATCCGCCGGCCGTGCCTGTCGCTGTGCGGGCGCCCGTGCTTCGGTCCACTTCGCCGATGCGTCCGCCAGCCAGGGCTGCCCCACCGGTACCTCGACATTCAGCCTGTAGAACGCTTCCTTCGCCAGGTGGGGAGGACTTGCCAAGCGCGTGTGACCAGGGTGCTGAGTCACCTCCTTCTACACATCAAAGGCGCCGCACTAAGCGGAAACGTCGGAAGCCTCGACGTTATGAGGACTATGTGCAATAGTTAGTCATAACAAGTTCTTTTCTCATACAATCCTGCCTCATCACGTGCAGTGGACTTACTCCGTATGCATTGGTGCGTATCTTTCAACTGACAGTCAAAACTTTTCTTTCGAGGAGGGGATGGTTGTTGTGTTGGTGTTTCAGTTTCGGTTTCGAAAATGCCTTGTAAAGATGCCAGGGGGCGCCGCTCTGGTGTCGTTATTGTACCGGCGCACTTGTAAATAAAAGGAGTGTGTGAGCAGTACTCGTTGTGAGCGGACGTGCTTCTTTTCTTCGGCGCTTCGCGCCAACCCGCGTGTTCGGGGCTGGACGGCGTCCCCGCCGGCCGCGTTCGTCGAGCCGGTCTTCTTCGCCTGCCTTCCTCGTTGGGACCACCAGCCGCCAATACAGCAGTCCTTCCTGTTGGGCGCCAGATGTATGGTTTTGCGGCTGCAGCCAGCCCTGAACCCTTTAGGGATGAGGCCGATACCCAAAGAGACACGTCTTTACTTGTGCAAGCCTCGGCCGCAACTGCCCGCTGCCAGCAGCTGCCGCGTGACACGAGCGCACACGCGATCGTCGTCGCCTTCTACGCGCTCACAGCCGCCGAGCGCCCCCATACAGTTCATTATGCAGTACGTTACACTAGGTATAAATACAAACAAGACGGAATCTAATGGGTAGATGTGCTTATGGACTCGACGTGATGAGCAATCGTTAAAACGGGGAATGTCGCTGGAGCCAACGCTGGCACAAAAGGACTTTTTTTTTTTTCGGCACGGCAGGTACTTGCTGCTGCCTTGACGAAGGCAAGTCCATCTGTCGAAACGTTGGCTAAAGCGACGTTCCCTGCTTTAACGATTTCTCATCGCACTCTGTATAAGAAACACAGTTGCGTTTTTCTGGGTGAGCAACCACAGCTAAGAAACAAATAATAACCAGTTAAGAGTGTACCGTGTAAAGATAAAGCGAGCTAACGCGTGCCAGCGGCTTCGCAAAGGAACGCCAATATGGCGAAGCATTTAGCGTAAATAAAGATGTTTGGTTGTAGTGTTAGTCGAACAGTTCAAGAAGTAATATAAACTAAAAGTACATAATACCAATTTTGTAGTAAGGGGCCATGAACAGCACAAAATTAAATTTAGCGAAAGCCGCTGAAATATGGCTGACAAAGTCAAAACGTAGCTTCAGTGTATAGACCTGCTTCGACGCGCTGCTGTGCCCTCCTCTTTCGTTAAGGTGGTCAGGGCTCTTAGTTTGTTGCGTTTCGATACTCTGACGCTCCACGGCCCCTACAAAGTCAATTCGCATCACAAGACTATTTACTACGCTGGAAAGGCAGTTATTTCGTTATATTTACTTGATCGGCCACCGAAGTCACTGCTCGGTCCAGGTTATATTCTGCGGTCCAATAATGTAGGATCAGTAAACTGATCACATGAAAGTGATCATCTGAATGATACTGTCTGAACGCTCGACATCATAAGCTTATTTCTGCAGAGCCAAGCACCACGTCCACTTTTCCTGCTCTCGAAAAACAAAGAGCCCGCCTAATCTGCTTCTGCAGCCTATTCTCTTTAACAAGAACAGTCGTAGCGTCGAAGCTAGTAGCAACGGTCTCGGAACCATTGCAAAATTAGGGGTTCTCTAAAACTAGCTTCTCTGCAGCATTATTGTGCGCTGCGGTGAAACAGACAAAATGTACAAGTGTGCAACGCTTCTATCGTGCAGTCAAGCATATCAAGATCGGAAAGAAGGGTTTCAATTGGCGGCTTTTAATACCTATTTCTTTTACTAGCTCGACACCGACAAAACAAAAAGCCGGCAGATCCCACGCATTGTGGGAATCGATGTAATGCGAAGCAGCCAGCAAAGAGCTGCATACATCGTCTTGTATGTCACTAAGGAAAATGCGTGTCATGGTTTTCATGTTAACTCCTATTATTTATGTTCGTCACACAGTAACGTCGCGCAATACCAACTTCGGGGTAGATCAAGCTAGCGAAACGGCCGCCAGCGCACCATGAGCGTGGTACGTAAGCCATGCTGTACATGACATCCGTGTCATTATTTTCACGTTAACTCGTGTCATTTATGTTCTTCACACAGTCACGTCGCAAGATACCAATTTTGGTGATATCAAGCTAGCGAAACGGCCACCAGCGCCTCATGAGCGTGACACGTAAGTCATGCTGTACATGACATGCGTGTCATGATTTTCATGTTAACTCATGTTATTTATGTTCGCCATGCAGTCACGTCGGAAGATACCAATTTTGGTGTATATCAAGCTAGCGAAACGGCCACCAGCGCCTCATGAGCGTGGCACGTAAGTCATGCTGTACATGACATGCGTGTCATGATTTTCATGTTAACTCCTGTTATTTATATTCGTCACACAGTCACGTCGGAAGATACCAATTTTGGCGTATATCAAGCTAGCGAAACGGCCGCCAGCGCACCATGAGCGTGGCACGTAAGTCATGCTGTACATGACATGCGTGTCATGATTTTCATGTTAACTCGTGTTTTTATGTTCTTCACACAGTCAAGTCGCGCAATACCAATTCCGGGGTAGATCAAGCTCGCGAAACGGCCGCCAGCGCACCATGAGCGTGGCACGTAAGTCATGCTGTACATGACATGCGTGTCATGATTTTCATGTTAACTCGTGTTTTTATGTTCGTCACACAGTCACGTCGCACAAGACCAATTTCTGGATAGATCAAGCTAGCGAGTGTGTGTGTGTGTGTGTGTGTGTGTGTGTGTGTGTGTGTGTGTGTGTGTGTGTGTGTGTGTGTGTGTGTGTGTGTGTGTGTGTGTGTGTGTGTGTGTGTGTGTGTGTGTGTGTGTGTGTGTGTGTGTGTGTGTGTGTGTGTGTGTGTGTGTGTGTGTGTGTGTGCATATAAGTAAACTCCGGCCCTACTTTCCCGGTATACACTGGAGACGAGATTTGACCTGCTTGGCATCATCTGGAGTTTATAAAGAGCGACTTACATAGATGGCCCACAAATCATTCTTGAGACACTTGTAAAGACGCTGCAAAAAAAGTAAAATGTTGTTTTACTTTCATAAGAGACACAGAGTTCATGTTGTTTGTCATCATTTTTTTAAAGCTTTGTAGCATCGACTCTAGTGAATGGGGCCACAGGTTATGAATACATCTTTAGAACGCTTATACGTGCGTTTGTCAAAACCCTGAACTTGTTAATCTTATTGAATTCCCTACGTGTGAAACAGGTGGCACCGAACGAATGGATGTCACACCAACGTTCAGCTTCATCCCGCACTTTTCTAACTAACTTACGCGTACAATTATGCTCTCATTGATCACGTAGCGATTGTTCCCTACATGAGGTAGTGCCCGCGGATAATTTCCCTAATTTCATGACAACGAAAGAATACCCAGCATAGTTAAGGAATATCAATTTTCTAAAGGTTTACAACAGCATCCACGGGACATTTATGTGCGCAGGGACTTTATACAAAACAGGCGATGGCGCTACATGCAACATAACACTTCATTTGTATGGGCATTGTCGGGAACGGTAGCGCCGGCCGTCAATCTGGCATACGTGCAGGTATACACGAAATACATATATTTAAGCACGTCATTTTGCTTTTATTCAAGCTAACCGAACGCAGCCTTACGCATGCACTTCCGGTGGCATATATTTGCACGCTACGCCTCAACCATCAATGGCATCCCTTCTTTTTCTTAATTCTTATCTCACTACAACAGTGTGCATACGTCTAATTTAGGTACGCAGCTGCCGTCGCGACCGCGCAACGAAAGATTAAAATGAAGTTCCTCGGTTTGAGGACGTTCTATGCTCAAGTATCTAATATACACCGCAGCCTGTCCGGCTTGCCTATAAGTAACCACTGTTAAAATTTACTTTATACACTACACCTGTACAGAATTCGATGAAATTAGTGTAATATAGTGTATTTCAGAAATCATATGACAGTCCGTGTATTGTCGTCGCGCCGCTGCTTGTTTCACTGCATGGCAGCGCATCACGTCCACAATTGATTAGCAGTCGTAAAAAGAACGGATCGTGTCCAAGTTATTGAGCCAAGTCTGAAAAAAATTGGTGGTCAATTCTGCGACACCTACATTTTAAACGTACTGCTGCTCAGCTTTAATGGGCACTATGGAGTACTTGTGGAAACTGCAATTCTCTAGGGCAAAGCCATGCACGAAGCACGGAGGATTGGTGTCTTGTATAAGTAAAGCCGGTGATCTAGTTGATATGGTGTCCCTTCGAGAATATTTGTTACGCCGTTTTCCTGCTGACGTTGCATATGTTACTCTTATCAGATTTCCTGCTATGATGATGTGTTTAACAAGATGCATACTTTTCTAGTTACGCTGCCATGAACTTTAAAATACTGTGCGTACTTATTGAAGCGACTGCATCGCATGCACTACGAACGACAGGTAACGTTTCGTGGCACGGTGAGTCTTTATACGGAATGCCGAACAGACCCTGCCTACCACTGCCAAAAGTGAAAATCGGGACCCCGGTGCACCGCAGCAGAACGCCAAGCCCGCTGATTTAAGGTAGACGTTTGTTTACAATAGATTGTGTGAAGTTTAGCAAAGCACTGCCGACGATATCGAACAGACTTACCTCTACATTTCTCGTCCTGAGAGTGTTTATGCAGTTGTTCGCAAGATCACAGGCTGTATTAAAGAACTGTGTTTAAAAACAAGGAGCAAAATAAATATTATTGCAATCGTTCACTCATTTACACGCGTCCGAAAAGTTCTTGAAAATTGGTATTCCGTAAACACGAGGCTTCATTAGCATGTGTGCCTGATCGTGACATGTGCTGTACCGATATGCATTGAACGTACGCAAAGTTAAAATAATGTGGGTTAATAATAATATCTGGGGTTTAACGTCCCAAAACCACCATATGATTATGAGAGACGCAAAATAATGTGGGTTCTTAAGCAGTTCGCAATAACCCTAAAGGGCCCTTGTGCGAGAGAATCACATGAAAGGAGTGGGGGGATACATACGAAAAATATTTTTTAAAGAAACGCCAGGCCTGCGCGCAACCCGCAGCACAGTCACAGCGAAAGCTGGAACAGCGATGATGATGATGATGATGATGATGATGATGATGATGATGATGATGCTCCTGGGATGATTGGCACCCACCCACTCAGGAGGATCGGCCAAGAACAGCGACCTTTCCAGATCCCGTCAAACTTTCTTGGGGTACCCACTACAAGTACACTTGCAAGGTAACCACTACGCCATGAGCCATAATTTTTATGAAGTAGAGAAGCACCCACTATGTCATTATTCGTCATTCTGCGGAAGAGCAAGGTACATGATGTCTTACATCTGTAAGGCATTATGTGTACATCGTTGATGCTGTGGCTTATGAAGATGAAGAATTATGGCTGAGCCCCTCCTAATGGGTTGAGAGCTTTAAAGGCTAACTCCGGCGATTTTTCGAGGTCGATGGATCTCAGTGAAATTCGCTGGGTACGTTCCTTTGCACGTTTCCGTCATTTATGCCAAATTACAGGCTTGAGACATGCGCAGATTGTTTGCAAATGAATTTTAAAGATTGTCTGCAAACGCCCTCCAGGCTTCCCACAATTATTCGCAACATTGCGTCTGTGACGTCAGTGTTGGCAAGGCGGCGGAAGTGACGCAGCCGAGGGCACCACTAACTTCGGCGCTTAGGCCGCTACAGCGAGCGTCTGCTGTGCACAAGGCGACAGACAGCGTTGGTTTGGCCGGCGCTTCTCTGGTCGTCCCGGCTGTCACAGTTTTCATACTCCGCGCCGGCGTGACCGGCATGCCTTGCACGACTTCCGGTTCGTTCGTAACAACGTCTACGTCATACGTAGACAGTACACTCGGTTGGGTTTCGGTTTCTGTGTTGCGCTTTTTTGCTTATTTAAAATTATTCTCCAATTTGCCGAGTATTTCTGCTATCGGGCCCGTAACAGGAGCGTCTCAGGAACATAAAAGCACCATTACTTTGACATGGCCAAAAAATCGCCGGAGTTGGCTTTTAAACGACCCGCTCTTCACGTACTTCGCATCGTGTGACGCCTGGATGTCATTTTCCTCTTCTACCACGCTATATTACATATGTCAACGTGATTGCTTGCCCGCCATGACTCCAGGGTCTTTTTGCGAAGGTGTTTCAAGTACCGGCATGGCTCTGTGGTAGAATTCCCGACTGCCATGCAGAGGGCCTGGGTTCAAATCACGTCCAATCCTGCATGTTTCTTTCTCGTTTTGCGTGATAGCGGTTACGAACACCGGCGGCGGCGGGGCCAACTACGCCACCAAAATCGGCTGTTGTTGTGATCTCATAACAGCTTTTGCTGTAAAAAAAATCAAGGCATCTTCGCACTAGTGGCGCCAAGCATGAAGGAACAGCGGCACTGGGCGACCTTAATTGTTCCAGGAGGGTCATTCCATGCCAAATCACCCAGCGTTTTTCCGACAATCACAAATATAGATGAAAAAATTTCCACGCTTTTCTTGAAGTTCAAAACTCGTTCTGCTCATTTATTTCTGTTGCCAAAAATTTCCCCGCCTGTTTGTGAGAGTCTGTAGTTTTGCGCCTTTGCAAGTGCTTCATGCCGCTTGAGTTACGTCAGCGAAAAGCTGGTGGAGATACAAAATTTCAAAAAAATATTCCTCAAGTTAAAAAAATAATACCCTTTTGTAACTTTGTCTATGTTTAGCTAATACAGAGAGCTTTCAAATGAAGTATCGTGCATATTTTTAGTCCGACCACCAAGGCAAGTTTTTTGACGATGAATACAGAGCATTTCACAAAAAAAGTGAAATTCGCAATTTTTTTTTTCAGACGATGTGCTACACCTTCAGCGACTAAATTATGTTTCTTTTGTAGTATGTCGAACAGGCTTCCAGTATATAATTAATTTCTACCCTTTGAGTTTGCCTTGTTCCTGGGAAAAAATATCAAACTTTGCAACTCTATTCAATTTTTCTCGTGCGAAAAGCCCTCGAAGAATCGATATACATAAACAAGTCATTATTTTCGCAGTTACATCCCTTCATTAGCTTGCCGGAAATACTATTTTGTTGAGTGCATCCTATAAACACCCTTTGAAAAAAATTGTTATTTGATGCCCTTTAGCTCAGTCGGCGCAAAACTACAGACTCTCACAAACAGGCGGGAAAATTTTTGGCAACAGAAATAAAAGAGCAGAACGAGTTTTGAACTTCAAGAAAAGCGTGGAAATTTTTTCAGCCATATTTGTGATGGTCGGAAAAACGCTGGGTGATTTGGCATGCAATGACCCAGGAGCATCATCAACTTCATTTTTCGCCCTCTCTTTGGTTTAGGGCGCAGCTCTTAGGGGTCTGTTCCTACGTCGAGCGACGTCACCATCGGAGGCGTAACCGATAGACATGAAAAAATAAAACGAGAAAAGATACCCAGCATCGAATGGGATTTAAAGCCGGGCCCCCTGCGTGGCAGCGGAGTATTCTACCACAGAGCCACGCTGGCGCTTGAAACTCATTTGCAAAAAGATCCTATACAGGCGTCATGTCGGGCAAGGAATCCCCTTAACCTATGTAATATTGCGTGGAGAAAGAGTAAAATAAAAAGGAGTCATCACATTTTTTTATTGATATGACATATAAGGAGATGTTGGCGCACAATTATGGCGCCGGCTACTCCTTAGCCCTTGAGTGATATCTTAAAGTAAAACATACAAGGCAGTTCATGTAAAATGGAACACTCGGGCACACATATGCAAAAACACACATATCACAACAAAATGATAAAGAAATGTTCCAAAGTCAGCGAATGTAGTCTCTGATAATGTCCGTCGTTAATATTTGGTCCGACCAGCACAAAAGAGCAGAGCACACGTCTGGTCTTTAAGAAGATGTATTCGCTCGTGCCTACATAACAGTCGATACGTTATTCACTTCAGCACACACATATGATGGGTGTCATATGAGACTGCGCATAATAAGTACGACATGTGTTATACAAATGAAAGTTCGGTATTTCTTAGTACTTGTCAGCAATGCCGCTGTCTTGTAAGAAACGTGTTAACGCCTTTAAGGCGTGCGTCTGTAAAACTTTAGTTGGCCACGGGCCCAGCAGTTTCCTCAAGCTAAACGGTCTGTGGTCTAATGCCAACAGTTCCGATTTAAGACGGCGTCACGGCGTGTCATGATGTGGACAGTCTATGAGAAGGTGACGTACGTCTTCATCTATAAATCCAATGGTAATTGCCCAACAAGTGTGTGGTCTAATGCTTCCCACCCACTGCAAAGTGCTCAGCCATAATTCTTCATCGTCATCAGCCACAGGCAGCATCAACAAAATGCACATAATACCTTACAGATGTGTAGCGGGTACCTCGCTTATCCGCATAAGGACGAATAATGGCGTAGTGGATGCTGTCCTACTTCAATAAAAATTATGATTTATGGCGTAGTCAATACCTTGCGGAAAGCGAGAACTACAAACACAGTTGGCCTTGCCCCAACACGAAGCTGCGGTCAGTACCTTGAGAATTAACGAGCTTATAAAAACTTGTAACAAAACAATGAAAACGCTAGAAAGATGGTCAGAAGCAAATGCTATGCGTATTAACGAAAACAAATCAAAAGCTGTTATATTTCGAGCGAAGAACAAAATAATTCCATCTCACCAAGATATAATACTGAGTACTCGCAAAATTGAGATTGTTGACAATTTTAAATGTCTTGGCACAATTTTTTCCGAGAACATGACCTGGGATTATCATGTGGGATATGTCTTGCAAAAATTAGCTCAGGTAACAGGTGTAATAGGTCGAATTCGGTATTTGCTTCCAAAAAAAATTAAGCTTTTGCTATATCATTCACTTTTTAACTCTCGTTTAAACTATTGTCAATTGGTGTGGGGTACAACGACGGCTACTAATGTTGATAAAATATACATGCTTCAGAAAAAATGTATTAGGCATATATTCAATGCTCATTTTGTGGCATCCACTAGACCCTTATTTTGTAGCTCAGGAATAATTAAGGTGCACCAGCTATATAATTATGCATTAAGCCGAAAATTCAGATCAGAAACTATTAGGCACACAAAAAATCTACGCAGTCTAGCCAACCTACGTGCAAGGAATCTAAATTACCCCACCCGTCATGGAGAGAAGTGGGAGGTTGATAAAACTCCGGCAAACAGCGTTTATCTTACACTCTTCCAGCTCTTCTGAATTATTGTGACCTAAAAGGTTTTGACTTATTCAACTGCTCATACCACGACATCCATGAATTATTTGCAATATAATACTTGATCTTTAAATCAATAGTACATTCAGTTACATATTTTTTCTCTCAGTCCCAAATCAAAAGTCTTAGATATATATTTGCTTTTTTCACTTGCATGTAGATACTTCTAGGGTTGTAATCTATATAATGTATAATGTTGTAATCTATATAATGTCTTTTTATGCAGTGTATATGTCTTATATTTTGTTTCTGGATGACAATCGCATTATCATGTTTATTTTTTCTACACAGTGTAATAATTTCGTTTTTCAATCTGTGGTTCGTATATGTATTAAAATCACAACTACAATGTGTACGCCCTGTCACTGCCCGTGAGGTGCCATATCGCCATGTTTACCACGGTGCTGCTACCGCTCCGACTTTTTACTTTATATTTATTTTCTGCTTTCTTTTTGTATGGGGCTGTGAACTAGTCAAGCTGTTTAACACAGCTTTTTTTCACAGTCCTTTCTTTCTGTACGACGGAATGGAAAATAAACTTTGACTTTGCCTTTGAATTCGCATTAGGCAGTACCTTAATCGTCGGCTAAATTTTTTTGTATCTTTTTTTTGTATATGTCTCTTTCTATTTTTTTCTATCTATCTATTTCTTTCTCTTTCTAGCTCTTTCTATCTTTTTTTCTCTCTCTTCCCTTTCTTTCTATCACTCTCTATTTCTCGCTTCCTCTTTCTTTCTATCTCTTTCTATCTCTCGCGATTTCTTTCTCTCCTTTTCTTTGTTTCTTTTTGTCTTGCTCCCTGTTGCCTATCTCTTTTTTGTGTCTTTTTCGTGTTTATTTGTCTTTCTATCTCTTTCTCTCTGTGTCTATTTCTTTCTCTGTGCCTTTCTTTCTCTTTCTTTCCTCTATTCCTCTCTTTTGTTTTTCTCTCTATCTTTTTCTTTCGCTCTCTCCGTGCTAGTCCTCTTGCCCATTCCAGTTATTGCATCCCACGCCGGAGAAATCTACGCAGCGGGAGAATACGCACCGGGCGCACCTGTTCGAGCAGCGAAGCAGAAGATGAAGAGGAGGACGGAGAGAGTGCGCGCCGGTCGAGTACGTGGCCGATCCCCCGTGGTGGGTTGTGCCATTCCTCTGATTCCTCCTTGACCTCCGACGAGTGCGGTCGCCTCGGCTCCGCGCTCTTAGGAGTACGGCTCCTGTACTCGTCCGCTGCGCCGCCGATGCGGCACGCGCGCTACGGCGCATGTGACGGACTTGTGCCCTACCAGTGGAGTGAATTGCTCGCCGATGGACACCTCTCGTGCTCTCGTTCTACACACTGCCGGTCGGTAAGCTTACCCTCTTCTTGCCGAGTGTTTACGCCGCCGATCGGCGTGTGTCGCGACGCGGGGACGCGGTCCTTCGAGCGTACCACATGCCCGGGTTCTGTGACTGAGTGCGTGCAGTGCATCTGCATTTTCCCTTTTTCCCCTGACAGCCCCCCTTTTTTTTCACTCTGTTTTTTATTATCCCCGCTGTCGGGGAACCACCCCAGCCGCGCAGCACCGCGCCGTGTGTACCGTGCGCGTAACATTACCGTGAACACTTGCACTTGCGCGATACTCGGGCGTTCGTTTTTGAAGTGCCACACGGTTTTTTTACACTGCTTTTTATTATTCCGTGGCATTTCTGTTCGCCTAAGCTTCGCGAGAACTTGTCTCCTGCAGTGACTGAACCTTGAGCAGCAGAGCGCCATGAGTGCTATGCGCGAATCCGACAGCCCGGCCGCCGAACCTCAGTTTTCGGCGCCCTCCAAGCCCGCCCCACGCGCCGGGCATCGCCGTTCGCGCAGCCTGACAACCAACAGTCTCGTGCGGCACACCCTGCATGTCACCCCAGAACAGCAGGCATACGTCAATGGGCTCATAGACAAGTGGGAAGCCAAGAATCCCCTCAAGCCCTTCAAGCCCTTCGAACTTCCCGCGGACTTCGCAGTTCGCTTGAGCGCTCTATCCAACGCTGCTGCTGAACCACTGCTACATCAGCGAGACGACCCTGGAGCTCCCGAACGAGCCGGCCTCTCGGAGGAGCACCGAAGCGTCGCACTGCCCCCCACCAACAGGGAAGAGCAGATGGACTCAACTACTTCCCGCAAGCGCAGCCGCGAGGAGGTCAGCAGCGACGACGAGGAGGACGGACCTCGCAAGCAGTCGGCCACCTCTCCTGCCGATCCCAAGCCTTCCGACGAGGACAACGTCCCCACACAGTGCACTGAGGAGACAGGGACAGAGGCCACAACACCTGCGAGCCTCGACGAAGCTGCCGCTGCTGCAGTGACCTCCTCGGCGGCCCATACTACTTCGGCGAGCCCCTCCCCCGCCCTTTTCCCGTCAGGAGACACGCTGGTGGCCGATGCTGCTGGCCAGGGCAGCGGTAGCCCTCCTCCCGCCCCTGCGGCAGCTGAGACGCCGACAACCCCTCTCGATTCACTCTCGGCTGAAGCAGAGGCCATGGACGAGGCTACAGTTGACACCTGCACGCAGGAAACCACTCGGAAGACCACCCCAGTGACCACAATGGCCTTTCTGAGGTCCCCAACGGCAGGAGAACAGCCAGCATCCCGCAAGAGGAAGAAGAAGGGCAGGAAGACGGCTCGGAAACAGCACACCCCTGCTGCACCCCTGAGCACCTCGGCTGTCTCTTCCTCTGCGGGACCAAGGGCCCCTCTGCTGATCCTGTCACCACTGGGTGACCACCAGCCCTGACCCCTGCGGTTACCAGCCCCCCTGAGAGCCAGCCAGAGGAGGTGAGCTTCCAGGAGGTGAAGTCAAAGGCTGCACTGCGGCGCGCCAGGAAAACCACCACCGCTGCCCTGCCGGTGGACCCTGCTGTCGTGGGGACAGTGCTTTTCCGGCCCTCTGCTCCTCGCGGCTCATTTCGCGGCCCTCCACGCCTGAGTATCGCGCAGGCGCTCCCATCGCACCCGGGTGTTGCTGACATCCGGGTGAATCACCACCGCAACATCGTGGCGGTGGACGTGACCTCTCAGGAGTGCCTCACTCTGCTCCTGGCCCTCACGGAGCTGCGGGGCATACCGGTCACTGCCAGGGAGCCCGCGGACCGCCACACCAGCATGGGTTCATTCATGGCATGGATGGAGACCCTGCAGAGAACGCCCTGCTTCCTGGCCTCCAGTCTGCTGTTCCCGTGCTAGCAGCCACCAGGGAGGGCCGCACGGTCACGCTGCGTTTTGGGGGCCCAGTTCCGCCGGAGCGGGTGGCGCTCTTCCGCGTACGCTTCCCCGTGCAGCCAGCCAGGCCCCGACCGCTGCAGTTCAAGCAGTGTGGTCGGTATGGCCACGTACGGGAGGCGTGCCGCTGGCCGGACAGCTGCATCCGCTGCGGCCGGACCCACACAGCTGACGCGGACTGCCAGCGGCCCCGGTGCGTAAAATGTGGCGGCCCCCACTCGGCTGACACCCCACACTGTCCCAGGTGGCAGGAACAATGCCAGGTGGCCACCATCATGGCGTCCTCCACCACTGCCCTCTCTAGGCGAGTGGTTGCAGCGGCAGTGCGGGAGGAGACCAGGGAGGCTCGCACATATGCGAGTGCTGTTAAGGGGCACACCCTTCCTGCCCGGCCTGTTCCTGCTCCCCGCAACCGCCGTAAACCACCCCCTGTGTACCTGACTGCTGCTGCCGCCTTGGAGGCCCCGCCTGCTGATGCTGCTCCCACGGCCCAGCCTGCTGTTGCTGCTGCTCTCGCAACACCCCTACTGGGGCCACTGCTCCTGAGGCCCAGGCTGCTGTGGACCACGTCACCCAGATCGTCGCTACCCTGCTGCTCACAATGCAGGGTGCGGAAGACAAGCTTCCACACGATCACCCCTTCCGAGCCATCTGCCAGCTGGCAGCGGCCTTGCAGCAGCCCACGAGCCACCATGGCTAGTCCTCCTGCCAGGGCCCACCTCCGCCGCTGCCCGAGCATTCTACAGTGGATTGTAAACTCGCTGCGGGGGCGGAGAGACGATTTCTCCCTGCATCTCCAGCGGGAGGGCTTCGACGTGCTGGCTTTGCAGGAGGTGTACGCCCAGGCTGAGGAGGTGCGCCTGCCGGGGTACGTGGGCTACAGCAGCAGGACCAGGTGCACCCCACTGATCTCCACTAGGAGGAGCTGGATGGCGCATCGAGCACGCGGGCGTGAAGCCACCGGAAGCCGGCGTTTTTGTCCCGGAAAAGAGTTTTTCTCTTCTTTTTTAAAAGAAATACCTGCCTGCAGCGCAGTAAACTGTACGAATCGACCGGAAAAGTCGTCAGCAAAGACATTTCACGCGTAAGTACCTCAATGTCACATTACTTTTTACGCATTTTGTACGTTGCAGCACTCCGCCGTATTCGGACGGTGTCGGCACGGCGTCTGTCATCTTTCGTGTAGCGTTCGTCGGCGTCTAAAGTGAGGCGTAATCGCAGAGTTTGAAAAAATAAAAAAGAAAAACGATCATAACAACAGCTGCCACCCGGGAATATTTGGAATGCGCGATTGAGACGGACAGAAGACGTCAGCTTCCGGGACAAACAGGGGACCTTCCGGTGGCTTCACAAGCGCCCGCCTCGCAGAGCGGGGATGCACCGTCCAGCATTTTTAATGGAGGTCAGTGGTGCACCCTGGATGCCTGCCACGCTGCCCCCTGCCTGGATGACTGCCACCCGCAGGGAACAGCCCGGTGCGCCGTCTACGTGAAGCGTGAGCTCCTACAGGCTGAGGTTCCAGTGGCCGACCTGGTCGGTGGTCCCTTCGAGTCCTGTGCCGTCCGTGTACGCCTCGAGGGGGGAGACACCACTGTGGCCAGTGTGTACGTCCGGCCAAACCAGCCTTGGGACCCCAGGTGCCTTCGGCAGCTGGCGCACAGGCTGGGGAAGGAGTTGCGCTTTGCGGAGACGTCAACGCGCACCACCCAGCATGGGGCAGCCACCGGACCTGCCCAAGGGGCAGGGCACTCAGGGACACCTTGCAGCAGCAGGGCCTTCAGATTCTGAACACAGGGGTCAGGACTTTCATCCGTGGTGGGGGCCGGGCAGCCCAGTCGGCCATCGACATCAGCGCCGCCACGGAGGGATGCCGCTACTCGTGGGTGCCGGCTCCGGACACCTAGGGTTCGGACCACCTGCCCCTCCTGCTGTCCCCCTTCCGAGGCAAGGCCCCCAGGGATCGGGAATACCAGGTGGTGAACTGGCGAGCCTACCGGCGGCTATTCAAGGAGGACACGAGTGGCAGGGACCTTATGCAGTTGGTGGTCGACAGCGCCAGGGCAGCAACTGTCGTCACCAAGGTCTCACAGGGGCAGCCCTTTCCGGACATCAGGCACCTGGCACTAAGGGCGGTGCGGCGGCGTGCAGAACGGCAGGCCTTGAGCAAGGGCCTGCCCGAACTCTGGGCCTGTTTCCGTAGGGTCGACGCCGTCTGCAGACGCCACGCTCGCAGGCGCAGGAACCAGGGATGGGTGAGCGTCTGCGTCACCATCGACAGCTCAAAGGATGGAGCCCATGCCTGGCGCCTGCTGAAGTGCCTGCTGATGGTGCGCAGGGCTTACAACCAGGTTCTGTCCGTGGCTGACCTCCTTGTCATTCCTGCCTCCGAGCTGGCCGAACGCCTGGCCGACCAGTTCGCCAGCAGAGAGGTCGCCCAGCTAGCCACAACACCTCCTCCAGCCGCTCTCCCGTGTCCAGCCTCCTGCCATCATCCCGGATGGGTGGTTGCACAGGTCCAGGAACTGTGCAACGAGCCCATCCGGATGCACGAGCTCGTGGCAGTCCTCGGTGGATGCAAGCGACGCAGCGCCCCAGGAGCAGACGGCATCACCTTCCAGATGCTCCGCAACCTTGAGGAAGAAGGGCGTCAACGTCTCCTGGGGCTCTACAACGACGTCTGGAATACCGGGGAGCTCCCGGAGTCCTGGCGAACTGCGGTGGTG
Source organism: Rhipicephalus sanguineus (assembly GCF_013339695.2). Lineage (NCBI taxonomy): Eukaryota > Metazoa > Arthropoda > Arachnida > Ixodida > Ixodidae > Rhipicephalus > Rhipicephalus sanguineus. Next base: position 61,959,712 of record NC_051181.1, read on the forward strand.
GCACCCATCCTGAAGCCCCGGAAGAAGGCCACGGCGCTCTCCTCATACAGGCCAGTATCACTCACCTCAGGAGCGTGCAAGGTGCTGGAGAGGGTGGCACTGGAGAGAATGCAGTGGATCGCCGACTAACTGGATTTCTTCCCGGAGCAACAGACTGGCTTCAGGAGACACCGGTGCACTGCCGACTCCATTGCAGGCGTCGTCGCCACCCTGGAGGATGCCAAGAGCTGCGGGGACGTGGCAATGCTGCTGCTGCTGCTGCTGCTGCTGCTGCTGCTGCTGCTGCTGCTGCTGCTGCTGCTGCTGCTGCTGCTGCTGCTGCTGCTGCTGCTGCTGCTGCTGCTGCTGCTGCTGCTGCTGCTGCTGCTGCTGGACGTGGAGAGCGCCTTCGACGGTCTCCCGCACGTTGTCGTCGAGGCGGCCATGGACCGGCTTGGCATCAGCGGGTGCCTCCGAGGCTTCGTGTCCGCCTTCCCGTCCGGGAGGACCTTCTGCGTCCGTGTTGGAGGGGTGACCAGCCAGCCTAGGGACATCACTACCGGAGTCCCACAAGGTTCAGTGCTAAGTCCTTTTAGGGGCGAAGCTCCTTAAGGCGGCACCCGTTCGTCCCTCGTCGTGCTCGTAGTAGTAGTGAGTAACAAGTCTTACCCTTTGACCTCCAAGGTGGTGCCGGTGGGAGATTTCTCCTGTGCGTTGTTGAACAATAAAAAATTCGCAGCGTGCGCGTTAACTAAAAGCCGAATTCTTCTGTCTGTAGAAGTGTAAGTGTTAGCTAAAAGCCGACTTCTTCTGTCTCTCATTCCCATTAGCAGCCATTGTTTACCTCCAAGGTAGTGCCTGGTGAGATTTCTCCTGTGCGTGATTAAACAATAAAAATTTTGTTCAAAACGCCGTTGATTGATGAAATAAACCAACGAAAGACGCCAGATGTTTTGTAAAAACAAAACGAAAGAACGCCAGATGTTTCTAAAGCAAAACGAAAAAGACGCCAGCTGCTTAACGAAAGACGCAAGGTGTTTTCTAAAGCAATGGTTTTCTAAACAATGAAAATTCACAGCGTACATGTAAAATTAAAGTGAGCTGCAAGTCGTCATAACTCATCGAACCTTTAGTATAAACGCGCCCGATCTCACGTCGGTGATGATGTACTGGGCAGAATTCACGGAAGATTCACGGTTTACCGATGAACCTCCGCAGCTTCGCCCACTCATCATCATTCACTCCGTGGATATGCTGTGATTTTTTCTCTTCAACATGGTGCTGGCAGGACTTCCAGCCTCCCTCCCGACAGACACCAGGTTCCCGGCCCGCTGCTCCGTCTACGCTGATGACGTGGCACCGTGGGCAAGGGGACCAAGGCGGTCCATTCCTGCCATCAGGAGGTCACTGCAGGCAGCCCTGGATGCAGTGATCTCCTTCCTCGGAGGCATCGGCCTCAAAGTCTCTGCCACCAAGACCGAGGCCCTGCTGATCCATCCACTCGCTGCGGCACGGGTCTACGTGAAGCCACTGAGGGTCGGCAACCGCAGTCTCCCCTGGAGAAAGGAGGTGAGGTACCTGGGCCTCACTGTCGACCACCGGCTCACCTGGATCCCCGCTGCGAAGGCCGCCGCCACCAAGGTCCGACGAGTTCAAGGGGCCATCGGCAAACTGCAGCAGCGTGGCCGCGGATGCTCCACGAAGTGGGCGCTGCGGCTCAACCAGGCCGCGGCTTCCTCCGTTCTGCTGTATGCCCTGCCGCTGGTGAACCTGACGCCAGCCAGGAGATGCCTGCTGGAGGGACTGCACAGAGGAGCCGTGAGGACTATCCTAGGGCTCCCCAGGTGCTCCCCTGTTGCAGCGACGCTTGCGGAGGCGAGAGAGTGGCCCCTGACGCTATGCATGCTCCAGCGAGCGTTGGGGCACATCGACCTCCTCCACCGTGCCGCGGACGGTGCAGCCCTTCTGGAACGCTTGCGCAGCCTGCCAGGATCCAGGATGGGAGGCCTCCTCCCATTTTACCACCAGATGGTACCGGATCCACCAGCCCCTGTCGCCTCTCCGCCGCCACACCACCGGCCTTCTGAGGTGCACCTCCACCTGGCCGGGGCAACGAAGCGACGAACTCCTGCAGCAGCACTGCAGCAGGCAGCCTCCTGCAAGCTCCAGGATCAACTAGAGGGTCGGCTGCAGGTTTTCACGGATGGATCTGTGATGCCAGATGGGACTGCAGCGGCGGCTTGCGTCGTCCCTGCACGGACCAGCAGCAGGCAGTGTAAGCTGCCTTTCCCGGCCAGTTCAACGGCGGCAGAGCTCGCCGGACTCCACCTGGCAGCTGACCTACTGGCAGAGGACATCCAATCAGAGCCTGTCGCCGTCCTCTGTGACAGCAAGGCAGCACTACAGATCCTGGCCAACCATCGAGACACCGGACTGACCGGAAGCCTCCTGGCGGCCAAGTACCGTACCCTTGCTGCATCTGGTGCGTCTGTCTCCTTCCACTGGCTGCCCTCCCATGTGGGCATAGCTGGTAACGAGGAGGCAGACGCGCTTGCCAAGGCAGCACACCAGCCTGGCACCCCCATCACCCGGGCCGTCGCGGCTAGGGACTACACGCAGGCCCGTCTCAAGAAGCTCCTGGTCACGGTCCACCCAGACTCAAGGGTGGCCAGTGGACGAGGGCCAAAGCTGCTACCAGAGACGGGCCTCACCAGGAGAGATCGGTCCGCCCTGCTGCGCCTGCGGACCGGCTGTGTGTGCACCGCTGCCCACCGACATGCGAAGGGTCTCTGCGCCTCCCCAGCCTGCAGCCGCTGCGGCGATCCTGAGACCCTCGAGCACCTCCACTGTGCCTGTCCTGGCTTGGCACAGGAATGCTCGAGGGTCACTACGGCCTACCGGAGCCAGGGCCTACCTGCCTCCACACTCGAACACCTGCTCTTCCCGTCGCGTCCCCACCTGCCAGCACTCCGGAGCCTGGTGGAGTTCCTGGACGAGACGGGAATACCCGCTACAGATGAGCCGGGAACTTGCCGCCCCTGCCCTTGCTGCCGTCTTCCCTGCTGCTCCGGCCACGGCGAACGAGACACAATCACATCCTACACACTACTATCCTCTTTCATTTCCCTTCTCCCCCCCCCCCCAAGACACTGCGCCGTGCTCCCGACTGGGCTGCAGAAATAAGCGTCTCTTCCTCTACATAACCACAAACAACAACAACATTCCTCTAGGATCAACCAACCAACGCGCTTTTTTTTACAGCGAAAGCTGTTATGAGTTCATTTCACCGGCCGTTTTTGGCGCCGTAGTTGTCCGCCGCCGCCGCCGCTGTCCGTAACCAGTATCGCTCGAAATAAGAAAAAAAAAGGAAATAAGGAAACGGTTTCAGGATGGAACGAGATACGAACCTGGGCCCTGCGTGGGAGCCCAGTATTCAACCTCTGAGCCATGCCGGTGCTTGAAACTGCTTTGGAAAAGGTTCTATACAGGCTTCATGTCGGGAAGGAACCAACTTAGCATATGCAATATAGCGTGGTAGAAGAGCAAAATAAGCACCAAGCGTCGCACAACGCGAATTCTGTAACCAGGCGTCGCACAATGCGAATTGCGCAACGAGCAGGTGGTTGAGCGCTTCCAACCCATTACAAAGGGCTCTGCCACAATTCGTCGTCATCAGGCACAGCATCAACAAAGTGCGCATAATGACTTACATGCGTTTAGCAGGTACTACGGCTCTCCGTAAAATGACGACAAATGGCACAGTGCCTGCTGCCCTACTTCTAAAAAATTACAATGATTTATAGCGTAGTGGGTTCCTCGGAAGTGCACTTGTATTGGTTGCCAAGGAAGCCCATAAGCGCATAATTCATTTCCTCGGGGTCTCAGTAAAATTACAATGATTTATAGCGTAGTGGGTTCCTCGCAAATGCACTTGTATTGGTTGCCAAGGAAGCCCATAAGCGCATGATCCATTTCCTCGGGGTCTCAGTAAAATTACAATGATTTATAGCGTAGTGGGTTCCTCGCAAGTGCACTTGTATTGGTTGCGAAGGAAGCCCATAAGCGCATGATCCATTTCCTCGGAGTCTCAGTAAAGTTCTTCTCCCCCCCCCCTCTCTCCCACGTCAACGTATGTTATACAGCATTACGAGAGAGAGAAATAGCGAGCGGGCGTCAACCAATGCAAATTACATAACTGGTGGGCCGTTTAAAGCTTCCAACCGATTACAAAGGGCTGAGCCATAATTCTTCATCGTCATCAGTCGTCGCGTCACCAAAGTGCACATGTTGCCTTACAGACGTGTAGCTGGTGCCTCGCTTCTCCGCAGAATGACGAATAATGGCTTAGTAGGTGCTTCCCAACTTCACAAAAATTGGGATTTATGGCGTAGTGGGTACCTTTCTAGTGTACTTGTATTGTAGCCCCAAGAAAGCTTACAACGGGCTCTAGAAACGCCGCTCTTCCAGCTTTCGCTGTGACTGTGCTGCGGTTTCAGCGCAGGCCTGGCGTTTTTTAGGGGCGTAGCTCCTCTTAGTCTAACCTTGTCACGCCTCCGTTGTCCGGCGTATCTCCCGGCAGCCGGCAGTAAACGGCAGTATCTGTCCGGTGGTGGTGGTGTGCGGCGTGACCACCCTTACTGCGCATGCGCATACCCTCTCCACACACCTCCTCTCCACTCCCCCTCACCATTCCCAATGTCATCTACCCCTCTCCCTTCTCCCATACCCCTCTCCGCATCCCCTCTCCACTTCCCCTCCTCCTTCCCCTCTCCCATAACCAGTCTTAGAAACGGAGGGGGCGTGCACACATGAAGGCTCCCTAAAGACAATGCGCTGCGACAGTACGTGATATGTATCGCACTCTCCTCTCCTACGCTTCCCCCTCTTTCTCCTCTCCTAGGTCCCCCCCCCCTATCTTGCCTCGCGACGCAGCGGCGCCGACGCAGGCAGCGTCGCGGCAGCGTCTAGATTCAAAAAACCGACCGCTCGCGCTGCACAACCGTTCACTGACCACCCCGTATATATAGGCACTGGATTTTGACTTCCAAGGTAGTGCGTGTGTGCTATTTCTCCTGTGCGTGATTAAACAATGAAAATTCACAGCGTACATGTAAAATTAAAGTGAACTGCAAGTCGTCATAACTCTCATCGAACCTTTAGTATAAACGCGCCCGATCTCACGTCGGTGATGATGTACTGGGCAGAATTCACGGAAGATTCACGGTTTACCGATGAACCTCCGCAGCTTCGGCCACTCATTATCATTCACTCCGTGGATAGGCTGTGATTTTTTTAGGTCGGTGCTCGTTTCCCTCCAGTTTTATGCGCTCGATACCGTCACCATGGCCGGGTGTTGCGTGCAACATTGCACCAATCATTCCAGAAACGCTGGGAGCTGTATCGTTTTAGAAGATACGAGGTTTCTTTGGACAGTAAAAATCAAATGTGACAAGCGGCATCCGAAGAACACATTATGCACTTGCAGCTTAAGTTTCCGGCCGGTATTTCGAATGCACATGCAAGTATAACTTCTGCCGGTGTTAACCTTGCGTAATAAATGGACACACTGATATCAGTTACATGGGTAAAATGCTTTGTAAAGTAAAAAGTTGGGCGAGTTGATGTTGGTTCATGATAATACGGTACACAAAAGGAAAAGAATGGACACGGGACGAGGCACATTCTTTTCCTTTTGTGTACCGTTGTATCGCGCCCCTCTGCTTATCATAAAATGCTTTGGTTCACGTGCGCATGAATCCTGCATTTTTCTTCGCAAACATTTATTACTGCACTTGGTGGGTCCTGTATCTGCCTTTGATTTTTCCTTTCGCTATTTTTGTGATTTGAAATGTATCATGGAATATATTATGCGTGTTTGTCTGCAGATCAAATCCTTATTTTTTTCTTTGCGTTTTTATCGAATCGTGGCACCCACATGGGTCAGGACCGGGGACCTTATGGCACTCCCTCCTTTCCGTTCGCAGCACACGTTTCTGTTTTGTTTTGTTTTGTTTTTTTCAACAGCGCGTTCGAATTGTTTGCTGTCTTCTTCCGTTAAACGGTCACGTACCCCAGCCACGAAAAATGCCGCCGCCATTTTACTGGAATGGCCATGGGCAAGAAAAGACGCGATCTCGTTCAAAGACCCGCCATATCGTAGACTGGGCCTCTTGCATCCGGTAGCCGGCCCAGAAGGCGGCTCACGTTCCCTGCGGGCGTCGATCCTGGTCACTAAGAGTTGAGTTGAGTTGAATAAACTTTATTTGCCCAACGGTTGATATTTTGCCCGGGGCTAGGCTGCCAGGGATCCACCATTCGAGGAACATCTTTCGAGGTCCTCGGCGACGGCCCTGGCCCGCTGGACGGCCCACTCCTGCTCTTCGGGGGCCTCGCTGAGAAGGGCGGTTCGCCGTCGCTCAGCAAGGCGCCTCGCTTCAGAGGGTTTTTCAGGTGTCCTCATCCTTCCTCGTAGTGTATCGCCCATGTACTTTGGTCACTAAGATCCAACTTCATTTGGCTCTAGTTGATACATATTCCTGAGGATAAAATTACAACGCAAACGCACTTCTTTGTCCTTCTTACTTCTTTACTTCTTTGTCCCTCCACCCATCCGAATATGATTCCATGTCTTCGCGTACCTAATACACTATCATCCGTATTACACGTTTTGGTTTAGATCTGCTGTTGTGTGCGCATGTGCGGTAAATTTGCCTTATATGCATTGTCGTATGAAAGAATATAGCATCTGTCAGTCAAAGCCTCTGTTGTACGTTTCTTTTCTTCGTGGGTGTCTTGTGCGTTAGCGCTGTAATTTAACCTCGGAATTCTGGTCGCGGTGTAACATGTATACAGTGATTCTGGTTCAGTCGTCTCGTTTATTCCCTCCTCTGGCATTAGTCTACTAGAGCCAAAGCATTCCCACTAGCTCGCGCCACCACGAGCCACGGGACGCTCTTTTTCCCTGGCCGACTAACCACGAGTGGTGTGGCGTTACAACACCAAAATGGAAAACTAGAAACGCAACGCGGCCAGCGATGCAGCATGACCCGCGTCTCGCATAATTTTAATTTTGCCACAAGTGGCTTCCCGTGCGTTTCACCCAAGGCCACGTGCGTTTGTATTCTCCCGTTAGTATGCTGGTGAACGAATGCGGCATGGCGTAATTGCCTAAGGGACTATACACGGGCTATCCGCACACCCGCTCCGCACATGGCGGGACACCTGCCGCCCGCAAACGGAGGAGGAAAAACCGGAACGACGCCAATCGTCGCACACGGGGTACCGGTTTTTCCTCCTGGTGGTGAGGGTACGTCTTCACTGTGTGGTGCGCTTGTGACACCCCTTTGGACATCTCGGCCAGTCTCCTCATCAACGGATGTATCGAGTGGCCCAATTTCTTCACCCTTTCTGATGGGCAGGGCACTGAGACGTCAAGACACCTGATTGGGGAGAGTTGTTGCCACCGCTTCCCGAGTGCCTCAGTGTTGGCAGACGTGAGGCTAAAAAAAGCCGAAAGCTTTTGTGCAAAAATGGTCGTTCATTCATTTGTTCGTTCACTCTCTCACTTGTAGCTATGTAAATAAACCTACGTTCCTTCTTGTAAGAACGTGTCCTCCTCACTGGAACACATCGGCTATGTGGACGACGGCGGAAGCCAGCTACCCTAACTAGACCCACCAAACCGCACTCCTTACACCACCTTTTTATCTGGAAAGGCGGGGACCAAAGGCAGGCCGTTATGAGTAGCACGTGATCGATTCATTTTCATTTCTGCGTCGATCGAGAAACTCATTTTCTTTCGGAAGCTTGACCAAAAGAGTAGGGAGGAGGGCATTTATTAAGCCTCGTTGCAACGCGACAAAGGACATGGACACCAGAAACAAACGTACGACGACGCAGTGTGTCGTCATACGTTTCCTTATGGTGTCCACGTCGTTTGTCGTGCTGCAACGACGCTTAATAATGACCCCCTAGCAACAAGCTCACGTATTCACCCTTATTGTAGGAGGACAATGCCATGATACTTTGTTTTCCCTAATGGAGAAGCCTGCGCACAACCGTGAGTGTACCACGGACTTTTAACAGCGAAGCGTTTAAACCGGCCGTAAAGACTTTGGTGTGTGCAAAAAACTATCGTCATCACGAACGGGTATGTGCCGCAGAAATTGGGCAAATCCCACTACTTACCGCTGGTCCACTAAAAATGGAGAAGACAACAGACGGGTGGCGAACACCAATTAAGATTTCTAGACAGACGTAACCAGTAATCTAGAACACCGTGGCCGCACATTTCAGCTTCGCTGAAGCATCTGCCCGGAGTGATTCAGCGGTACGTACAACGAGAGAGTACTAGGGAACGGGAAAGGCAACGGCGTCTAGCTAACTGCGAGAAGACCCCGAAGCGATGGAAGCCCATACGCGAACGACGACGTGCGCGTAGATCTGTGAGAGAAGCGAGCGCTCGATTTCAGCTCGAGTTTGTGTCTCTGGAGTTTGGGCATCCGTGACGTGTGTGTGACTGTTTGTGGTCCAACTTGAATCTCTCCGCGCTGAGAAGCAACCTAGAAACAACCTAGAGTCACGTAGCTGAAGCCTAGCAACAACCTATAAGCAACCGGATTAGACTCCAGAATCATCCAGCTTTGCTGTTTCAAACCTTGCGCGAATTAGTGCAAGCTTGAAACATAGTATATACATACACATTTATGTATGTATATACTCAGATACATCCAGAGATGTTACCTCAGCGACTGTCTTCATACTCGGTAGGGTCTTGACGCATTGCAGAAAACGGGCGCAGTTCTTCATGAAGTAATTAGCCGAACGAGCAAGGTCAGCGGCATACGTGACGCCTGAAAAGAACGCCCGAGAAGCACCAATATAAGTACAGTATGTCATAGAACAACATACACATAGGCACACTTCACGTGAGACGTGACAACCGTCTTCTCGTGGCAACTGTTTGTTTAATCGCACTTGCGATTTCCGACGTGTGTTCCCGGTGGAAATGAGCAGAGCGATGCACTGAAGCGATGAAACACAGGTAAGGGAGGATTGAGGAAGCGAAAGAATGACAAACCCGAGTGTTGACTGCCAACCGAGTTTGTCGGTCACAAACAGAAACATACACACGGTGTATGTCGATCTTTTTCTTAATATTACTGTCGACCGTTGAGAGTAACATTTCACTCGGGATTGGCTTGAGCCGATGCGCACCCTGGTTCTCCGCTTGTATAGAGATCCGTGTCATCACACGAAAATGGAATTGAGATAGAAACGCAACACTTTCATGAAACTGCAAGAATTAGTACCACATTCGTTGGTAAATATATCATCTCCGTTGCCCTTTTCAATATAGTCTCAATATATAACGTTCATCACGTTATCATTGGTGTATGCAACGTGAATCACCGAAGATGCTAGATGTCCTGGCGTTACGAATGCCCAAATGCTTAGAAGAGTTCACAAATTCAAGGTAGATATGCATTGCTTAATTAGTACGCTAGCAAGATGTCGGAATATATTTATTTATTTATTTATTTATTTATTTATTTATTTATTTATTTATTTATTTATTTATTTATTTATTTATTTAGACAATACTGCAGGCATATTTAGATGTCCTAGCAACAGTGAATGCAAATGCATATATAAAAACTTATATGATTTGCAGTCGTTAATGTTCAATTCCGTTCGCCATGCAGTGTACTGATGGGCTGTGCCTTATGGTATTAAAGTCAGATTAGCGGAAGCAACAGTCACCATTAGTTTTTCGCGAAATATGGCGAAATCATAAGCATTAACTATACTTGCGAATCCCTAATCGCTTAGTGCACACTAACATTTATTGCACAAGTGAACTGGCGCTTACACTTCCGAAATAAGGAAAAGCAGGTACTTATGATGTGCATCGGCCAAGTGTACGTTTCCTAAATGGCTGCTGGCGCTATAGATGACACACATTCAGAACGAACTGGTCGACCGTGCTTCAGGAAAAGACGTTGCCGGCTGAACTAACAATGTGAGCCTAGCAAGACGAGGCCGGTCCTTCATGAATCAGTATGCTGGCGCAGGACGTTTACTCAAGCAGGGTTTCGTCATTTATTGCCGCGAGAATTTGTTTTAACAAAATAGCCTTAGGAGTCCTTGTCGCTGAAATTCCGGTCTGTGTCGGCGTCCTCGGTTGTGAGTGCGAAAACCGGAGTTGTCCGTGAGCGAAAAAATCACAGCATATCCACGGGGTGAATGATGATGAGTGGGGCGAAGCTACGGAGGGAATCTGTAAACCGTGAAACTCTTCCGTGAAATGCGCCCAGTACATAATATAAAGAGTGTGAAACATCGTGTATATATTAAACATCAAACTTTTATTGTACTGTTGGTTTACGTGGTCCCTTCATTATCACTTGTGATCGGTGAAATGCAAGGAAGAAGTCCGCTCCCGAGCGAAAGAGCGCCAAGAGCGACCGCATTCCCCGCTCGCCCTGTGCGAATTAAAGGCAAGGCTAGAGGGAAGACAGGACGCGCGTTCCACGACGCGAGGTCGGTAGCATGCCCAACGAAAGCCAACGGAACGCGATCGTGCAAGTGCTCCGGCTTCGCATCGCCTCATGGTTCCATTTAGCGTCCCAAAACCAAATATATTGCTCAAGGTGTGCCTTGCGTTTTTCGTAGAAATAATTTCTTTATCATGTACATTAAGACGGAAAGTTGAAAGCTCACTAGAGTGTATCGCCCGCAAAGTATGTCTTTTAGTGTGATTTAACTCTCGTACGGCAGGGTCCTCGCGCCGTTGCCGGTCCACCTCGCCCGTTGACGATCGGGAGAGGTGGCTACATACAACTACTACTACACTTTAAGAAAAACATCTGGCGTTCTTTCGTTCTGCTTTTACAAAACATCTGGCGTCTTTCGTTGGTTTATTTCATCAATCAACGGCGTTTTGAACAAAATTTTTATTGTTTAATCACGCACAGGAGAAATCTCACCAGGCACTACCTTGGAGGTAAACAATGGCTGCTAATGGGAATGAGAGACAGAAGAAGTCGGCTTTTAGCTAACACTTACACTTCTACTAACGTTTCCTACTGGAACATGCCAATGGCTGCTAATGGGGAATGAGAGACAGAAGAATTCGGCTTTTAGTTAACGCGCACGCTGCGAATTTTTTATTGTTCAACAACGCACAGGAGAAATCTCCCACCGGCACCACCTTGGAGGTCAAAGCGTAAGACTTGTTACGGACTACTACGATGACTACGAGGGACGAACGGGTGCCGCCTTAAGGAGCTTCGCCCCTAAAATCGCGATGGACGCAAAACAATAAATAGTATGGGCCCAAGCCGCAATCGAACCCATGCCTTCTGTGTGGCAAGCATGCCAATTGTCTATCACAGAGCCACGCCAGTGCTTGAAGCTGTTTCGGAATAAAATCCTATACAGGCGTCATGTGGTGCGTGTAGTCGCGTTAGAACGTGTAATATTGCGTCGCAGAACCGTAGAATTGCACCGGGCGTCACACCATGTGCACTGCGACATGAATGGGTGGTTTAAAGGCCCACCCATTACAAGGCGCTCAGTAATAATTTATCATCGTCAGCATCAACAAAGTGTGCAGCGATGTATGTGCGCGTATTCCCTCAATGACGCATAGTGGGTACGTCGCTTATTCGCAATATGATGATTTAAGACGTGCATAGGCCTGCATTCTAGGAAAGTTTAAACCGGCCAGTGTTAGGCGCACGGACGTTTCTTTCCTCGCGGCACAGTTGAAGTGTCCACTCAGAAGCGAAGCCAAGCTAGCGATGGAGAATGTGATGCGCACGGGGCCCGATCACGCTATCGCGTTCTACCCTCGAAGGCGAAGCCCAGGCGTCCTCCAAGTCTTAACGGCGGTGCTCTTAAGGCCTGGCGCAAGGTGTGATCCGTGGACAAGAAAAAAAACCAGTTGGCGGGTATGCGTCACAGGAATCGGGCAAGCCCCACTAGAGAGTACACGCATTCGTGGGAACCATGCGAACGCGTTGCTGGTGGGAAAGGGAAGTGAGGGTGAGAAGGAGTGATGTGAGTGTGAGGAGGACGGAAAGGAGGACGGAAAGAGGGAGAAGCATAGCATTATTTAGAAAGTTAGATTTGTATGGTATTAGAGGACATGCTTCAGCTTTAATAAAGGCATATTTATCCCATCGGAAACAGTATGTTCAAATTAGTAATTTTCAGTCAAGAACTCTGCACTCTATTCTGTGGTCTGGACCACAGAATAGTCACTGCGTTTCTTAGAGGGTCCCTCACCACCCCGAGTTCAAAGGCGCGGGGGCGGTATTTTTCTCGCCTTCACTACCCCTTCCTACAGGCGATATCTCCTCCTCGCCACATTCATAAAAGTGCGTGCACAATGCCAGCGCTAAGCGTGGAGCCTATCAGGATTTCGCGCTTGTCAGCTACAGGCTGTTACCTCCGAATGCGCAGTCGAAAATACTCAAAATGAAGTGAAATCAGTTGATCGCGCACGATAGTCATGCGAGACAAGGAAGAACGGGTGGGCGGCTACATGGCAAAGCAGTGTATATAGGAGACAATTCGCAACCAATATTTCGCGTATATGGACCAATCGAGAGTGTGTACCGTAATGACGTCATGTGAATCCCCGTTCCTGCGTCACGAAGTACGCAAGAAAGGCGACAAACGCCAGGACGCGCTCGTTTTTTGTATATTCATAGGCTGGTGAGACGCCCTTTAACGCGATGGCTGCCTTGAAACGGAAAAACCTACTATTCTCCGCAAAGTTTGCGATAACCAACACGAACGAACGGTGAGTACTCTGACGTCGCTGCTGCGTACAGCTTCCGAAGAAGCAGGCTGAGCACGATATTGCCACGTGCCCTTATTTCTTTATTTTGATGTATTCCCGTCTCATCCACAAAAAACTGTTAGCAGCGGTGGGCGAAGGCCACGTCGCAATGTTTGGGAAAATTGGCGATTGTTCTGTTAGCATTACGCACAGGATGCGAGTAAACAAGTTTATTCGAGAGCTTATGCGAGTACCAGCGATAACGCTGGAAGGTACGATACCTGATGCATAAAAGAAGACCCCTTCCACCGATGATCAGATTACCGACGGCCGTCGACTGTGATCGCCGCTGTCAGTGTACAGCGCGCATTGCTTGTATTTTAACTTTTCATTTCCTGGGCGCAAGTACGCCCAATAAAGTGTTTTCATCTGTACCAGCTTGCATTCTGCGTACTCTGCCGTCATGACCCTGTGGCAATATTGAAAAATAAGGCCATTATGGCCATTTCGGACTAGAGGTCACCGGCGCCCGTCGAGTACGCGCAGCAGCGTATGATAATGTCGAGGCGCACTTCACATACATACATACATACATACATACATACATACATACATATATATATATATATATATATATATATATATATATATATATATATATATATATATATATATATATATATATACAAAGAACTTTATTAAAAGACCAGAGGGACTAGTGTAACGAATTACTAAGAGCCCCTCAACCAGTCGGCGGCTCCACCCAGGTCGGCACCGGAAGGTGAAGACCCTCCGCGATGGCCCGGGTCCTCCTGACAGCCAGCAGTTGCAGATCGAGGTCCGGGCTGTGTAAACCCCGCCGCCACGAGTTCTCGTCACATAAATCCGCCCCCCAAATCGCGGTCATGCCGTATTTTTTCGCGTATAAGCCACTACTGAACGTAACCCAGACTCCCAGCTAAGAACAGCAGAAAATTAATAACAACAACAACAAAAATCCCCGCGTATTGCCGTGAAGCCGCCTTCCTTGCATTATCACGAAGCGGTGCCGTGAAAACAACTTGTCCACCGAAATTCACGTTCAAACTACGGTAAGTTATATAAACTTTTATTTCGAATTACGCGATATATAGACCTTATGCAAAAAAATTGGGGGACCCTTAAGCTTCGCCTTTAAGAGTTGAACGCGATAGCGAAATCCGGCCCCTAGTGCGCACTTCAACCACTAAGTGCATACTTATTAATGTGTATTGTTACACACACGCGCACACAGACACACACGCACGCGCGCGCACGAATGGTACAGGTTTTTTATCTAAAGCAAGAGTCGCATGGCCTCCAAGATACACGCCGCGCACCCGCCAGCTCGGAGGCCATGAAGAGTCGAGACATATTTCTCACAATGCCTCACAGATGGCAGCACATTACCTAGCGTTTGCTGTTTGCTTGATCAAGCCGGTAGAGTGTACTAGAACTAGAACGCCAGCGCCACCGCATCATTCCACGCTGAAACGCCCGCTCCCAAGCAGCCACTCGCGCCACTCAAAAGCTTTTAGTACACTCTAAAGCCGGCTTGATATGTTTTCCGCTAGATGGACATAGTTGTCCATTTTTAGAGCTGTCTGAAAGTTCGTGTGTGTTTTTAGCGGCGATGGCTGCACTATCCCGCCCTTTTTCGGCATAGTTTGATGGCCTCGCGAATGCGCCTACAAATCGCCGAATGGGCTCGTTTTAGTCGTGACACCTGCCGAAGAAAATGCGTTGAAGACTCCTTTCACTACATGGCATTTATGTAGTGTTTTTTTTTGTTTTTTTCGAAGCAGCTGCAAGTACCATCGTGGCTTTGTGGTAGGGCACCTGCTTCCCACGCGAGCGGTCCGGGTTCGATCCTCAATGAGACCGAAGATTTTATTCTATATTTTATTTGCTTCTTTCTCGATTTTTCAGTCACGGACGATTTTTCGCTCACAACCAACGGTGACGACGCCGACACCACAATTTCTGCGACACGAGCTCTCTCACGCTATCGCGTTAATATGCTGCCATCTAGCGGACGCCGTGCGCAGTTCCGCCATGTCGAAGGCTAAGCGTGCTCCGCATGTGCACACACGGAGCGTACGCATCAACGTATGGCGGCTGATAGTAACGGCAATGCCAACATATTTTCTTGTGCAGTGTTGCTTAGATTGAGGAAATTGGGGTGCTGAAAAAAGGTTTGCAGGAAACAAACCTCCATGTTATTAGGTCTCCTCGAGGCTGAAGAGAAGCAGCAGATCGTTCTGTCGCTCCGGCTGCTGCTTACGACTAACGCCGCGTTTACATTCGCCGTTCTCATCAGAGAACACTCTTTAGTGTCATGCCGGTACGAGACTGTTCTCGCGTCGTGTGCTTGCAGGCACAGACAAAACGGCTTCGTGTACGAGCTTCAAAGCTGCATCACGGCTACTCGCGCATGCCTGCGCTGCTGTTTACAGCATTACTTTGTTGATTACATTGCGATAACAATTACACGTTAGACAGGTATCTCGTGCGCGTCATCGATTCTAAGCGAACGGACCGATTGTGCTGGAGCGTGTTGTCTGTATTTTGTTTTCCATTGTGGAGTTTAACAAGGTAGCATTTGGTAGAATGTCTTGCACGCGAATCACTTCACTACGCGTATTTTTCAAGCGTTTCATGTGCTATGACTGCCAAATTCAGAGGGGCGGCCCATGTGTCCCCCCTTCCTCCCCCCTTATCCCTTCCTTTTTTTTTAACTTAAGAGCACACATCAGGTTCTCCCAAATGCTGATCCCCTTTCGGAAAAATCCTGTATCCACCCCTGTGTGCTATGAAATGTCAACAGATGCTTCAAGTGTGCGGCACTTTTCGTATGAAACTGAAAAAAAAAATGCTGCTCCTGCAAATGTGTTACATTCGACACTGGGTGCGCTACTTCGGTTACGCGCTGAGGTGGTTTCGCAAGCATTCAGTTGGTGACGCAAAAGTGCCTTGCTACAACGGGTTGAAATTGTAAGACGCCAGTAGGCACCGCGAGCGACGACGTGCACGCGAAGTCCTGGCGTATCGTGTTATTTACGAGCAGATGCCGGAAGGATATTTGAATAAAATACCAGGGAATTGGCACATACTTCTTGGAGCGACTAACACTTTTCATGTTCACTTTTGACGTGCGTGAGATGCCGATTTTTGTTTTACATTTTAATCACGTGGTAATGCTATACATAACATAACGTCGGTGAGTGCAGCAGCGAAATATTTTTTATTTAAAAAATAAAACAGAGGACAACGTTTTATTTAAAATGAGATGTACAATACATCAGGTCAACGTAGGCTGTCCCTTATTAAATGCGCTTTAAAATGGGTCAACAGCACTTTCTTACCGTCACGCCTGTGCTTAGCCGTGACGCGCGCTAAAGCCTCCTCCCAACCATTTTACACTAGACGCATCATATTCAGATAGCTAACAACGCTTTATTCGCTGCACCGGAAAGGGAGCGACAAAATTTATAACGTAGCGCAAAGCTTCATTCTCAAGGACGACATGCTTGCATGTGACTCGGTGACAAACTTGTACCTCCTTCTCGTTGTAAGGCAGTTGTTTACACGTAATAACCGTCAATGTAATAACTAGGAAATGCCGGTAACGTGTACAGGCCCTTACACACACGTCTGACGTTTTTATGCCCCGATTGCCTACTATCAAGGCAGATACAAGCAAGAAGTTATAGCAGCGACAGCAATACGATTCGGACACAAGCCTCCAATATGTCTCCGAATGAGGTCGCATCGGTAGCAAAGGGAAAGAGGAATGCTGCAATTATGAAGCACAGAGCTTTATCGGGATACAATAGGTACGAGGTGCTTCGAGGGCTGTGGAAGGGTGTGATGGTCCCGGGGCTTACATTTGGGAACTCAATGGTGTGCATGAAGTCATAGGTGCAATCAGGGATGGATGTAAATCAAAGGACGGTGGGCCGCCTCGCGTTGGGCGCTCACGGGAAGACGACAAATGAGGCGGTAAAGGGTGGTATGGGATGGACAGGCTTTGAAATGAGGGAAGCGCAGAGCAAAATGAGATTCGAAGAGAGGCTGAGGAAAATGAAGAAGAGTAGATGGGCAGAGAAGGTTTTCCGATATTTGTATAGAAAATGCGTTGACACGCAGTGGAGAAAAAGAACTAGGAGGCTCACCAGTAAATATTGTCACGTGGTCGTGACGTCGACGAAGACAGCAGTCGGCGTTTGCAGGATGAAACTGTTAATTTGGCCGAACTTGTGGCCGGAAAATGAGAACTAGAGCTACAGCAATACACGCTGTACAATGATAGCGGCGAACAGGGCGTCGTCCGTCGATCAACTGACAAGCGGTCAATCGCGTCGGCTTTTATACAGGCGGTATCGAACTTTCCAGCAATATCGCTGGTGGCGGCGTTATCTCTAGACAAAGCTGGAACATTCGCGTGCGGGGCGCAATCTTAACAGAACGATCTACTATAGACGTGAAGCTTCTCGAACAATGCTTCGCGGACAGCGTCGAGCGTTGATAACCGTCCCTGCCGGTCAAACCCGAATACATCAAAACAAGACAAGAAGTGGGCGTGGCATTGCCCCCCTCTGAAAAAAGCATCGTCCCGATGCTTGTGAAAGACCATAGAAGAGAGAAAAAAAACAAGTGCATACAAAAATAAATTACAATAACAAAGGAAGAAAAATAGAGTCCCCAGGTTCGCTAACGCGCAAAAAACGGCTTAAGGCGCACGACATGGACGACTTCAGGTCCTGCGCGGCGTCGCTGGGAGTTCGTAATTCCGTCCGGGATCACCTCGTAGTCAAGAGCGCCGAGGCGTCGAAGAACCTTGTATGGCCCGAAGTATCGCCGAAGGAGTTTTTCGCTAAGCACACGTCGGCGTATCGGCGTCCAGACCCAAACACGGTCGCCGGGCTGGTATTCCGCGAAGCGTCGTCGAAGATTGTAGCGACGGCTGTCGGTGTGCTGCTGGGTCTTGATGCGCAGGCGGGCGAGCTGTCGAGCTTCTTCGGCACGTTGTAAGTAAGCGGCGGCATCGAGGTTTTCTTCGTCGGTGACGTTGGGTAGCATGGCGTCGAGCGTCGTCGCCGGGCTCCTTCCGTAGACCAACTTGTACGGCGTCATCTGCGTCGTTTCTTGGACGGCCGTGTTGTATGCGAAGGTCACATACGGAAGGATGGCATCCCACGTCTTGTGTTCGACGTCGACATACATGGCCAACATGTCGGCGATGGTCTTGTTTAGCCGCTCGGTCAGGCCATTTGTCTGTGGGTGGTACGCTGTGGTCCGGCGGTGGCTTGTTTGGCTGTATCTCAGTATTGCCTGAGTTAAGTCAGCAGTAGACGCCGTACCTCTGTCGGTGATGAGAACTTCTGGGGCGCCATGACGCAGGACGATGTTCTCAACGAAGAACTTCGCTACCTCGTCGGCACTGCCTCTAGGCAGGGCCCTCATCTCGGCGTAGCGGGTGAGGTAGTCTGTAGCTACGACGATCCATTTGTTTCCGGTATTGGACGTCGGGAACGGCCCCAGTAAGTCCATCCCGATTTGCTGGAACGGCCGTCGAGGTGGCTCGATAGGCTGCAGAAGTCCGGCTGGCCTAGTGGGCGGTGTCTTCCGTCGCTGACAGTCCCGGCAGGTCTTCACGTAACGAGTGACGTCGGCGGAAAGGCGCGGCCAGTAGTACTTCTCCTGTATTCTTGCTAGCGTGCGAGAAACACCCAGGTGTCCAGCCGTCGGGTCGTCGTGCAGAGCCTGGAGGACCTCTGGCCGCAATGTCGAGGGTACCACGAGAAGGCAATCGGCTCGAAGCGGTGAGAAGTTCTTCTTTAGGAGAACACCGTTGCGCAAGAAAAATGACGCCAGTCCCCGCGTGAATACCTTCGGAACAACGGTGGTCCTGCCCTCGAGGGATTCCACAAGGCCCCTGAGTTCTGGATCCGTTCGCTGTCGTTCGGCGAAGTCGTCGGCACTTATGATTCCCAAGAAGGAGTCGTCCTCCTTGTCGTCCTGCGGCGGTGGGTCGACAGGGGCGCGAGACAGGCAGTCAGCGTCGGAGTGTTTCCTCCCGGACTTGTAAACGACGGTAATGTCGAATTCTTGAAGTCGTAGGCTCCACCGTGCGAGGCGACCTGAAGGGTCCTTCAAGTTAGCTAGCCAACACAATGCGTGGTGGTCGCTCACAACTTTGAAGGGCCTGCCGTAGAGGTAGGGGCGAAACTTGGATGCAGCCCAGATGATCGCTAGGCACTCCTTTTCTGTTGTGGAATAGTTCGTTTCTGCCTTTGATAGCGACCGGCTAGCATAACTGATGACCCTTTCCTGCCCGTCAGTCTTCTGCACAAGGACGGCGCCGAGTCCTACGCTGCTTGCGTCGGTGTGGATTTCCGTATCGGCGTATTCGTCGAAATGTGCTAGTATCGGAGGCATCTGAAGACGTCGTTTCAGTTCTTCAAATGCTTCGATTTGCGCCGTTTCCCACTTGAATGGCACGTCAGTCTTCGTGAGGTGAGTTAGCGGTTCGGCGATTCGTGAAAATTCCTTGACAAAGCGCCTGTAGTAGGCGCACAAGCCGAGAAAACGGCGCACGGCTTTCGTGTGGGTGGGGGGCGGGAAGGCAGCGATGGCAGCTGTTTTCCGCGGGTCTGGGCGAACACCACCCTTGCTGATCACGTGACCCAAAAAGAGCAGCTCCTCGTATGCAAAGCGGCACTTTTCAGGCTTCAAGGTGAGGCCAGAAGTCTTGATTGCTTGTAGTACAGTGTCAAGGCGCCGGAGGTGTTCGTCGAAGCTTGAGGCAAACACAATGACGTCGTCCAAGTACACAAGGCAAGTCTGCCACTTCAATCCAGCCAGCACGGTGTCCATAACGCGCTGGAACGTCGCAGGTGCCGAGCAAAGACCAAAGGGCATAACCTTGAACTCGAAGAGGCCGTCTGGTGTTATAAAGGCAGTCTTCTCTCGGTCTCTCTCGTCGACTTCGATTTGCCAATAGCCGGTCTTGAGGTCCATCGACAAAAAGTACCTCGCGTTGTAGAGTCGATCCAGGGTGTCGTCTATCCGTGGGAGAGGGTAGACGTCCTTCTTCGTGATTTTGTTCAGGCGGCGATAATCGACGCAGAAGCGTAGGGTTCCGTCTTTCTTCTTCACTAACACCACGGGTGACGCCCATGGACTCTTCGACGGCTGGATGATGTCGTCGCGTAGCATTTCGTCGACTTGTTTCTTTATGGATTCGCGTTCTCGCGTTGAAACTCTGTACGGGCTCTGCCGGAGTGGCCTGGCATTTTCCTCTGTTATGATGCGATGTTTTGCGACTGGGGTCTGGCGGATTCTTGACGATGACGAAAAGCAGTCCCTGTATTTCAAGAGCAGGGTTTTGAGCTGTTCTTGTTTATGCTTCGGAAGGCTAGGATTAACGTCGAAAACTGGTTGAGAAGCTTGGTTCGTCGGTGTTGGCTCGGAAGAATCGACGATGGCGAAAGCCATCGACGTAGCCGTAATTTCTTCGATGTAGGCGACTGTCGTGCCTTTGTTTACGTGCTTATACTCGTTGCTTAAATTTGTGAGCATCACTGTTGCTTTGCCTCTCCGCAACTCTGCTATTCCTCTTGCGACGCAAATCTCGCGATTAATCAACTGGTGCTGGTCGCCTTCAATGACGCCTTCCAGGTCTGCTACTTTCTGAGAGCCGACGGAAATGATGACGCTGGAGCGAGGGGGAATGGTGACTTGGTCTTCCAGCACATTCAAGGCATGCTTCCCTGGCGGCGTGTACCGCGGTAATGCTTTTTCTGTAGATAGTGTTATCGACTTCGATATGAGGTCGATGACTGCACCATGAAGGCCTAAGAAGTCCATACCAAGGATGACATCTCGGCAGCAATGCTGAAGGACTACGAAGCTTGCGGGATAAATCCGGTTGTTGATGGAAACCCTCGCTGTGCAGATTCCTGCCGGCGTTACTAGGTGACCTCCCGCTGTGCGGATTTCGGGGCCTTCCCAGGCGGTCTTGACTTTCTTCAGCTTCGTCGCGAACGGTCCACTGATGACAGAATAGTCGGCTCCAGTATCGACGAGAGCGGTGACGTTGTGGCCGTCGATGAGAACGTCGAGGTCACTCGTTCGTCGCCTACCGTTTCGATTTGGTCGCGGCGTCGGATCACGGCTACGTCGGTTTGTCCCGCTGCTTCGTCGTTGTGTCGTCAGGTCTTCTTCGGGCCGTGAAGTTTCGACGTCAGGGCTTCGTTCGGCTTGCGGCGTGTTCTTTAGATGTCGTTGCGGCGTTGTCGTCTGCGGCGGAGGATCTTCGGTATTTCGTCGCACAGCAACCGCACCTCCATCGGTTGCTGCCCTTAGTTTTCCGGATACGGGCTGGGTGACCGGCCTCGCGTTGGGCCAGTGTATGGTCGGCGTTGGGGGGAGACGTAGCGGCCTGGCGACGGCGAACGGGAAGGTTGTCGGGGCGTCCATTGCGTTCCCGCGAGGTAGTCGGCGATGTCGTGTGGTCTTTCCCCTCGCTGTGGACGCGGCGCGTCGATGGCGAACCCACGCAGTCCCATCTGTCGGTACTGGCAGCGGCGGTAAGTGTGGCCAGCTTCCCCGCAATGGTAGCAGAGTGGGCGGTGGTCGGGGGTGCGCCAAACGTCGGTCTTTCTCGGCGTGTATAGCTGGCCGGCTGGCGGGCGGTATGACGTCGGTGGCGGCGGCGGTGGCGCCTGGCGGCGGAACTGCTGGGGTGGCGCGGCGTATTGACGTGGGCGAGGAGGGGGGGCGTTGCGTCGGGCTGCAGCGGCATAGCTCACTGCTTGCGGCTGTGGCTGCGCTGACTCCGGGGTGCCCAGAGACTGCTGTATTTCCTCTCGGACGATATCAGCGATCGAGGCAACTTCAGGCTGTGGTAAGGGTAAAAGCTTGCGCAGTTCTTCCCGCACGATCGCTCGGATCGTTTCACGCAGGTCGTCGGAGCCGACGGCATGAACAGCTGGGCTGCCTTGAATCGATCGGCGATTGTACTGGCGGTTGCGCATTTCCAGGGTCTTCTCAATCGTCGTCGCCTCTGAAATGAATTCTTGGACTGTCGAGGGTGGGTTCCGCATCAGCCCAGCGAAGAGCTCTTGCTTTACCCCTCGCATGAGCAACCTGACTTTCTTGTCCTCGGGCATGGCTGGGTCAGCGTGGCGGAACAGTCTGGTCATTTCCTCTCCAAAGATGGCAACACTTTCATTTGGAAGTTGGACCCGCGTCTCTAGCAAGGCTGCGGCCCTTTCTTTTCTGACGACGCTTGCAAACGTCTGCAGAAAAGCGCTGCGAAAGGCGTCCCAAGTTCGAAGAGTGGACTCCCGATTCTCGAACCAGGTCCTTGCTGCGTCTTCGAGGTAAAAGTAAACGTGACGCAGCTTGTCCTCGGAGTCCCAGTTGTTGAATGTTGAGACCCTTTCGAAAGTCTCGAGCCAGGTGTCCGGGTCTTCGAATGACGACCCGCGGAAGGTTGGCGGCTCCTTGGGCTGCCGGAGTAGGATCGGCGCAGGCTGCACGGGGTCGGTCATTGTCGCTGCGGTGGGTGTTGTGACCTGGGGCTGCCTGGTTTGTTCGGGAAGGAGCCCGTGCTCTGGCTGCAGTCCCTTCTGCCTGCGGCTTATTCGACGATCCGGGTATTCTTTGCTGTCGTCCTCCTCGCGGCTTGGACTTGGGTCAGCGCTTCGCGGGGGCGTCCGGATCATGGAAGTACCCAGCACCTCCACCAGATGTCACGTGGTCGTGACGTCGACGAAGACAGCAGTCGGCGTTTGCAGGATGAAACTGTTTATTTGGCCGAACTTGTGGCCGGAAAATGAGAACTAGAGCTACAGCAATACACGCTGTACAATGATAGCGGCGAACAGGGCGTCGTCCGTCGATCAACTGACAAGCGGTCAATCGCGTCGGCTTTTATACAGGCGGTATCGAACTTTCCAGCAATATCGCTGGTGGCGGCGTTATCTCTAGACAAAGCTGGAACATTCGCGTGCGGGGCGCAATCTTAACAGAACGATCTACTATAGACGTGAAGCTTCTCGAACAATGCTTCGCGGACAGCGTCGAGCGTTGATAACCGTCCCTGTCGGTCAAACCCGAACACATCAAAACAAGACAAGAAGTGGGCGTGGCAATATACGGCTGGCAGTGCGGGCGATATGGCAACAAGGAGCATTAAGCGGAAGGTCAGAGAGGCGGAGAGGACTTATTGGATGACAGCGATGGAAAAGAAGCCGGCTCTGAGTAACTACCGAAAGGGAAAAAACGAAATACGGAGGGAAAGGTTTTATGATAATTCAAGGGGAAGCGCCTTACAGTTTGAAGCAAGGTCGGGCTGCCTTAGAACGCGTAGTTATAAAGCGAGATTCAGTAACGAAGAAGAACAATGTACATGCTGCGGGGGAACTAAGGAAACGATGGAACATGTACTGATTCAATGTGGCGATATTCACCCAGGTATACGTGTGGGCACGAGTCTACATGAAGCCTTGGGTTTTAGGGACAACAATGGAAAGCTGAACACGCCCGCGATAGAAATAAGTAAGAGACGGTTAGAGTATTGGTGGCAGATAAGTAGAGATAAAGTACAAAAATAAATAATTGGGGAAAAAAAGGTCATGCTGCCTTAAGAGGCGGAGAGATGGACCGTGAATTTGTATTTTTTGGTATAATAACATAGGTTTAATCAATGTAGATAAGGCATTAGGACAACATGAAACAAGGAAGTTTTTTTTTCTTTTTTTTTTCTCCTTCGAGCCTGGTGGCAGACATGTCACCGCCCCTTTATAAAGGGGACGCTCATAGCATCCATCCGTCTATTGTCACGTGGTAGTGGTGGTGGTTCGATAATGTCACCACCACGTGACAACATCAAAGTAATTCTCGATGTTTTGCGAGTTCGATATGGGTCATTCATTCCACGCCAACTGTCCCAGTCGGGGGGAGCTCGAGAAAAATCAATTTCTCTCAAAAAGTCTGAGAAAATTACACACATATAGACATTAGTTCTACAGTATTGTCCCAAAATGATTTGAGCGGCAAAACTTTTTTGGGCACGTGAGCGCCATTTGAACTTCACGAAATGTTGGAAAACCACGTACGAGAAAAAGTTTGCTATAAATCTACCGTTCGAGGCATTCTTTCAACACTTCCTTTTCTGTGTTTTTCGAGCATTGTTATTTCATTAGAGGACAGTTCCTTACAGTAGCTTTATATTTTTTACTCCTTAGAGCGTAGGTAAAATGAGTAAATTCTTGTGTTTTCGGGAATTTTTTTGCAAAAGACAATTATCGATCAAATGCAGAAATTATTTTTATAAAACTCTCCATGAAACGTACTATCTCCTAAATTTTTGTTTTGCCCGTGTACGGCGCATGGGCTCTGAAATAAAATCCTGAATTTGGCAAAAAAGCTAGATTGGCCTGTGTTGAGACGTCTGTAGCGCCGTAAGTTGGTCCAAGAAAAATTATAAGCGGATAAGCCCATAGGATTGAGAATCATAACAACTTTGTCCAGAGAAAGTTTAATCAAAGTAGTTTATGCTTTAGTCGAGAAAAAAAATTTTGATGTTCAGTCCCACCATTGCATTGTTTTGCTGGGGGGGGGGGGGGGGGGGGGGGCAATACAAACCAGCTGAATTTGCTGCATAAAAAGGGAGTTAGTGCATTCATAGAACGTGGTCTTCAGTTCATTTTGTTAGTACTTTATATTGTTTATTGCATGTAAACGTGATAATAAACAGAGGCAAAAATATAAAAATGCCATTGGCTTAGGCGCCACAATTCCCCCATAATAAATTGCGTTGCTTATTGCATTTCTTACGCACATCAGAGGTGACGGCAGCGGCGTACAACTACGCCTCAAAAATCGTCTGTCACTGTGCTCTCATAACACCTGTAAAACTGCATTTTCCAGACTGACAAATCCTATTTTAACGAAAAATCTGCTGCCTGCAATCACCCAAATTAAGATGTCAAAAATGGCTTGGGATATTTCGGCCCTATTGTCCCGGACGGCGTACGGAAGGCGTGAATACAGGCGCACCCTCACATCGTGCGTCGTCCCTTGCGCAATACATAGATGAACTTAGTGTGGATCCGCTATAGACGTCCACGCTTACGCCTCCTATCTACGGCTTGCATGAACGTCGAGACTTAACTTATTGTGACGTCCGTTGATCCTAAGAGCCCCACGCAATAAGTAACGCGATTCATTATTGGGGGAATTGTGGCACCTAAGCCAATGGCATTTTTATATAATTAGCTCTGTTTATTATCACCCTCATATGTAATAAACAATACAAAGCACTATCAAAAGGAATTGAAAACAATGTCCTACGAATACACTAACTCTTTTTTTATGCAGCAAATTCACTTCTTTTGTGTTGTCCCCCCCCCCCCCCCAGCAAAACAATGCAATGATGGGACTAAACTTCAAAAAAATTTTTCTCGACTAAAACAGTAACTACTTTGATTAAACGTTCTCAGGACAAAGTTGTTATGATTCTCAACTGTATGCGCTTTCCCGATTATTTTTTCTAGGACAACCTTAAGGCCGCACCATATACAGCGTTTTTGCCAGCGTTTTCTGACGTTGCGTCCCTCGGCGTCGCCGCATCAACGCCGTCAGAGAGGGCGGCAAACCATATGAAGAGCATTAACTCAGCGTCGCACAGTGTGACCAGAGGGAATGAACCTGACACCTCGTAAAGCAGGGTACAGTTTCTGTCAATGGACCAACAAGATATACTCCTGATTATAGCTTTTAAGTCTCATTTGCAGTTCTGTGGTGCAAAAAAAAAAAAAACGAGTCACAGTGCCACCGAAGTCTTTTTTTTTTTTTTTACTTGTAGCGCCAGCTGTTGGCATTAAGAAGAACCACCAACTTGTAATATATGGCCTCTGAGCTTGAAGCTGCCGTACATCTTTGAGGCCACGTATTCGGCCAGTACATTCATTCCTGCTAAGCTTATCGATGAACTTGAGTACCGCTCTCGGAAAGAGTTGAAAGATATCACGAGCACTTTGCTGTCGAAGCTTCTAGGGAACAAGCTAAGTCAAATACAAGCATCAGTTGAGAACTTAAGGGCCACACAGTGCACGGCGACGACTTATTAGATCCGAGCATTAAGCCCGGCGAACTCTGTCGAGGCGGCTAATGTCTTGAGAAGGTAGTGCATACATCAGTGAGATTGACAGATACGCAAAGAAGTGAGAGCGGCGCTGACTGCCAACGCAATGTTTATTCGTCCAGGCCTTTCCTTTCAACACATCCCCTTCACGCGCTGTGTGCTCCTGCACACCTGATTGAAACTGTGCGGATACGGTATATTCAGCCGGTGTTTTGATGTCGTGGGACATTTTGCCATCGTGTCAGGAAGGGTCTTGAGCAAAGTGTCATTGTTCAGCACACTGAGCGATCGGCCCGTGTCACTGGGGGCATCGGTCGCTGTGCTCTCACATCTACGAGCATGCATATTTTTTTTCTTTCCTCCATGGATCCGAGGTGGGCGGCAGCCATTTTGGCAGCATCGACGACGCCGTTACGTAGCGGAAGTCGCTGCCAGCCGCACGCTGATTGGTCCTGCGTCCATCGAACTGCTTCCGGCGTCGACGCTGCCGCCTACACTATACTGCCGCCCGTGATGTCTGGAACGTCCAGAGGTGGACGTTTCGGCCACCGTCACCGGTCGCGTCGACGTCGAGGGACGCCGGCGTACGAAACGCCGGGAAAACGCCGGCAAAAACGCTCTATATGGTTCGGCCTTTATGGTGCTACAGACGTCTCAACATAGGCCAATGTAGCGTTTTTGCCAAGTTCAGGATTTTATTTTAGAGCTTACGCGCAGTACACGGGCAAAACAAAAAATTTGGGAGATAATACTTTTTATGGAGAGTTTTACAACAATAGCTTCTGCTTTTGATCGATAATTGCCTTTTGTAAAAAAATTCCCGAAAACACGAGAATTTACTCAACTTTACCTACGCTCTAAGGCGTAAAAAATATAAAGCTGCTATAAGGAACTGTCCTATAATGAAATGGCGATGCTCGATTTATAGCGAATATTTTTTTTTTCGAACCTGGTTTGCAATATTTCGCGATGTTCAAATGGCGCTCATGTGCCTAAAAAATTTTTGAAGCTCAAGTAGTTTTGGGAAAATACCGTAGAACTAATGTCTATATGTGTGTACTTTTCTCAGACTTTTTGGGAGAAAGTGATTATTCTCGGGCGCCCCCACTGGGACAGTTGGCGTAGAATGACCCATATAAGAGAGTTCGACCGTACTTCCCCAAATACGTATTCGGTTAGGACTATACGGAGCGAAAGAAAGACTATTCAATCCATAATCAACAAAATATATTGTAAGGGATATCGTTTTGCGGAGTAATTCATTTCACAGCAGAGTAGCGAACCAGTGCACCTCCTCGGTGAGTTCGCATGCGGCTACACACGCCAGTTACAGCGGTACGGTGTATGAATGTCCAGCGCACAGTCATCCAGTCATAATAATAATATCTTGGGTTTAACGTCCCAAAACCACTTGTATGAATATGAGAGACGCCGTAGTGGAGGGCTCCGGAAACTTCGACCACCTGGGGTTCTTTAACGTGCATCTAAAGCTAAATACACGGGCATCAAACATTTTCGCCTCCATCGAAAATGCAGCCGTGACGGCCGGGACTCGATCCCACGACCTTCGGGTCAGCAGTCGAGCGCCATAACCACTAGACCACCGTGGCGGGGCAGTCATCCAGTCAGTCAGTCAAGAACTTTCATTCATCGGTCCTGGGGAGTTTAAGCCGCAGCGCACACGGGAAGAAACTACGCAGACGCAGGAAGGCGAAATAACAGCGACGACTCTGGTCTTCGGTTAATTTTACGGCGCGGAAGGAATCGGCTTTCATGCTAAGTGCACATGAACCAACAAACGCCCGAGCAAAGAATGTGGCGCACGCATGAATGATGCCACTCATCGGTATTACGTGGAAGACAATGTATCAGTAAGACAATCTGTTTTCTTAAAAAGCGGAGCTCTTTTTAAGCTCGCCGGTTGTTCCGTGACGGGTGAACCGAAATGATCATCGTCACGAACCGGCACGCGCTCTTTTCGACCTCTTCTTCCACTTCATCTTCTACTTCGCTCCCAGAACATATGCGCCGATTTGTCAGGCGAGGGCGATAGATGAGTACACTGTTGGGCGAGAGAACTAGTGCAGAAAGAGAAACAGAAAAATTCTTGGTGAAAATCTTCTTGACGAGCCGTTATTAGAACACGCGATCCGAAAGCGAGCGTCGTAACCACTCGTCTATCCAGGCACGCTAGAGGAACATAGCGTAGCCTTGAATAGTATAGCATAGCAAGGGGATGGGAAAGGAAACTGAGGGTAAGGAGGAGAGGTGTGAAGGTGTGGAGGAAAGAAAGGAGGAGGGGAGAGAGTAAGACATAGCCTAGAATGAAAGACAAAGAGACGAGTAGAGAGAGAAAGGGAAGAAAGACAGAAAGAAAGGGAGAGGATCAAAGAAAGAGAGAGAAATAAATAGAGAGAGAAGGGGATAGAAAGATAGAGGAAGTGAGAAATACGGAGAAAGAGAAAGAAAGATAGAAATATAAAGAAATATATAGAGAAAGATAGAAAAAGAAGTAACTAGAAATAAACAGAGAAAAAAAAAGGCCTAGAAAACACAGAGAGATAATAATTGCTGGGGTTCAACGTCCCAAAACCGCGATATGATTATGAGAGACGCCGTAGTGGAGGGCTCCGAAATTTCGGCCACCTGTGGTTCTTTAATAAGGTGCACCTAAATCCGAGCGCACGGGCCTCAAGCATTTTCGCCTCCATCGCAAAATGCGGCCGCCGCGGCAAGAGACAGAGAGAAGAGAAAAAAGAAAGAGCGGAAGAAAGAAAGAAAACTAAAAAGAAACAAAGCTGGCCTCCCAGCTCCGTACTTTCTTCAGGCTTGACACCACTAGCGCAAAGCTGCCTTTGTTTGTTTGTTTTGCGACAGTGCGATAGAAGCAGTCCTTACAGAGTTCTCTTTATCTTTGCTAAAACACCTCGTGAACCAAACCGCATTTTCCGTCATTGCTGTACGTGTGCGCAGGGTTCTCTGGGGGGAGGGGGGGGGAGGAGTTTTGCCTCAGCGCTCCCTTCCCTCCCCCTCCCACGCTAACCCGATCTGCCGAGCCCCATCCCACTAGGGCTCTTACGATCAGAACGCCGTACAAAAAGGGGGTATTAGGCGGTGACATCTTTTACCATGGTCAGCAAAGTGACCAGCTCCCGCTATTTTTTTTTTAACCAGTGCTCGGTGCCCTCTTACTTCTCGCGCGGTTGTTTTCTTTTGTTTGAACCTTGCTGTGTCTGCGCATTTCGTCATTTTCCTCGTATGCGCTGGAAATACATCAAACTTTTTTAAGCGATACATTTTCAAATAGAAGACCAAAGTACGCCATCGCTCTAAGACTGGCTTGGGATCCGAATAATAGCCGCCGTCTTCAATACAAAAATCCCACTTGTTTTCCGTATCGAATACGTGTTTTTACGCATACCTTGTTTCGTCACACCCGAACCTAAATACCGAATGAATACTTGCAAATGCAGATTCGTTATAGAAATAGAACACCTCGCTGCCAGCTCCGTGATACGCACCGTCACCAGGATGAGGCTCGCAGTCGTTCGTGCCGGCGTGGGCAGCGTAGAAGAGCGCCGTCACTAAAACGACGACCCCATTCATGGCGTCGCCTCGGCTACAGCTACGATGTCAGCCACTCGACAAACGCAGATCGAGAGTGGTTACATGCAGAACGAAGAGCGATCGGGGTAAAGGACAAAGACGGCAAAGTACACGCGCGACAGGATCGGCTGATTCAACAGACACGCACATCCGAATACCTCCCAAACGCAAAGTATTCGGGGGCAAACAAAGAGTCAGTCCCAAAAATGCTGCAAGCGCGATGCCTCAGCGAATACGATTTCGACATAAGCGATGGAGCGTAGCGCTGTTTTACCATTAGCGGAAGAAAAAAAAAAAACTCGCAGGGTCCCTTAGGCATTCGCCTAAGACGACTCGAAAGCTAAAGCCAACTTCTTTTTCTGCTCACTCGACGTATTGATCCTGTACCGCCCCCCTCCGAAAGCATTCTGCACCTAAACTGATTTAGAACTGCCTCCAGGATCGGGGGCATTGCAAGCTCTCTGCAGTGCCTCAGTGTTCGGCCCCCCTTAGACCAAGCGACGGTGTCATGCGATGAAGGCATCTTGTGACGTGACGTTACGTGACGTCATATCGACGTTAATGATCTCGTGATGGCGCCACAATATGTCGGCGACGTGTGACTTCATGGTGACGTCACATGATGAGGTCATCACGCGATGGTACTTTTCGCATCACTCGTGTTGATGCCGACGTGCTGACGCCAATTTTTGCGTTTGATGAGGCCTCCATAGGCGGAGACTTTTTCATTTTCCGGGGGAGGGGGGCGGGGCGCCGGGATCATCGCTGCCGCCTTCTGTACTCATTCTCGAATCACCCTTTCTCGTCCTTCTTCCTCTAATTTTCCTCCTCACCCTTTCCCGTGTTTTGAAAAAACGTCGGGGCGCTCAGGAATCGTACTTTTTCTTAATTGCCGATGAAAACAGCAAACTGCGGCGAACACACCAACATTGCTGTAAGTTCACATCTGACATTCTTGTCGAGAAAACATTTATTTTCCAATAAATAAAACAATGTATTTCCAAATGACACTTGCACAAAATGCAAAATAAGAAAAAAAACTTCACTGCAAGTCACCTTCGTGCAAATAATTGTTTGAACTTCACATTATTATTTGAACTTCACATATGTTACTCACATTGTCACGCAGTCATGACCCAATGAATTAAACACCAGCTAAAGGAGTAGTGAGATAAAATTTTGAAGGCGAGATAACTTGTGGGATAGATTTGTGTCCACAAACACGCATCATCTACGAAATATCAACGGATAATGTAGCTTAGGACATATTTAAGATCAATTTTAAAGTGCGTGTCGCGCCACTGCACGCGAAACACGCCTTTTGTTTTCGTGTAAACAACCAACCGCCACCTGCATCACGAGTGTGTATTGGCTGCCACGATCCTTGCGAGCGCTCTCTCCTAGCAGACCTTTTCAACAGAAAGAGCGGCAGACTTGCACGGGAGTACAGACTGACGTCGTCGCCTTGACAGTGCATTTTTGAAAGGACCACGCATATTTGAAACATCCCAGAGGGGATTACATCAGCACCCAGGGAGTCTTCGCTCAAAAGAGTTGTCCGCGCGGTGCTCATGTGAACGCAGTTTTGTGAGTAGCCAGCTACGTTTACATGAAAGCCATTCTGGGTGCTGCCTCACTCATCGCGCTTTGCAACCGAAACTGCGTCTGGGCTCCGCAGAACCGTCTCTAAAAAATTAACCATCGCGCGGTCGAGCCCACGAGGTTTGCAGCCGGGGTAAGTTGGTCGTTAGATACTTATTGCAACAGAAACAAACGAGATGTAAAATTTTTGTATCAGTACTCCTATAACTTATCGACGTAACTGAAAAATTATTTATCCGGTTATCCAACACTGCGAACTTCGAGGGTCAAGCAGGGGCATATAAGGTATCGCGGAATACACAAATACAGTAATGCGAGAAATTGTACATCGCTAGGCGCCGCAGAATGCACAAATACAAAAACTCAAAATATGGTACATCACTTAATACATGCAATAAGAGGAACTTTATCCAAGCAAAACGAATGAAGTTAGCAATGGCAGGTAATACATATAAATAAAATATTATTACACGCATTAAACTGGACGGAGTAAGGGTGACTTGTGCGGCGATAAATTGCAATCGGATATACTATACAGTAAACAGGAAAACTAAATATTTGTGCACGTTTGTGCACAAAGCTTAGCCCTGAATAAAAAAGGTGTTTCGGCGTACAGTCGTTTGGTTTATGAAATCATCTGCAATGCGATTAATGTCTGTTTTGCGAGTGAGATCTTTGTGGCCGTGCAGAAGTACCAGATGATTCAAGCGGGCCTGTCCCATGGTGGACCCTAAATATGTTTTTATGCGACGTAGACAGGAAAACGATCGTTCTGACGTGCACGATGTCACAGGAATGGTCAATGCAATATTAACTAGCTTAGTCACTTCTGGAAAGAGGGCACTTAGCTCTTCGCCGCTAGCGCCTGAAAACATTTCTACAGTATCTTGAAATCTGTTCATTGGTATATTGCGTTGCTTCGCAACATAAATGATCATATCACGGTGAAGCTCAAGGTGTCTTGGGTCAAAATCTTTTCCCTAAAACTCACAGAGGTATTTACTGTCTTCTCCATCTGTTAAAAAGCGCTCGATGTGAGCCATGTGCTGCCATGTCGAAAGCGGATACCTTTCGTCTAGCGAGGCGTGTACCGCATCCACTGCCTCGTAGAACCGTTGTCGATACATGTCTTGAAACGACGGGTGTACGTGACCAGCGGATCCACTGTCATATTGGCGAAGAATCTTTCTTTCTCTTGGCGTTGAAGGAGATCGTTCGTCAACGTCAAGCTCAGCTGCCTCTGCACATGTGTTCTTCCAAAACGGAGCAAATCCTTCTCTTAGTTCATTCAAACTGTCCCTGACAGATGTTATCATCTTCTCTGTTCGGTCGAATGTCAGCGTTTGTTTCTGCAATGCGGTATATACCGTTTCCAAACGCGAGAATACAAGAAGAAGCAATTTCAGCATGAAATAAGTGTCGAATTTAGACAACACTTTCAAAAATCCACTCGCTTTCGCCCCAGCGTCATTCCGTTCATCATGTGCCAGGTCGCTGAAAAATGCCATCAGCTCTTTATAATTAAGAAGGACCGAGCGGAGAGAAGCACCCCTGAGCGTCCATCTTGTGGGACAAAACTTTCTCAAATGAATAGCGTCGTCTTCCACTTGCAGCGCTTGAAACGAACCGACACGCTTGGGAAAGGACGTTACAAAGCTTATGAGCTCAGTTACCATGCTCAAGAAATCACGACACATGTTCACTTTGCGGCTCAAGTCCTGCATCACAAGATTAAGGACATGCGCCATACAGTGCACGTACAACGCCCGGGGCTCTTCCTCCTGCACGAGCGCTTGGAGACCATGGTGCTGGCCCCGCATGTTTGCTGCGCCGTCGTAACATTGCCCACGGCACATGACTATAGGCAGGTTAAAACGGCAGAGTATGTCCTTGAGGATGGCGAAGAGTGTGGTTGCTTTAGTTCTGCCGCGTTATATTGTTACGTAAAATGACACGAGGCGTGACTATTTACGAGTGTATTTACACTGATGTGCACAGCATCGATCAAGATGGAGGACAGCACCCACAGCCGACAGACAGGCCAGTCCTCTTTGTCGTCTTCTGTACGCAGAATGTCTGGCTCTTGATGGGTTAGCTACGTAGCATTACCCCCGGCGGTAAAAGCGCCGTCTCGGTGCGCTTTAACCATGATCTTCAGAAGGAGGGCGGTATTATTTTAGCCGACTGACGTGCACTACGTCACTGGGCGTGTTTGCAGGCGGGTTAGTCTCGGAGACGGGAACGATCTCGTAGGTGACGTCCGTTACCTGGCGGACGATACGGTATGGACCCATGTAGCGGGATAACAACTTCTCGGACAGGCCAACACGACGAATTGGGCATCACGGGAGAACTAGGGAACCAGGCGAGAAACGAACGTCGACATGCCTGCTGTCGTAGAGGGTCTTCTGGGCTGCTTGTGAAGCCGACAGCCTAGAGCGGGCGATCTGACGCGCGTGGTCGGCACGAGCGATAGCATCCCGTGCGTATTCGCTCGGCGGAGATGTAGTAGCCGGAAGTAGGGTGTCCAGTGGTAACGTCGGATCACGGCCATAGAGCATATAAAAAGGTGAGTAACCGGCGGTATCATGACGCGATGAATTGTAAGCGAAGGTCACGTGAGGTAGCGCCAGGTCCCAGTCATGGTGGTCAGATGAGACATACATGGAGAGCATGTCCGTGAGAGTGCGATTTAGGCGCTCGGTGAGGCCATTTGTTTGCGGATGGTAGGAAGTGGTCAACTTGTGCTGCGTTGAGGAAGAGCGTAAAAGATCGTCAATGACTCGTGACAAAAATGCGCGGCCACGATCGGTGAGCAGCTGACGAGGAGCGCCATGGTGTAGAATGACGTCGTGGAGCAGAAAGTCGGCAACGTCAGTAGCAGTGCTGGTGGGGAGCGCTCGAGTGATGGCGTACCTGGTCGCATGGTCTATAGCAACGGCGACCCACTTGTTGCCAGAGTTGGACTCGGGAAAAGGGCCGAGAAGGTCTACACCAACACGGAAGAAAGGTTCGGTAGGGATGGAGATCGGGTGAAGCAGTCCAGCAGGGGGTGCGGCAGGTCGCTTCCGACGTTGGCATTTATCGCAGGAGGCCACGTAACATCGAACGGACCGGGCGAGACCGCGCCAAAAGAAGCGGCGCCGGACACGGTCGTACGTGCGAGATATGCCCAGGTGGCCGGCAGTGGGCTCGTCGTGAAGCTCATGCAGGACCGTTGAACGCAAATGTTTAGGCACGACGAGAAGTAACTCGGGGCCATCGGGCAGAACGCTACGACGGTACAGCGTGCCATTCAAGAGGACGAACATGCGGAGTGACGCGTCGTTAGGGGCAGATTCGAGACGGCTAATGAGTGATCGCAAGGAAGCATCGCGACGTTGTTCTTCACCAATCTGAAGAAACTGAGACATGGACATGACGCTGGGGCTAGGCTGGATGACCGATCCGTCTGGCTTTTCAACAGGGTAACGAGACAAGCAATCGGCGTCCAGATGGAGGCGTCCAGACTTGTAGGCAACTGAGTAGGAGTACTCCTGAAGACGCAGCGCCCACCGGCCCAATCGTCCAGTAGGGTCCTTCAGTGAAGAAAGCCAACAGAGCGCGTGATGATCTGTTACGACACGGAATGGGCGGCCATACAAGTAAGGGCGGAATTTTGAAACCGCCCAGACAAGGGCAAGGCATTCCCGTTCTGTTATAGAGTAGTTGCGTTCAGACTTCGAGAGGAGCCGACTTGCGTACGCAATAACACGATCAGTGCCCCGCTGAGTTTGGGCCAATACTGCACCGATGCCGTGACCACTAGCGTCTGTGCGCACTTCTGTAGGAGCATCTGGGTCAAAATGTGCAAGAATAGGTGGTGTCGTTAGAGCGGTGATTAGCTGAGAAAAGGCGTCAGCTTGGAGAGGACCCCAACAAAACGGGACGTCTTGTTTGAGAAGGTCAGTGAGTGGGCGTGCGAGTGCCGCAAAGTTTTTCACGAAACGGCGGAAGTACGAGCACATGCTCACAAAACTGCGATCGTCATGGACAGAGCGAGGAACGGGGAAGTTCGTTACAGCGTGGACTTTGGCCGGGTCTGGTCGTACACCGGAAGCGTCAACGAGGTGGCCCAACACAGTAATTTGACGAAGACCGAAGTGGCACTTCGAGGAATTGAGCTGGAGGCCAGCTTGTCGGAATATTGATAGAATGGTTGAAAGGCGTTCAAGGTGTGTGGCGAAGGTGGGTGAGAAGATGATCACGTCGTCCAAGTAACACAAGCACGTCGACCATTTAAATCCTTGAAGCAGCGTGTCCATCATTCTCTCGAAGGTTGCTGGAGCGTTACAAAGACCGAAGGGCATGACCTTGAATTGGTAAAGGCCGTCAGGGGTAACGAAGGCGGTCTTCTCACGATCCATGTCGTCTACAGCAATTTGCCAGTAGCCAGATCGGAGGTCGAGAGATGAAAAGAAGGTGGCGCCATGGAGACAGTCGAGTGCGTCGTCAATACGTGGAAGAGGATACACGTCTTTCTTCGTAATTTTGTTGAGGTGCCGATAATCAATGCAGAAACGCCAGGAGCCGTCTTTATTCTTTACTAATACCACGGGGGAGGCCCAAGGGCTAGACGATGGTTCGATTATGTCTTTCGCTAGCATTTTGGCCACTTCTTTTTGAATCACTGCTCGCTCTGATGCAGACACGCGGTAAGGCCGACGGTGGATGGGCGCAGAGTCACCTGTGTTAATTCGGTGAGTGACAATCTTAGTCTGGCCCAAGGGACGATCATGGATATCGAAAATGTCACTATAGGAGGCCAAAACCTGGGACAGCGCGTCGGCCTGATCAGGCGAAAGGTCTGATCCAATCATGTTTCGAAAAATGGCGTCGGCAGAACCGGGTAACCGCGAGACTTCAGCTTGGTCCGGAGCAGTTACGGCGACAACGTTGATGTCATCGTCGTCGGTTATAGCAGTGAGTTGGGCTAGCGACATCTGGTAGGGCAACACTTGGGGAATGAGGCCAAAATTGAGGAGCGGAAGCAAGACGGAGTTGTCCACTATAGTGGCGATGGTATGCGGCACAGTAATATTGCGCGTCAGTCGTGCGTCAGTTATAGGTGTAACGATGTAGTCGCCGTCGGGAACTGGAAGGGTCGATGATAAACAGACGTGCGTCACTGCTCGAGGTGGCAGGCGAACAAAAGTGGTTGGGCTCAAGCGGCTGACGGGCTTTTCACAGGTATCGGCGAGAAGAGGAAGATCGAGGCTGAGTGTGCCAGAAGAACAGTCAATTAAGGCCGAGTGTGCCGAAAGGAAATCAAGGCCAAGTATGAGGTCATGAGGGCAACGAGCTAGAACGGCGAAAAGGACGACGGTGTGACGACCGGCAATGCTGACACGAGCAGTGCACATTCCGATGACTTCCACAGTACCGCCATCGGCAACACGTATTGCCTGTGCCGTGGACGGCGTCATAATCTTCTGCAAATGGCGGCGTAGAGGAGCGCTCATAATAGACAGGTGCGCGCCTGTGTCAACGAGGGCGGTCACAGGAACATTGTCGACTTTTACTTCAAGCAGGCTGTGGTGTGTGGGGAGCGTCAGTAGAGGATTTGAAGGCGTCGATGGTATTGCAGCTTCACCTCCATAAGCTGCAATATCTAGTTTTCCTGCTGCGAGCGTCCAGAGAAGGTCGGCGAGGAAAAGCGTCGAGGCTGCGGAGAGCGGGATTGGCGGCGTTGCGGTGACGGCGAGCGGGAGTAGCGGCGAACGGGCGAAGTGGCGTCATTGGTGAGAGGTTCGTGAGAGGACGAATAGACATTGGAGTGTGCAGCGGCTGAACGTGTAGAAGTGGTAGGGCGCATGTAGGTAGGGTAGGTCTGGCGTGGTGGGTTTGACCAACGGCGACGGCAATAGCGAGAAACGTGCCCTGGCTGGTGACAAGAAAAGCAGATAGGCTGGTCATCGGATGTTCGCCATTCTGTAGGGTTGCGGAAGGGCAATGTAGGAGAGGATCGGCGAGCGTTGCCTGGGGAGTAAGACCGTACTGCAGGGCGAGTCAGGGGACATGCGGATGGAAGACCGAGGTTTGCAAACTCCTGCCTGACCACAGCTTGAATGAAGGCCACCGATGGCTGTGAAGGGTCAGTGGTGTGTGTTGTGAAAACTGGTGGTTGGATGGGAGCAGGACAGGCAGCTTCAATCTCCCGACAAACAATGCCTGTGACGTTGTCATAGGTGGGCGGCTGGCGAGCGGCTTCACAAGATGAGGTTGCGGCCGTGTTGGGAAGCCGCGTAAATCTCTGAGTTATACGGCGGCTCTTGGCTTGTTCAAACCGTCGGCACTCTTTGATGATTGAGTCGACGGTGGCAACGTTGGTGTAAACAAGCAGGTTGAAGGCATCGTCTGCGATGCCTTTCAGCACATGCGATACCTTCTCCGGCTCAGGCATGTGCTCATCAACCTGGCGACAAGGGGCGATGATGTCGTGAATGCACGCGACGTACGATTCGGTAGAGATCTGTGCTCGAGTTGCCAGTTGATTCCGCGCAGCCATCTGCCGTCCAGCGGTGTTGCCAAAAAGGTCGCGGATCTTCTCTTTGAAAGATTCCCAGCTCGTAATGTCTGCTTCGTGCGTCTCGAACCACACCCGCGGTGGGCCATCAAGGTAGAAAAGTACGTTGGCGAGCATAAGGGTCGGGTCCCACCTATAGCTGGCGCTGATCCGTTCATACAGGTTCATCCATTTGTCAATGTCAACGCCATCCTGTCCGGAAAATACGCCAGGATCACGAGCAGGAGGTAGGACTACGTAGGTAGAAGCCACGGAAGGGGCAGGCGGTGAAGACGATGTTCCGTCAACTTGTGACATGGTCGGACCCGCGATGATACGGCCGTTGCGGAGCTTCGTGATGGGTACAGGGAACAACCAGCGCCTCCACCACAAAGATGTTACGTAAAATGACACGAGGCGTGACTATTTACGAGTGTATTTACACTGATGTGCACAGCATCGATCAAGATGGAGGACAGCACCCACAGCCGACAGACAGGCCAGTCCTCTTTGTCGTCTTCTGTAAGCAGAATGTCTGGCTCTTGATGGGTTAGCTACGTAGCAATATAAACCACAAAATAACTCCTGTGACTCGAGTTTATCTGTAACAGTCCTAAAGCAAATGGATACCTGCTCTTTCACAGATATACCCATCGTCTCGCCCATTATCACGGCATAATGCCCTGCTTCCCGGACCTCGTTTGTCAGCGAGCAAAGAACGTCGTGAGCCATCATTTCCAACAGTTCGTAAAAATGTCATGGGAAAGCCGTTTGTACACAGATCGGCAAAGCCAAGATTGTAGCTCGGGTATGTCATTTGCACGTAGTTCCAAGAGCCTGCCTTAAGTTGCTTTCTGCATCATCGTAATGGCCACGTACCGCTAGGCCTTGAGATTCCAAATACTGCAGAGAGGATACAATGGCTAGCAGTGCCTTTCTAGCACTCTTCATTTCCTTTTGCTTGCCTTTACTGCAGCTAGAAGCAACATTCACACCCTTAGATATGGATAATGTAGTTGCTAAAGCTGCACGGTGGAAACTTGAGGCTTCGCGGCTTTTAAATCTCTCCAGAGCTTTCTTCCAGTTGAAAAAGCCATTCTGTACAAAGGCAAGGCAAGAGTCCTTGTCCCTCGATGTCTTAGGCAAAGGCACACTCATCGTGTAAGCAGCGCGGCAGGTCTCACACAACACTTTGTTTAAAGGGGTGGTGCCATCAAATTTCGAGGCTATAACAAGCCTGTTGTGGGTTTCTTCTGTATGCAAGGACATTCCACACGAAGGGTCGGACACAGCAGACGTTTAGAATATATTTTAATTCACTTTCAAAGTGTACCTAAATGCCCATTCTCCCGATCGAAACCCATCGCTAGCGCGCCAACGCTGACGTAGATCTGTAGGAAGGGCAACGAAAGTTGTAGTGACGTCACACCAAATCTGCTGTAGTAACGTGAGTGACCTCCGGACTTCCGCCACTTCCGCAACCTACTGTAGTGAACCTACCGGCTGTAGTGAACTAGAATATATTCTAATTCACTATAGTACCGGCAAAGCATCGGTTGCTACATCACTCGCCGAGTTTCGATTGCTTCCTGGCTAAGCGCGTCACAGCCTTGTGTGGTCACGTGACCACGCCTCCTACACTTCTACGTCACTGCCCAACCTCGGCGCCCAGAAAGCGAAACCGAAAGTTGTCCACATCAAAACGCGATATTAAATTATTTAGCGAGAATACATGAATCTTGGCGCGTGCGTCATGCTTCCATGAGCTATAGGAAACGCTTACAGCAAAGAACGCGGAAGCCACAAATTTGGTGGCACCACCCCTTTAATGAAGCATCGTAATGGAGCCATTTGTAAGTGAGCTTCCACGCTGGTTGGTAATGTCGTCCCTTTTCTGCTTGAGTGCAAGAAGCTGAAGCATCAGCGGTCGTTTGCAGTCGCGTAGATGCAATAGTGACGGTGGCTACCGGCATGCATGGAGTGCTAACAATACTTTCAGTCGACGGAATTTCGCATGTGGTGGTTCCACAGAGCGGTGATCTGGCGCCCGTTGACGAGCAGCTTGACCTCGCATCCTCTTCGTCCGGAGCCTTCCGCTTTCTTTTGATGTATTTGTCCATTTTCCTGCCTTGAACAGCCTAAAAATAAGAGAAAGGCAATGATTCTCATGTCTTATTCGGGGAGAATGACAGAGCAAAAAATGATAAGTGTAGCCCTTGTTTTGATGCCGCAATGGTAGCCGTTGCGGCATCCTGCATTGTGCTACTGGTTTGCGGCATGACAGCTTGTCACACGCCGATACGGGAGCTCGCGAGCCGACGTCGCAGGCCGATAAGGTAGCTTCTCGCTAGCCTACGTTTTATGTTTACTGCAGCCGGTGCGCCCCCGCGGCAGGCTTTTCGCTTACCTGGCCTGCCCTTTAGACCCAAACTTTGAGTTGAACACAAAGTGAACACAGTTCGATTATAGGCAAGGCGCAGATACTATGCTTATCTCGCAACGTATCCAAATCACGGGTCACAAAAAATCACATAGCTATTCAAGAGACCGTATTCTATTTGTAACGGTAAGTATTCAATGTGAAATACTCACCAGGCATCCGAGACGATCCGCTGGCACAGGGCGAAATCCTCAGCACTCACCACGGTGGAGGAATACGAGACGTGTCCATGAGGCAGGAAAGCTACGGAAAGGTCGTTTTGTCACGTTTTCTCAAGGCGCAAGTGCGGGATAGTGAGGGAACTTCCTCGCCAGGATGGTCAGGCTTCAGCCTGCTTGCGCATGCGCAAGCAAGCGCATACGCTTCTGGGTAGGCATTCCCAGAAGCGCAGCAAGCGGAACGGGGAATGCGCCAGGAGTGAAGACAACGTCAAATGTACAGGTCGGTCCACTGTTAAAGGGAACAATTGCGTTCAGGGCATGTCAGGATATCGCTCTCTTGCAACAGTACAGTGGCTTAGATTTACATAAGACTACTGGTGGTTGACAGTTCCGACTCCCTTTGACAGACCAGTACCTTGAACGAACAACGTTTCCACATCCACTTGGAATGAGGGGGCCAGCAAAATGAAGGGGGCTCATTCGAGTGTTCCCTTTAACAGTGGACCGACCTGTACCTGTTCAGTAAGCGTCTGCTGGGCATGCAAACCGTTTTTAAGCCCCATTATACCTTGGGACGTGCGTTCGCGAAACCCAAAGACCCCACACCTGCGGACGATCAGAGCGGGGTCATCTACAAAGCACGATGCGGGAATGGCGGCGCGACGTACATATGCGAAACCGTCACGAAGAGGTCAACAAGGCTTAAAAAACACAAAAGGGATGTCGCAAGAGCCACCAATGCAACACTTTCCCAGAGGGAGCTTGTTGAACTCTGCTGGACGACAGGGCATAGTTTCGGCCCAAACAATGAGACGACGCCGGCCCGACAACGAAGGTGAGGGAAAACAAAACTTCAGGAATCGCGACGCATCGGCTTGCAACCGTGGCCCTCCGCTCATTTGTTGCCAGTGTGTACTGAGGATGCCACATGCATGCCGTAAATCCCGAGAAAGCCCCACCCCCTTGCAGTGATAGATAATCGAACAAGATTTGGAGGGGGGGGGGCTTGCTCGGTCGCGGACCAATGGCGGCGGAAGAACTGCTAAGAAGAATGCACACCTGTAGTTCTAATGAAACGTTTCATGCAACACGCAGGCATTTTCTCTTTTTACTGAACCGGAGGGTATCCGCGTGTAAAACTTCATGTGTTATGAGAAAGAGGGAAGGCGTCCTACTACTGTTCCGACACTTCTGACCATAACTCAAAATGCAACCCCGTGGCACCACACTGTAAAAGCTCAGAACTTCGGTTCCTGCTGGGGACCGCTGCTGTACAGGATTCTGTTGAAATAAGCATGGTGGGAAGGGAAGGGGGCGCTAGCTCGGGTAGGGGTGCTTGCTCGGGATTTTACGTAGGTGGCGAAACGTCAATGTCATTCTGTCAATAATTGCTGTGTCAAGTCGGAGTAAAATTTTTACAATCACGAATTCACCCGGCTTTTGGAATATTTTTTGCATGTGTGTCATTACCACGGTGTAAGTGGTCATTACATTCACATGGATGTCGCACGCGGCACTCGAGCCAAGCTACTGCAGCACAGGTCGGTCGTCTGGGACCATATCGAAGACAACTTGGCCGCAGATGAAATAACCACGCGAAAAAATTGCTTTTTCTTTTTTTTTGTCGAACCTGGTGGCACACGTCACCGCCCCGTTATAAAGGGGACGCTCGTAGCATCCATCGATCCAGAGGCAGCGAAAGACACACTACGCGACCCCCCCCCCCCTCCCTGGCCACCCCACCGGCTACAATAGAATCGAAGAAGCCAGCCCAGCGCGTCGTCATCCCATATGTGCCGGGCGTCAATGAACAGCTCTCCAGGATTCTCGGAAAAGCGGGGGTCACGGTAATTCACAAACCGCAGTCGACGCCAGCTGCATAGGCGAGAGCACAAGAACGACGTCAGGAAGATGGAAGCGCAGCGCAGCAGCGCTCTTGCAGAGCACCATGAGAAGCGCGACCATAAAATCGATTTTGACGGCGATTCTGTTCGAGAAACAGAAAGGAATCCGGGAAGGAGGCTCTTGCTCGAGTCTTGGCATATTCAGCACACACCTGGAAACGTGAACCGCTCGGTTAAACGTGAGAGAAAGGGAAAGCCGGAGCCGTGGTGAGAGAACAAGACGTGGCGATGCTTCCATGACCAACGCAGTCACCCTTTGAGGAAGGGAATGAATCGGTCCCGAAACGTCGGGCTTTCTTCAAACTGTGGCTGGAGCCATTTCAACTTCCACAATCTTAACAGAATCGGAACAATTCCAACTACTTCGCAAATTGCCTCGCACGTCCCCGGCGCACACTTTGCAAACACCTCTAAGTTGACCTTCCAGCAGGAATATTTTCCCACAAAACCTCTTGTCCCCAGACTTTTTCTCGCTCTAAGCGTGTTCACTCTCCACATTCCATGCGAAGGTGGGAGATCAGCCTCAAGGCTTTTAAAACATACTGCAGGAAAGCCAAGCCTCATTGTAAGTTCCCTCTTGCACAGAGAGAGAAGGGGGTGCCGGGTAAACGAAAGGAAGGAAAGAGGAAGACAGGTGTTAGTGGTGAATGGGAAAAGTAGTTTTATGAGGTTCAAACGGCTCCAGCCAAGTTTATAGAGAGCCCGACGTTTGTCTGCTTTGGTGAGACGCTTTGCTGAGACGATTCTGCACCTCACGATTATACTTCTGTTCTACATATCAGGATCCACCTCTCCGTGCTCCGGTGGGGGCTACGCCCCCCCTGGGAAAGTTCGGGGGGGGGGGGGGGGGCTCGAGCCCCCCTGTAGTCTCCGCCTATGGAGGCCTCTAAGGCTTTCGCCTCAGTATCACCTGTTACGGCAGTCAACCAGACGATATTGACGTTCAGGGCTGGAGACTTGAGGCGATCAATATCCTTCTACAGGGACTGCCGCTGGAGACAACGTTTCGACAAGTGGACTTGCATTCGTCAGGACGGAGAGATAGAGTGGTTCGGGAAAGAAGATGAGATTGAAAGATCGCAGTTATCTGCCTCCAGTCGTGGGGGCACGGCTCAGCGCCTTTAGGGATGGGGAATGGGGAGTAACGATGGTAGGAAGAAGGAGAGAGTATCATGGCAAGAGAGTCAGTGCAGGCAGCAGCACAAAGCAAAGACGTTCATATGTAGGCGTACATAAACATCCTGCTAATCAAGGCCGTCGCTGCCCTGATGAAGACGCGTCCAGTTGTCTGTACGTTGGCCCAGGCGATCTTCCCTGAAGAAACAACTTTTAGTCACTTCATGCCATGTCATGTGACTTATAGTTTAATGCATGTAGGTTACGATGACATGTATCGTGCCATTATGTTATTCGTGGTGTGACGCACGCATGTCATGACATGTTTATATTGCACCTTCCACGTGTGTTCTTAGAGCAAGGCACGCCATGACGTCAGTTTCGTGATGCTGATGCATGGATGTCATGACATTCGTAACATGGCATCCATGATGCATATCATGTTCACGTTATACACTGATTCATGCCAGCCCAATTTTGGTAACATGGAAATGTTATGAAATAAATATGTTAGATAGATAGATAGATAGATAGATAGATAGATAGATAGATAGATAGATAGATAGATAGATAGATAGATAGATAGATAGATAGATAGATAGATAGATAGATAGATAGATAGATAGATAGATAGATAGATAGATAGATAGATAGATAGATAGATAGATAGATAGATAGATAGATAGATAGATCTCTCGTAGCAGAGACTTCTCGTAGAAGAGCTCTACTGCAGCGCCATATCCTCCACAGTAAGGTTGTGCTGTAACG
This sequence comes from Rhipicephalus sanguineus, assembly GCF_013339695.2. Lineage (NCBI taxonomy): Eukaryota > Metazoa > Arthropoda > Arachnida > Ixodida > Ixodidae > Rhipicephalus > Rhipicephalus sanguineus. Next base: position 62,003,799 of record NC_051181.1, read on the forward strand.
TCGCAGTGGAGGTGCCATGACAGATACAAGAAACACACAAAGCAAAACATAAAAAGAGTGGTGAGTGGAGAGATGGAGGTGGCAGACTCTCCCATAGGCGTGCGCAGGGTGCGCCCCCCCCCCCTCTTAGTGACTAGAAGGGTCAATGTACGAGGCAGATTTTGCCCCCCCCCCTCTTAGGTGATTAGGGGGGGGCGGCCGCCCCCCCCTACCCCCCCTGTGCGCACGCCTATGGACTCTCCCATCATTTACTAGAGAGGAACATTAACTCTGTCGTTAAACTTGTTGTACTGAGGGCACACTTGCTCGCTTATCTGCATCCCTATTAGTCTCACCTCCTTCTGCAATTTTACCTGGCAAGCCTGCCTTTCGCGCAGCTGTTGATCTCAACTTCCTCGAAAAGCGCGGCGCAACCACATTTCCCGTAATGCCCGGTCAGGTGCCCTACTAACGGTTTTGAACGATGCCGATGATGCTGGTCGGTACGACATATTGGCCCGTTCGCCGAATGTTAGCTTTCAAAGGCGACTGGCGGCCCTTGAGCAGGCCCGGCGAGCCGCAATAGTGAATGGGGCCCTGGAAGAGGGGCTCCTTCCAGTGGCGTAGCCAGGGGGTGTGAGGAGGGGGGGGGGCTTACACAGTCCAAGAGACACTTCGGCGCGAACATTGCTGATTTGGCCTGGCTGTACCGCTACGCCCATGGCGGCTCTGTAGCTGGCTGCGCAGCGCATGACCGTCAGAAATGCCCTGCAAACACAGAGGCGTAGTGCCGTGGATTGCCATTTTGCGACGCAGCAACACGCTGATTAACGGGCTCCGCTCTCCCACGCTGAGGCGTGCTACTGCGAATGAGTTTGAAACTGAGCCGCAATGTGGCGCTGCGGTGACCCGAGCTGGGCGCCATTTTTGCGGTTCTCGCGCAGCAGCCGACACACGCTTATGCTACTGTGCTTGCTGTGTGCGCGCGCTAGGTGTTCTGTAGTGTTTCCTTGCCTTCCGTATACTCGTGCGTTTCATTAACGATATTACGGCGTTGGAACTGTCCCCTACCACTGCGTGTTGCCTGGACTTGTAATAAAAGTGCCCCGGCCGCAGCACGTTGTTGCGCGTCGAGCTGCGTCAATCAGCTATGGTGAACTGCGCCGTTTACGGTTGCTCCAACCGTACAAGAAACAGCCCCAATGACGAGAACTTTCAACGGACAGGGTTCTATGTCGTGCCGAAAGTCAAACTAGGACAGTGTGCGAAGACAACGTAGCTGTCGTCGAGGCGCAGAGCTCTATATGGCTGAGTAGAATTCGCCGCGAAGACCTGACCGAATCGGTGACGCACTACCGCGTTTGCGGGGCACATTTCATCACAGGTGAGCGCTGCAGCAGCATAAAATGCATCTCCTCGGCGTTATATTTTACGTACAGCACTGTAGCGTGCATTCCATTTCAGGAAGACCAGCTTATGTGATGGATGAGGCCAACCCCGACTGGGCGCCGAGCCACAATCTCGGCTACAAATCCACAGCACACGCTAAAAGAAACGCGAGCAACAGGTGCGAATTGTTATTTTACGCCGTTAAGCGAGTGATTGTGAACTAATTTATTTCAGGTACGAGCGACTCAAGCAGCGGAGGCGCGCTAGTGCAGCCAATGTGTTGCAGTTAAAACAACGAGAGCGCCAGCACAAACACCGTGCCCGCGGCACGAATGGCGGCAGAGACTTCTGACGGTACGAAGGCGTTACTTTAAGCAATTTCTTCTTTCATTTATTTCGCTTGGTCTTCGCACTGGACCAAGCCTAAGCTTTCCTTTATTAAACCCTGCGTTGTGCGTCTGCAGATAAACATACACGAGCCAGCACACATTACTCCAGTGCACAACATTAAATGAAGGGGATTGAGATCTCTTTGGGCACAACCTGCAGTGCGCGTTCTTGCATCCTTACCAATTATGGCGTCCTTTTCTTGCGCAGGTGACGAAGAATTCTCCTCTTCAGAAAGGCCGGTGGTGCCACACATTCGAGGTCATGAAAGTTAAGCTTAGCGAAAACTTACTCTGTCTTACTAAAGCGAGTATGGAACTGCGGAGCATTTCTTTTTTTCAACTTTTTCCCTGTGAATTCTCACAGCCAGTCAGATGAACTGCTGGCAGTAAAGGTGCTTACGAATGCAACATAATGTGATCTGCAAATGGAGAAACTATTTATTCAGGCCATTTAGGCCTGTGCATGCAAGCAAACTTCGTTGCATGAGTTCCACCGAAGGCTTCGCTTTCCAACTAGAATGTTTCCCTTGTACGTATTTTCATTATGCAGCTGCTGAAGAGCCTTCATGCCTGCCATGTTCAGTACTGCAAGACAATGGAGCAACAGTGCAGTGCCACCCTCAAGCGGATCTGCAAAATAATCAAGCTCCTGCATGTGAGCAACAGTTTTCTCTCTTGAGCTTCAAAAGTTTATTTCCCTCAATGTTCTTAAGATTTGGGCCCAAGTACTACGAACACATGTAAAAACATTAATGTGCTTGTTTGAAATAAATCCCATAATGTAGAAGCATGTTGAAGACGTGGAACGAAACTTTTAATATCGGTATTAACCAGCAGACTTATCTACAGAAAATTCCACTTGCCAAAAGGCTGGCTCCAGCCGCGGTACGTGTTCACGAATCTTTCATATCTTCGAGCTTCCATCTTTTCCCTGAACTTCCACGGTTGGGTGTGACAGTGTGGGGTACAGTACAACCATAGGCGTACGCACAGGGGGAGGGGGGCAGCCGCCCCCCCTAATTAGTCACCTAAGAAGGGGGGCGCGAAATCTGCTCCATACATTTACCCCCTAGTCACCTAAGAGGGGGAGGGCGCATAATCTGCCTCGTACATTGACTTAGCAGGAGGGGGAGGGCTGCGATGAGCCTTGGCCCCCCCTGATGGGGAACACTGCGCACGCCTATGAGTACAACCATCAGGTGTGTGAAAAATTATGGATGCACTTTCCTGCAATGGCTGGCTGAGTGTATAATAAATAAGATAGTTCCGGGCCCTGCTACCGTTTTATCTGTAGGAAACACCGTAACATCACGGCAAGAGAGCCTGAAACCAGATCATGTGGAGCAGCTTGTGTTTCTGCGTGACAATTTGTAGTCTTTCGGTAGCAGTCACTCATCACAATACGTGCTCGAGGACATGAGCAGATTCCATTTATTTCAATTTTCAACAAAATCTTTTGTATTCGATTCAATTTTTTGCCCACTACAATCCGCACTCTTGGATTCACGATGAAATTTCACTATTCGCACACCTCTAGTCAAAGGTGTTTGCAAGTGAACATGCTGAAGCAAGCAGCAATGCTGTACGTGCAGTTAAGTCAAGGATTAGGTTTGCCTCCAGAATTTTACTTTTAATGCGCACTCTTACACATTCAGCTCTTAGCTTTAACATAAGAAATTGCTAATATTCAGTGGCATAAATTTCTCAGTACCCAGCTCCTAAAGGGGACAAGGTTTGTCATCATCAGACGACCAACTTTGATAGCATTCCTCTTGTCACCAGAAAATAAAGACGGTATGTCTGTTTACTGAAAGTGTTCAGTTAGTTCCAATGTGGGCCTCTTATTAAGTTTAATGTGTATAATGTGAAATATCCTGTGCTCTCTCTTTAATCTTTCATCTTCCGCCTCTACTGGTTCATACTGAACCAACTTCACCAGATTTGTACGATCAAACCAGGTTTCATTCCGACTGAACTCGGCCAGTTTCAGTGGCACACTTATTAATGCCTCTAACAGCTAGTGGGTTTGATTAGCTTCTCGCTTTGTGAGCATCTTCTCGCATGCCAATGTAGTCTCAGGAGGTCAGTTTGTGTACCCGTGAAGCAGACAATTCGGCTCTCTTCAGCCCCTTGCGCTCGCACCCTCAGACTGTGCTCTGGGAAATTCACTGTTATCAATGCAAATTTGGCCAGCTCGGCACAGACAGAGGCCTTGCTCCTTTATTTTACTCTCATAGCTTTTTGTAGTGTGAAATTTAGGCTTGCATAGCTAGAACAAGCCCTGTCCTTTTGTGGGTGCCATTGTGTCATGTAACGACATCTTTTTTAGAACATTGAAAATAATGTATCTGAGGCATTAGCCTCGGTGAAAAAGTGGCTGCAGCACGTGCTCACATATAAAATTTTATCTTTAGAAGTGGGTAAAATTGGTATTATTTAAAAAACATCACATAATAAAAGTCGCACCACGATGAATGAGAAGCTAGAGGCATTATAGGAATGACCTGAAGCCAGCAAGAATTAAGCTTACCTGGTAAGGCAGAATACACAAACTGACATCGCAATGATGACTTTCTCAATTACTGCCTAAGTTAGACAGGCACCAGTGGATTGATGCATTGAGAGGGAGGAAAAGCGCAGGTCATGTGTGGCCGACACGAACCTGTGATTGACATCTCTTTGTCTTTAAAACATTGTCTGCAGCTGATGTTTCCAGGCTCTCTAAAATATTTATTGATTGCTGTGTGAAAGACTCCTGGGACTAAGTCCAAGAACGTTAGTCTTCTTTGCCTAGTTCCCAGGCTGCCAGAGGACAGCCAAGGCTATTGGAGTACGCACTGTTCTTGGAGGTGACGCAAACTCGTCTGTAAGATCGGCACCACCTAGGCTGAGGCTTTGTGAGACCTATTCCATGGGCCCGTCACTGTCACACTTGCGCACTGTAGCAGCCTTCCCTTCTTTGAACTGCTAAACAGGTGCTACATTTATTGTCTATACACATTTACGCATGTGTGGTCACGATGTAGAGGAAGCATTGAAATGCACATAAACGAAAGAACAACCATTGCTTTCCAGGCAGCTCTGCGGTGACATTTACTTTTTTCAATTTGTAAGAGACGCTGAGCATTGAAAAATGTAGAGACTTGCAACTTCTAGTGGTTACCTTTCTGTCACTCTCCTCGCCTCTTAAATAAAAAGCTTTTCATATTGATGAACTGAATCTGAACTTGAGATGATGGAAGAAGAAATTAAGTATGAATGTCACCCAACAAGCCTAAACGAAGAACCTACAAGAGTTGAGCCAAGGAAACCTTGTATTTCACGTGCATCTTGGCTTCGAAATTACTGCCATTCATTGAGCTACCACAGACAACAAGTGCGGCCAAAGTGTGTCGCGACTTTTCGTCACTTGCATTTTCTTCACAGAAATCTTGAAGAGTCCTTGCTTTTCTGCAGTGGTACAGGAAATGTCCTACCTAAGTGGTCTTTTGAGTTCTGGAAAAGTATGCAGAGATCATTTAGATAAATTGTTGATATGAGATTTAAGAGAGTGACCCAGCATCCATATAAGAGTGTACATCATTGGTCACATATTGTAACTCGAGATGCCTTTTTACGGTCATAATCCATTAAATGCAGGTTGCTATCTCGTATACACACTATGCTCCACCACAGTTTAAAATGGATAACACCTATTGGCACGGGAAACAGCAATACAAGGTTTACCTTATCACTTCCAGACATTGAAATGGGACCTGCCATACTTACTTGATGGACTCTTGTAGATTAGTTCATTATACCTTCCTCAGTCGTTGACTTTTATCGGTTATGGAAGCGGCATTGCCTTTTATTCTGTAGCCTTGTTTCCTCTTCTCCGTCGTGTCATGAGAGTGTGCAATCAGCACCATTCTCCAAAAAAAATTAGCACAGCTTGCACTAAGTCATGCAAGGTGGGGTCACAGCAGATCTGGTGGGCACCTAGCTGTTCCTTGCTTGGTTTTTACCCCCTCACCTCTTTCTCTCCTACCTCCTGCTATATTATACTATAGTACATGGCTACGCTTGCTCTCTCTTTTTTTAAATGCGATAAGCATTTCTTAGCGAACCTTTGGCACTTTGAGCGTTTCTATCTACGTATCTATCTATCTATCTATCTATCTAGCCGCCTACGTCTGGGTGCTCCCATGATCGCCTCCTCCACCTGGTGCAGACCAAAATTAGCATGGGAGGGTAAGGCGATTTGACGAATATGACTGTCGGGTCATGACATGAGTAACGTGAAAATCCTGTCGCTTACGTCGTCAAACCCGTTTCTACAGACACGTGTGGCACATGCCCGTTTACCACGGGCCGCGGTGTACGGGTATGCGCCACAGGTTATTGACAATTTATATCTACCCAGGAACGACGAGAACAGACACTGGTAACTTAAGAGCGAGAGCGCTAAGAAAAACCGACATCGGCAGCGTTGACTCGACGAATGAAAAGAATGAAAATTAGGATCCCAGCAGGAATCGAACCCAAGCATTCTGCGTGGCAATCAGGTATTCTACCACAGAGCCACGCCAGGCCTATAAGCTGGTTTGGAAAAACAGCCTATGCAGGCGTAATGGCGGTGCAACGTCAATTGTGGTTATAGTGCTGGCTATCTAATTTTGCAGGAACTACTACATGATACTCCTACGATGTATGCTCCTAAGATACAGGCGTCATATCAGATTAACGTCTGTGGCTCCAGTGTTGGCTCCGCTTTTATAGTAGTCTAAAATCATTACATTTGTATTACTATCATTCAGCAAGCTATATTGAAGCATCGCTCGACCCCGGAGAAATAGATTAACGAAAGTTACACATGATATTCCGATCATCGCACCGTAAAGTGCACGTAGTCTGCCAGAACGGCGCAATGTCCTCTTCATTTCTTACGAGGCTGGACGATGGCCTCATGGTGACCGAAGACTATGCCAGACTGATTGACAGCAGCTCCGTAGACTAGGCTACGTACGCCGCATATACCCATGTAGTCTACGAATGCGACAAGCACTATCCACTGATGTTGGTCGACGTAGCACTATCCAGGCCTTCCAGCCTGGACGGCCTATAGCTCAACAACACGAGGGTTGACTTCAGGTTCCGACATGTCGCCGGCTCTATCGACATACAATTTGTCGACGAAATGACCACGGCATCCACAATTTCCAACAGCTGTACTATACCTCATACTTCACTACACATGGACGTCACCGCGATCGCGACCGCATCCAATAACAAGTCCTGTACAGCTGCTGGTGCTCACTGACCGCGGTGATGGTGACCTTGTTCAAGAACTGTCAAGAACCTCTTCCACACATGCACGCGGGTTCGTGAAACGTGCGTGCGCTCTCCATCATTAGGGACAAGTATAAGCACTACAAATCAGCTTACCGCTTCTAGTATTAATACCCACGTTGCCGTTGGCAGCGTTACCCAACTGTAAACAACTGGTTAAATAACACAAATGCGGCTCTTCAACATATATGTGTGCGTATAAAGTTTATACAGACCTTTAGCGTCATGTTGTGACGTTTTTCTCAGTAACAAAAATTACGCCACAGTCACCTACCAGCGCATGCTTCGCATCACATCGATTCCCACGGTACGTGGGATCTGCCGAATTTTTTAAAATGCGAAGCATTTCTTAACGAACCTGTGGCACTTTGGGCGTTTCTATCTACGTATCTATCTATCTATCTATCTATCTATCTATCTAGCCGCCTACGTCTGGGTGCTCTCATGATCGCCTCTTTAACTTGGTGTCGACCAAAATTTGCATGAGAGGGTAAGAGGATTCGACGAATATGACTGCCGGGTCATGACATGAATAACGTTAAAATCTTGTCGCGTACGTCGTCAAAACCTTTCCACTAGACACGTGTGGCACAGAACCGTTTACCACGGGCCGCGGTGTACGGGTATGCGCCACAGGTGATTGACAGTTTATATCTACCCACGAACGGCGAGAACAGACATTGTTAACCTAAACGCTAGAGCGTTAAGGAAAACCAACATCGGCAGCGCTGACTCAGCGAATGGAAAGAAGGAAAATTAGGATCCCAGCAGGAATCGAACCCAAGCATTCTGCGTGGCAATCAGGTATTCTACCACTGAGCCACGCCAGGTCTATAAATTGGTTTTAAAAAACAGCCTACGCAGGCGTAATAGCGGTGCAACGTCAATTGTGGTTGTCGTGCTGGCTATCTAATTTTACAAGAAAGTAATAAACACTACATGATACTCCTACGATGTCTACTCCTACGATACAGGCGTCATATCAGATTAACGTCTGTAGTTCCAGTGTTGGCTCCGCTTTTATAGCAGTCTAATAAACATTACGTTTGTATTCCTATGATTCAGCAAGCTATATTGAAGCATTGCTCGACCCCGGAGGAATGCATTAACGAAAGTTACATATGATATCCACATCACCACACCGTAAAGTGCGCTTAGTCCGCCAGAACGACGCAGTGTCCTCTCATTTCTTACGAGGCTGGGCGATGGCTTAATGCTGACCGAGGATGATGCCAGATTGATTGACAGCCGCTTTGTAGACTAGGCTACGTAGGCCACATACGCCCAGGTAGTCTACAAATACGACAAAAACCATCCACTAATGTTGGTCTACGTAGCACTATCCAGGTCTACCAGTCTCGACGGCCTATACCTCACCAACGCGAGGGGTGGCTTCAGGTTCCGGCATGTCGCCGGCTCTGTCGGCAGACAATTTGTCGACGAAATGACCGAGGCATCCACGAATTCCAACAGCTGTACTATACCACATATTTCACTACACATGGACCCCTCGTCACCACGACCACGACCAGATCCTATAACAAGTCATGACCAGCTGCTGGTGCTCACTGATCACGGTGATGATGTCCTTGTTCAAGAACTGTCAAGAACTTCTTGCCCACATGCACACGTGTTCGTGAAACGTGCGTGCGTTCTCGGGACACGTATAAGCACTACATATCAGCTTACCGCTTCTGGTGTTGGTAATACCCACGTTGCCATTGGCAGCGTTAGCCAACCGTAAACAACTGGTTATATAACACATATGCGGCTGTTCAACATATATAAGTGTGCGTATAAAATTTATACAAATCTTCAGCGTCATTTTGTATTGTGTCGCTCAGTAAAAAATGTTACGCCACAGTCACCTACCCGCCGCATGCTTCGCATAACATCGACCCCCACGCTACGTGGGATCTGCCGAATTTTTTCTATCTCGAGTCTTTCTCTCTGCCCATTTCATTCTGCCTTCCAGTGTTCTTCTATCTTTGTTTCTTTCTATTTCTCTCTCTTCCTTTCTATGTTTTTTTCCTCTCTGTGTACTCGTTCTCAAACCTTCTATTTTAATTCTCTATTTCTTCCCTCCTCACCCTCACTTACTTTTCCCACCCCTTTGCTAATGCCATGCTCTGCTAGCGTGCCTGGATAGCTGGTTGGTTACGGCGCTCGTCTACGGATCGGGGGTACGCGGGTCGCAGTCTCGCACCGCCGAGAAATTATTTTCGGTAGGAATTTCTCGCCTTATCTTTCTTCATATCTCCGTCCCGCTTAGGAGTCTGCCCCCCTTCACCCCTGTCCTTTTTCTTGGACGCACTACTTGGAGAATATACTCCGGCGTACCACCGCAGGACTCGGACTACGCTCGCTGACAGCTTGGCAATGCAATGATACGATGATCGAGGCGAAGGTCACAGAGCCATTACTCGAGTGCTACCTCTAATGAATGTAGTCCCAAAATTACGTTTCTTCGTGAGAAATAAATAAATAAATATATATATATATATATATACACACACACACACACATATATATATATATATATATATATATATATATATATATATATATATATATATATATATATATATATATGTGGGGCCCCAGCTGAAAGCCTTGACTATTTGAGAAACACGCCTACTTTCATAACTAATTTTCGGAAAAACACCATGTATAATAAAATTGAGGGGGGGGGGGGGCAAATGAATATATCTATCTATATATATATATATATATATATATATATATATATATATATATATATATATATATATATATATATATATATATATATATATATATATATATATATATATGTATATATATATATATATATAGAGAGAGAGAGAGAGAGATTACTTCATCGTTTCATGACTGCATGCACTTGCATTATGACACATGTTTGCCTGGATGACGGATTGATGATGCAATATGACTGCATTCATCACTACATACGCACATTTGCTTCATTTCATACAGGAAGCTATATGAAAGAGCACGCAGCACACACCAGTGATACATTTATATTTCCTTTATTTGTCATTTCGCGTGTTTGCCAGCAGTGTGCGAATGTTGCACCACCTCAATGGCGTGTGCGTCTTCAGGTGAGCGTACGTCACGTTCTAGTTCTTCCTTCTACTCGGCTAAACAATCTGCGAGGAACGCCACGCACAAATTGCTATCTGAGCAGACAAAAGGGTACGCAACACATTTGGTGCGGAACCATCATTTTCCACAGTACGAAACGCGCGCCAAACCGGACTACCTTGTGTACTAGAGCGCAGGAGTACATGCGGTACATGTGCTGAAGCGTCGCCGTGCTCCGCGCTCCTGTTTACGCTCCTGTAAACTGTGGCGAACTCTAGAGCTCATAGCATCAATCCAAACGTTTATAGTATTGGTTCTAAAAACGTTCCATCATAACTAGTAGGTAGGTGAAGAAAAGATCACCTAGCAGCGATAGTTTCGCCGCAAAACTGATGTTCCTGTGGCCTCAGCGGCTCTGCAGCCAACGCGCAGATCAGGGGTTGTTGAAACGCGGTGCGAGCTGACATACCGAAGAATAAACGCAGGATTTCTGGATATATCGGTCAAGATCCACTTTCACGGTTATATTGTCCAATTCTGGGCACAAATGTCATCGTATTAAACGAATGAAAATGCCTTATTTCCAAGGGATGTTGGCCTGGAATAAAACAAAAACGTATTAGGCTGAAAAACCTATTATGCAGATTCCACGGTGTGCGTGTATATATTGTTACAAGCCATGACAAACAAGCAGGAATGATCCATCGAGTCGATGAAGACGACGATCGCAAGAGGCTCGCGTTGTTGTTGTTGGTGTTGCGCCATCTTGGCTGAAGGACTCCCGGTGTATATCTTGTAAATACATTTCATTCTTTCTTTCTTAATTGCGGGTATTCTCACGCCCGTGACATTTTGGTGGTGGTGCGGGGTACCAACACGGTATAACGGAGCTCCGAAGCGGCCGACACTTGGTTGAACCCACGATGGCAGAACAGGGTTCGGCCCCTGCAGCGGCAACCGCCACGACGACAGTTGTCCTTCCACAGCTGAAAGACCCAGGCACGTTTTGCGGGACTGACAATGTCGACATCGAAGAATGGTTGCCGATGTACGAACGCACCAGTAAGAATTATCGCTGGGACGACACTCTTATGTTGGCGAACATCCTATTCTACCTGAAAGGGACAGCCAAAGTGTGGTTCGAGAACCACGAAGCAGAAATTGGCAGCTGGGATGCGTGCAAAGAAAAGATGCGTGCCCTGTTTGGCAAATCGACTGGTAGAAAGATAGCGGCCAAAAAGGAGCTGGCGTCTCGTGCTCAGACATCGAATGAATCCTACCTGTCTTATATACAAGACGTGCTCGCCCTTTGCCGCAAAGCGGACGACAGCATGGAGGAGTCTGAAAAAGTGGCTCATATCTTGAAAGGTATAGCAGATGACGCGTTCAACCTCCTGATCTGCAAGGACTGTGACACAGTAGATGCCATCATCCGTGAGTGCCAGCGTTTCGAGACCGCCAAAAGCCGACGTATTGCCCATCAATTTACTCGACTTCCAAATACAGCAGCAACATGGTCGTGCGAAGACGCCCCCCTACCACAGGCACCACTGACTGCGGAGTACGTGACGAAGATAGTCCGACGTGAACTCGAAGCTATCTCTCCTGCCTCCACGTGCTCTCGTTCCTGTGATTCCGGCTCGCAAATGGTACCACTAGTGCACGCCATCGTTCGTCAAGAGCTTTCGAATGTTGGCCTGGACTCCGTGTGCACGGCCGCTACCTCCCGATCAAATGACCGTCGTCCACCACTTTCGTACGCCCAAAGCCAGAGGTCGGTGCTTCCTCGCAATCCCGCCGAGTGGAGGACTGCTGACGACCGGCCCATTTGCTTCAACTGCCGTCGTATTGGCCACGTGGCCCGCTATTGCAACAGCCGGTGGTATTGGCGTCAGGCGTCCTATGGGTTCAACCGTCGCCCACAGACAAATGATGGTCAATTCCAACCCCACCGTGAGTCACCTCAGTCCACCAGTGATGACGTTTCTTCCATGCCGTATCGTCGGTCACCATCACCGTATGGTCACCAGTCCCGCTCGCCGCAATCTCGTCGCCCGTCGTCTCGCTCACCCCAATTCCGCCGTCCTGCATCGCCGACTTCCCACCTGTCTCGGGAAAACTAGACGATGCAGCTCCCGGAGGTGACGCTGCATCGACGATTTGCCCGCTAAATCCTCTGACCACACTGCAGACTCGACGCAACCTTATAGACGTGAAAGTGGACGACGCACATGTTGTTGCTCTTGTGGACACAGGCGCCCACATATCAGTGATGAATTCAGAGCTTCGTCGCCGCCTAAAGAAGGTTTTAACGCCGCCCACGGTGCCGCTCATCAAGGTCGCCGACGGTGGAACATTTCCCGTGCTTGGGATGTGCTCGGCACGTATTAGTGTTGCTGATCGCTCCACAGCTGTACTATTTGCCGTGCTCGAAAAGTGCTGCCATGACCTCATCCTCGGCATGGACTTTCTGTCCGCCCACTCTGCCCTTATTGACTGTGGAACCGGCTTACTTCAGCTCGACCTGCCATGTTACTACGACGCTCCAGCAACACCTCAACCACGTTTGTGTTCTATCGAGTACGTCCGCCTAGCGCCCCAAGCCGTTACGTATGTGACCCTGGGCTCTTGTCCTCCTATTCCCGACTGCGATTATGTGTTGACTCCTACCATTGACATTTGGCTGGCCAGAAATCTTGCCGTTCCTCACATGGTTTTCACCGTCACGAATAATCGAGCATCTCTACCGATACTGAACTTCAGCTGGTGTGCGCAAGTTATCCCAGATGGCATGTCTCTAGCCAACGTCTCTTCTCTTGCTGACCATTCTGTTTCTGCGTTCATTGCAGACGCTTCTTTTCCCCCCGCTTCATTCTGTTCCTCAATAAGCCCAGCTGATGGCGACATTGACAAGATGATCGCGCCTGACCTCGTTCCAGCACAGAGAGCCGATATCCAGCGTATCTTGGAATCCTTCCGGGACATCTTCGACTTTGACGACCGCCCTTTAGGTCAGACGTCGGTCGTCACTCACAAAATCAATACGGGAGACGCCAGCCCAATCCGACGACGTCCTTATCGCGTGTCCCATGCTGAGCGACAGGTAATACAGCGTGAAGTTGATAAAATGCTCACGAAGGACGTCATTGAACCATCCTGTAGTCCATGGGCATCACCAGTCGTGCTCGTAAAAAAGAAGGACGGCAGCTGGCGCTTCTGCGTAGACTACCGGCACTTAAACAAGGTCACGCGTAAGGACGTCTACCCGTTGCCAAGGATTGACGATGCTCTCGACTGCCTACATGGGTCTGCCTACTTCTCCTCTATCGACTTGAGGTCGGGATACTGGCAGATTTCTGTCGATGACCAAGACCGTGAAAAAAACAGCATTTTTGACACCGGACGGACTTTTCCAGTTTAAAGTAATGCCCTTTGGTTTATGCAATGCCCCGGCTACGTTTGAAAGGATGATGGACTCCCTGCTACGTGGGTACAAATGGTCCACGTGCCTTTGTTACCTCGATGATGTCATCGTATTTTCACCGACGTTCGAAAGCCACCTTAGCCGCCTGTCGGCAGTTCTTGAAGTTTTCAGGAGCGCAGGTCTCCAGCTGAACTCTTCCAAATGCCATTTTGGCCGCCGAGAAATCACGGTGCTCGGCCACCTCGTCAGTGCTCAAGGCGTCCAACCTGATCCTGACAAAATTCGGGTCGTCAAAGACTTCCCCATACCACGTTCCACGAAAGATGTACGCAGCTTTGTCGGCCTATGTTCTTATTTTCGACGTTTTGTCAAGAACTTCGCCCACATTGGTCGGCCTTTGACACAACTCCTGAGGAAGGATATGCCGTTTTCTTGGGGTCCCCAACAAGCTGATGCGTTTCGCAAACTTACTACGTTGCTTACCTCCCCGCCCATCTTAGCCCATTTTGACCCGTCAGCACCCACTGAAGTTCGCACCGACGCCAGCGGACATGGCATTGGCGCAGTTCTCGCTCAGTGGCAGCAAGGGAAAAATCGCGTCATCGCCTACGCCAGTCGCCTCCTTTCCTCATCCGAGTGCAAGTTTTCGATCACTGAGCGCGAGTGCCTCGCACTTGTTTGGGCTGTCGGCAAATTCCGACCATACTTGTTTGGCCGCCCCTTTTCCGTGATCACAGATCACCACGCTTTGTGCTGGTTGTCGTCCCTCAAAGATCCTACTGGACGACTTGGGCGTTGGGCTTCGAAGCTTCAAGAATATAGCTTTGACGTCACCTACAAGTCTGGCCGACTGCACCAGGATGCTGACTGTCTATCTCGTAATCCTGTAGATCCCCCTGACCTGTCGGCGCATGATTCAGACGCCTGCGTTTTCGCCATCTCTGACCTCACCGACATACGCAGTGAACAGCTCAGTGATGCCAATCTGCGGTCCATCATCCAAGGTCTACGTTCTCACAACTCCGACCCGTCCCTCGACTTGTTCGTGCTCCGTGATGGCATTCTCTACCGGCGTAACATGAGCTCCGAAGGCCCAGAGCTTCTACTAGTTCTTCCCGCAACGCTCCGCTCTACTGTTCTTGAACAGCTTCACGACGCCCCAACCGCCGGACACCTCGGAACAGCCCGCACGTATGATCGCGTACGGCGTCGATTCTTCTGGCCAGGCCTTTACCGTTCTGTGCGCCGATACGTTGCATCTTGCGAGTCCTGCCAACGCCATAAGCGTCCTTCGCTGTCGCCGCCCGGCACACTTCAACCAATAGACATTCCTGCCGACCCGTTCTACCGCGTCGGCCTCGATCTCGTCGGACCATTTCCAACGTCACTGAGTGGGAATAAGTGGATTGTTGTCGCTACTGACTATGCGACACGATATGCTATCACGCGAGCACTACCGACAAGCTGTGCAACTGATGTCGCGGACTTTCTGCTGCACGACGTCATTCTCCACCATGGAGCTCCACGTCAACTGCTGACCGACCGTGGTCGCTCATTTCTCTCAAAGGTCGTCGACGACATTCTTCGCTCCTGTTCTACGCGTCATAAGCTCACCACTGCATACCACCCGCAAACTAATGGACTCACTGAGCGCCTCAATCGCACGCTGACCACAATGCTATCTATGTATGTTTCTGCGGACCACCGAGATTGGGATAACACTCTGCCTTACGTGACGTTCGCCTACAACTCGTCACGCCACGATACTGCTGGCTTTTCCCCCTTCTATCTCTTGTATGGCCGCCATCCCACTTTACCGTTTGAAACTCTCCTACCATCAGATACCTACACTCCTACAGAGTACGCCCGCGATGCAACTGTTCGAGCTCAAACAGCTCGCCAGATCGCACGGGATCGTCTTTCTGCCTCGCAGCTGTCTCAAAAGTCTCGCTACGACAGCCATCACCGGGCCGTGTCCTGCTCCCCAGGATCGTTGGTCCTGCTCTGGACACCTTGCCGCCACGTTGGTCTGTCATCGAAGCTCCTCTCCCGCTATTCCGGGCCGTATAAGGTCTTGCGCCAGCTTACTGATGTCACGTATGAGATCGCCCCGTTGGACAGTGCATCGTCATCGTCTGTCCCCTCTACAGATATTGTGCACGTATCCCGTCTGAAGCCGTACTTCTCCGTCCACGATCGTACTCTTCCCTAAGCGCCGAGACGGCGCTCCCAGCGGCGGGGGCTATATGTTACAAGCCATGACAAACAAGCAGGAATGATCCATCGAGTCGATGAAGACGACGATCGCAAGAGGCTCGCGTTGTTGTTGTTGGTGTTGCGCCATCTTGGCTGAAGGACTCCCGGTGTATATCTTGTAAATACATTTCATTCTTTCTTTCTTAATTGCGGGTATTCTCACGCCCGTGACAATATATATATATATATATATATATATATATATATATATATATATATATATATATATATATATATATATATATATATATATATATATATATATACACATTCGTATTAAACGAATGAAAATGCCTTATTTCCAAGGGATGTTGGCTGGGAATAAAACAAAAACGTATTATGCAGAATCGTATCAACGAGACTCCAAGGTGTGCGTGTATATATATATATATATATATATATATATATATATATATATATATATATATATATATATATATATTGACACGTGCATACAGTGGGTCTTTGTCTGTTGTGCGAGGCAGTTTTGCTATTTGTGCGTGGCGGAGTTTTTTTGGCGGCTAGCAGAAGAGGACAACGACGTTCAGCTCGATTGTAACTGACGTGCTGAAAGCCGGGCTGTTATTGACTTTCGTTTTTATTACCGTGACAAACTGGTGGAGCTGCTGGGTACGACCCTTTTGCGCTATTTCAACCTCAAGACGAGTTCCTACCACCATTTCCACGATCCCGGGGAAAACCGGCCACTTCGGCACAGCCGTCGCTTGCTAGGACTACCTCCCGAGTTCGGCCCATTGAGCTCAGCAAGAATGTTCGCCACAACGGCAAGTCAGACGCAAGAGAGCGACGTAGACCGCCTCACTGCCATCCCGAGTGTGGTCTATCCAGCACGTGTCCCAAAGTCCTTTCATGGCGATGTGTTCGAGGACGTGGACGATTGGCTAGACCACTTCGACCGAGTCGCAGCAGCCAACGAGTGGGACGAAAGGAGGAAACTGCGCTATGTCTACTTCGCCCTCGAAGACTACGCTCGTACGTGGTACGAGAATCATGAGAGTTCTCTGAACACCTGGCAAGAATTCGAACGACAGCTGCGTGACGCATTCAGGAATCCTGAAAGAAAAGCGAAAGCCGAGCAGGCCCTGGAGAGCCGAATTCAGAAGCCCAACGAAAGCGTGGCTATGTTCGTTGAAGACATGTCACGCTTGTTCAAACGTGCTGACCCAGAAATGGCTGAGGCAAAGAAAGTCCGTTTCCTAATGCGCGGGGTGAAGGAGCAACTTTTTGCTGGACTCATGCGCAAGCCCCCATCTACCGTCGCTGAGTTCATCACCGAAGCGATGACAATGGAACGGGCGCTTCAGCAACGCTTTCTTCAGTACGAGCGCCAAAGTACTGTCACCGCCGTGTCATCCTTCACGGGTGGACACGACGTAGCAGCGCTCCGGGAGCTTGTGCGGAGCATTGTCCGCGAGGAGCTTGAGAAAGCTCGCCACCCTACTCATCAGCCGACCGCGAATGTTCTTGGGGACATGATTCGTGACGAGATCAGGAACGTGACCCAGCCATTAGTGACAATGCCCGCGGGAGCCCCAGCTCTGACTTATGCCGAAGCGCTACGGACCCCTCAACCATCTATGGGACGTCGCCCACCCTCCGCTCTTCCTGTACTGCCACGACAATGACCTGCTGCGGCTGCAAATGCCTATGACTTCGAAGTCCCGCGCGAAGTCACCCGGAAGTCAAACGTGTGGCGCACCTCCGATAATAGGCCGCTTTGTTACCACTGCGGTGAAGCGGACCACCTCTACCGCCAGTGCCATTATCGCAGAATGGGCCTTCAGGGATTCCACCCCAACGCACGTCGACCAAGCAATGGTGAGCGCCCACGCAAGATTGAGCAGTACCTGGCAGCTCAGCAGTCATACCCTCCTGCGCCAAGGCACCAGTCCCGTTCACCGTCCCCTCGGCGCTTCACCTCACCCAGTCGTTACTCCACGTTCTCTAATGTTCGCCAAAGGTCCCCAAGTCCTCGCCCACGTCAGGAAAACTGAGGACAGCGACCTCTGGGGGTAGGGCCGCTGTTTACCGACCTGACAAACATCCTCCGACGCGATCCAGTAACGACGACGACGCCGATTTATCCGCTACGCCATCTTCTGATAACGACGCACGACTTTCCGCTGATATTGCTGTAATTATCGACAATCTCCAAGTAACCGCTCTCGTGGATACCGGCGCCGACTACTCGGTTATGAGTGGTGAACTCGTGGCTGCTCTTCGAAAGGTGACGACACCATGGAATGGTCCCCAGCTGCGTACGGCGGGTAGTCACCTGGTGACACCGGTTGGTAGATGCACTGCCAGAGTGCATATAGGTGACTCAACCTTCACCGGCACTTTTGTCGTACTACAGGAATGCTCGAGGCAGGTCATATTAGGAATGGACTTTCTGAGAGAATATGGGGCTGTCATAAACCTTCGAGAGCTGCTGGTGACATTTTCACGCGACACGGACTCACACGAAAGCGAATCCCGCACTGTCGCGCTGCGTGTATGCGACGATTCCGTGACGGTGCCGCCCCGTTCCAGTGTGCTGGTTACTGTGGTGAGCGACAGCGACCGAATGGCCCTCGGAATTGTAGAAGGCGATGTATCTGTCCTCCTGTCTCGTCAAGTATGCGTCGCCCGCGGCCTCATGGAACTGACGCAAGAGCCCGCTAAGGTTCTACTGACGAATTTCAGTCAGGAGTACCAGCACTTCATAAAGCAGAGCGTTGTCGCCTACTTTGAGGAAATCAGCGACTTCAGAACCAGTCCATTATTTGCAGAACTATCCTCCGGTCCTCACGACGACAAGCAGTGTACAGTCCAGTTAGATGTGAGCTCCAAGCTGTCGGCTCCGCAGCAAGATAGTCTTCGCTCTCTTTTGCTTTCATTCAGCGACTGCTTCGCCACTACGTCGAAAATCAAGCAGACATCTGTTACCAAGCACAGAATCTTAACCGAACCCACAGAAAGACCCATCCGACAGCACGCCTACCGTGTCTCCCGACGAGAACAGGACGCCATTCGCGAACAAGTTCAACAAATGCTTGCAGACGACATCATCCAGCCGTCTACAAGCCCATGGGCGTCACCAGTTGTGCTAGTTAAAAAGAAAGACGGCACACTGCGTTTCTGCGTAGATTACCGCAAATTGAACAACGTTACAAAGAAAGATGTCTATCCGCTTCCTCGCATCGACGACTCGCTCGACCGCCTTCGAAACGCCAGATACTTTTCATCCATGGACCTGCGCAGTGGTTATTGGCAAATCGAAGTCGATGACCGTGACCGCGAAAAAACTGCGTTTATTACCCCTGATGGGCTTTTTGAATTTAACGTGCTTCCTTTCGGACTATGCTCTGCCCCTGCAACTTTTCAAAGAATGATGGACACAGTCTTATCCGGTCTTAAGTGGCAATCATGTCTTGTTTATTTACGCGACGTCGTCGTTTTTTCGGAGACCTTCGAGCAGCACCTTCAGCGTCTTCGTACAGTACTTAATGCGCTTCGAACGGCTGGGCTATCACTGAAGCCCGAAAAATGCCACTTCGGATACGAAGAGCTCAAATTTCTCGGGCATGTCGTAAGCCGCGATGGAATTCTGCCGGATCCCGAAAAAACGAAAGCCGTTTCTGCCTTCTCAGCTCCTACGAAAAAAGGCGAGGTCCGTCGCTTTTTGGGACTTTGCGCCTACTACCGTCGCTTTGTACCAAACTTTTCTAAAATAGCCGAACCCTTGCACTATCTTACAAGGGACACCGTCCCTTTTGTTTGGGGCCGAGAGCAACAACACGCTTTTTGCGAGCTGCAGCGACGCCTTCAAGCTCCACCGATCCTGGGTCACTTTGACGAAGATGCCGACACTGAAATCCACACGGATGCCAGCAATGTTGGCCTCGGGGCCGTCCTTGTTCAGTGGCAAGAAGGCAGCGAACGGGTGATCGCCTACGCTAGTCGTACCTTGTCATCGGCTGAATCCAACTACTCCACTACAGAGAAAGAGTGCCTAGCTGTTGTGTGGGCTATAACCAAGTTCCGACCCTACCTGTACGGACGACCTTTCAAAGTAGTCACCGACCACCACTCTTTGTGTTGGCTTGCAGGCCTCAAAGATCCCTCAGGCCGCCTCGCCCGATGGAGTCTGCGCCTTCAAGAGTTTGACGTTACGGTAGTCTACAAGTCAGGGCGCAAGCACACCGATGCTGACTGTCTGTCACGCGCCCCAGTCGAAAAGACTACACCTGACCTAACGGACGACGACAATTTCCTCTGTGCCGTCACAGTGTCAGACTTGGCTCAGCGACAGCGTGACGACATGGAGCTTCGTCCACTCATCGACTTTCTTGAGGGACAGCTTACCCATCCACCGCGGACGTTCAGACGCACGATTTCGACATTCTTTCTCCGCAACAACGTCTTATACAAGCACTGCTTTGACCCTAGCGCTCAAACCGATCTCCTGGTGGTACCATCCACGATGCGAGAAGAGATCCTCAGTGCGTGTCATGACGAACCAACTTCTGGACATCTCGGGTTCACGCGTACTCTCGCACGTATCCGCCACAAATACTACTGGCCTAAACTCTCCCGCACTGTCAAGCACTACGTTAAAACCTGCCGAGACTGCCAGCGGCGCAAGCCTCCGTCCATGAAACCTGCTGGTCTTTTACAACCCGTTGAACCCCCACGAGCGCCTTTTCAGCAAGTTGGCATGGACTTACTTGGTCCATTTCCCAAATCTTCAACTGGTAACCGCTGGATAGTAGTTGCAACGGATTATTTAACACGTTACTGCGAAACGCGACCTCTTCCAAGAGCCACCGCTAGTGATGTCGCCGCGTTCTTCATTCATGCTGTCGTCCTTCGTCATGGCGCACCAGCAGTGGTCATTACCGACAGAGGCACCGCCTTCACCGCCCAACTTCTGGAAGAAGTGCTGACACTTAGCGGCACAGTTCACCGCCGGACGACAGCATACCATCCGCAAGCCAACGGCCTCACCGAACGGCTCAACAAAACCATTGCTGACATGCTCTCCATGTATGTGGACGTGGATCACAAGAATTGGGACCGCGTTCTACCATTCGTAACCTTCGCATATAACACCGCCGTCCAGGAGACCACAGGATTCACACCTTTCCGCTTGCTTCACGGCCGCGAGGTTACCACGATGTTAGACGTCATGCTACTACCTGACCCATTTGTGACCACGACAGAAAATGCTGCCGAGTATGCTCAGCGCGCCGAAGAAGCTCGTCAGCTAAGCCGGTTTCGCATCCGCTCTCAGCAACAATACGACGCTCACCGATACAACCTTCGGCATAGAGAGGTGACGTACGAACCCGGAGAAACAGCATGGATATGGACTCCCGTCCGCCAAAGCGGCAAGTCCGAGAAACTCCTACGTCATTACTTCGGGCCCTACAGAGTTCTCGAACGCCTCAGCGACATCAACTACCGAGTTATTCCTGAGAGCAGCACACGATCTTCTCGTCGTGCACCACAACCGGACGTAGTCCACGTATCTAGGATGAAGCCATATCACTCACGCTGAGGACTTCCCCTTGCCTTTACAACATCGAAAGCATCGAGGCGATGTTTTTTGAGAGGGAGAGTAATGACACGTGCATACAGTGGGTCTTTGTCTGTTGTGCGAGGCAGTTTTGCTATTTGTGCGTGGCGGAGTTTTTTTGGCGGCTAGCAGAAGAGGACAACGACGTTCAGCTCGATTGTAACTGACGTGCTGAAAGCCGGGCTGTTATTGACTTTCGTTTTTATTACCGTGACAATATATATATATATATATATATATATATATATACATATATATATATATATATATATATATATATATATATATATATATATATATATATATATATATATATATATATATATATATATATATATATATATATATAAAAGTGAACTCTCACTTGAACGAACGTGTTCTGCGGACACGGGCTCAATTTTTAAATCAATTCAACAAAGTTTTCCGCTCTGCAACATTGGCGTAGCCGATGCGCACCGCGACGAGTCAGTTGTAATGGCTGAGGCAGGTTCGAATCCTGTTTCTCTAGCCGTGGCTGTAGGATATATTAGAAGGTTGCAAGACTTCGTGTCACAGCAACAAGCTATGCCAGATATATGCTATAGATTAAGCGTCAAGAGAGGTGTTTGCGATGATCACAGTGCAGTGAAGCCAACTGTCTCTAGAACTGAACAAATGCTTATGAATGTTATACAAATACATATATTATTCCGAATGTATTTCAGACATTTATTCAACGTGCCAATCCAATCAAGCATTAAACAAAATTATTTTGGGAACGATCTTTCAAAAATAACTCGGGATGTAAAGGCTTAAAGATATGTGAGCTTAAAGTAAGTAACACTGGTTGGCTCACTGGATTCAGAACCTCAGGCACGACAATGCTATATTTTATTTTCACTACCACTTGCCTAATAAAGTAGGCAAAATGCATGCGTCGTTGCAATTGCAGCAGACTTGTGGTGCACAACTAAAAGAATGAAAATTTAGTGGCAAACTAAACAGACCAAGGTGAACAGTTACTGATTCACGAGCAAGTAGCTTCACACTCATGTGCCTCGTGAAACAGTATGCTGTGCCAAGACGCTCTATCGAACAAACAGGGTGGTGACCCGTAGTTTCAGGAGGCGTTGCCCATGGTGTGCAGTGTGTCTCAGTGAATTGCATTCAGCAGTACGACGATACCTGTTTTCCTCAGTTTTGTGGACACCCCGTCAACCAAACATTCGCGATTACATCATTACTGCAGAGTATAATTTGCAGAGTAAAATTGCACAGTCTATTTTCCCCGCACAAAGCACTACTACCAAAAAATTCAACTCCACCACTTGTCAAATATGGGTGCCGCAGTGCAACCGTCAGACTGCCGAGGGGGGGCCGGGCCCCCCCGGGCACCCCCTGACTTTAAGCCCTGCTACCACCACCACATTTGCGCAGTGTCAGCTTGACTGACAGCTAGCAGGCAAATCCAGATCGTGCGTTTTGATGTTACGCCAGTTACACACCAAGCGATGCCTGTCAAAGTGTGTCTGTCGCGAGGCGCGTCAAGGATACAAAGCGTTCAATGGGAAGTGCACCAACCATATGCATAGGTAAGTACGGTCGCAGTGGACCGCTGAGTTCGAGACAAGTGACTCCGCCACGAATTGTTTGAAATAGCATGGGTCTATTGTGCTGTTAGTCGCCTCACATGACGGGAGGCGGTGAACTTATGCGTTGTGTATTGACTGTTAGATGTTGGGGTTTTACGTCCCAAAACTGCAATATGATTATTAGGCACGCCGTAGTGGAGGGCTCCGGAAAATTTCGACAACCCAAATATAGGCGCACGGGCATACAGCATTTCGATGGAGGCGCAATGCGGCCGCCGCAGCGGAGATTCCATTTTATCACTTTGGGTCTGCAGTCGAGCACCATAACCACCAGACCACCGCGACGGGTGTATTGACTAAAAGTGTGCATGCTGTAGGGAAGCTAAGGAAACGACGGAGCATATTCTGATTAAATGTGGAGATATCCACCCAGCATGGGCGTCGGCAGGATTTGGTTTTGGGGGGTGCAAAGCCGTGTTGCATCGCGGCTGGGGGAGCGGGGAGGGGGGAGCGCTGATGTAGCTTGGGTGGGGGCAGGCGCTGGTGTGGCTGGAGGGGGGCAAGTGCCCCCTTTGAACCCCCCTGCTTACGCCCATGCCACCCAGGTATTTGAGTTAACAGAGACAGTGAAAAACCTGAAGGATAATGTTGCTCATATCGAGGCCAGTGTTCAAATGCTGTCTGACAAGTATGATGGAGTACTTTCAGCTATTAAGGAACAGGATAACCAGTTGTCAGATGTGAAACGGAAAGTTGATTCCGCAGAACCAAGCTCGAACACTAAAGAAATTCGAGACATAAAAGGTGAACTGAATGAACTAGAGCGGCATAACAGAAAGCTAAATCTGGGGTTTCATGGGATTCGTAAGACTGAGCATGAGAACTTGCTGGAAAAGGTCAATACAATTACTGCATCAATTGCAATGCCTGCTCTAACAGGAAACGATGTTACCGCGATACGCCGCCTTCCTTCTAAAGCGGACAGGACCCCAGGCATCATTGTACGTTTCTCACGACAGTCAGTTCGAGACAGCTGGCTACATAGTCGTAAGAGGCTCAGGGATGCCAAATCTGAAGTGATGATTCAAGAGAACTTAACCAAACAAACGTTAAGTCGACTTTGGGAGGCAAAACATGGGCGCGAGAGAAAGACGTCCGTTTTGTGTGGTGTGCGAACGGCAAAGCTCTAATGAGACGCAAGGATGGTTTTCCTGCCGTTCTTGTAAAGAGAAGGGAGGATTTCGCGAAGGCTTGAAACTAAGAATCGTTCATAACTTTACTTTT
Organism: Rhipicephalus sanguineus; assembly: GCF_013339695.2. Lineage (NCBI taxonomy): Eukaryota > Metazoa > Arthropoda > Arachnida > Ixodida > Ixodidae > Rhipicephalus > Rhipicephalus sanguineus. The sequence goes on from NC_051181.1 coordinate 62,028,084, forward strand.
TAGGAACCATGTTCATTTTACCATCAGATCTGCATAAACACATTAAAGACAACTATATGCCCAGCATAAAATTTTCCCAGCTAAACTGCCACTCCGGTAGAAACAAATATGCATCGCTAGCTTCCTTGTTTTCAGAGCTTCATTTCCGCTTTGACATCTGACTGAAACTTTGTACACGAATGATGATAACCCATTTTCTATGCCTGGTTATAATGTGTTCTGTGTTAATCGTACGCACAGTCGTGGTGGTGGTGTTTGCTTACTTGTAAAGGAAACCTTTGATTGTCAACTCTTAACAGAATTTTGTTGTTCAGAACCTGATTGTGAAATTCTGACTGCTGTTCTAGGCAATTACGTCATCTCATTTATGTACCGTCCTCCATCTGGAAGTATTAGAACTTTTCACGGCTCGTTTGGAGAACTTATTTCACCATGCTATGCTGAATAACCATGTAACTGTTTGTGGCGGCGACATTATTGTTGACATGCTGTCTAATGAAACTTCTAAACATGAGATGACGTGTTTGTTTGATAGCTTTGGATTGTCTAACATGATTAATATGCCAACAAGGGTTACTGCCAATTCGTCTACATTAATCGATGCCTTTCTCACGAACGTTAGTTCTGAGAATATGAAAGCATTTCATGCGACATAAGCGATCACCTTCCCATATTTTTAGTTATTAGGCAACGAATAAAAAAGAAACGACTTTCCATACCATTGCGTTCTATAACAACCAAAAATCTTGAAAATTTTCGTCAGGAACTAGTTCATACGTCCTGGAACGACGTTCTCTCAAATGACAACCCGAACATTGCTGTCAATACATTCATAGAAAAATTCAAGGAATTATATGACCATAACATCCCTCGGATTACCCACCGCCCATCCAAAAAAATTAGGAAGCCATGAATCACATGGGACCTGTTGCATCAAATTAATGAAAAGAATGTAATGTATAATGCATTTCTAGTTTCTCGTGACCCGCAGCTACTTAGCATCTTCAAGAAATTTCGTAATCATCTAAATAAAGACATCCAAAGGGCTAGACAAAACTACTTTCATAACATTTTTATGCTATCAGCTGGTAATTCTGCTTCTACTTGGAAAAACATCAATAAAGTGTTAGGAACACCCAACTCAAATAGCGTAATTACAGAAATTAGAATTAATGGTTGTGTTATTAGTGGTAGTAACCTATCTAATACATTTAGCGATTTTCTAGTAAACTTAGCTTTTCCAGAAACATCTCTTGATGCAACGTCATACGTTTCGAATAAATGCCCAAGTACTATGTTTGTAAGACCTACTTGTGAAAGCGAGGTATATAAAACAATCATGTGGCTTAGAAATAGTAAATGTTGTGATTGTTTTGATTTTCAAACCAAACCAATTAAATACGCCGCCGAAATAATTGCCCAACCACTTTCTGAAATCATTAACCTCTGTGTGGCGAAACGAATATTTCCTGCGATACTTCAAACTGCTAAAGTGTGCATCTTGTACAAAAAGGGAGATAAGAATAATTCAGCAAACTATAGACCCATCTCAATTTTGCCAGTATTTTCTAAAATAATAGAAAAAATTCTTCATTCCCAGCTGGCAGAATTTATTAACTAAAATAATATGTTATGTGACGCACAATACCGTAAGCTTGCTCTACTTGATCAGAAAGAGTTCATTTTGAATAGCATAGAATGTAAACTAGTACTCGGTATCTTTATCGATTTCAGCAAGGCCTTCGACTCTCTGAATAGACAGTTACTTTTACGTAAGCTAGATTTATACGGTGTACGAGGTGTTGCCTTAGACTTGTTTGACTCATACCTAAGTGAAAGGAAACAATACGTGTGTATAAACAATTTTTCTTCGATGACTAAACCAAACTATCTCGGAGTGCCTCAGGGCGGTATTTTAGCACTTTCGTGACCGCACCTATTCCCATCGATAGTATGTTATCGATGACTTCAAGATCAAGTTTTCGCACTCTCTGAGCGGTTCTGGACAGCTAACGCAATACAAGGCATAAAATAACGTGTTTTTTGTCAGTTTTGTTTGCGAGTTTGTTTTTTCCACCGCGGGGAGATTTTTAAAGGTTGTTCGCAGCCGGGTAGGTGAGCGCTCGTTGTTTCAGACTTCGCGTCGACGCCGCTCGCGGGTGCTCCACAGAAACGGCGAAATTCGACGGATTCCGATTTATATGAGCGGGAATCACTGAATGATCGTAGCACCACAGACGCGGAAGACAACTTCGATTGGCCAGGTTTCAGTACGGACGGCGAAAGTGCGTCAAACCTCCCCGGAACATCAGCAGCTATCCGCCGGTAAGTTTCGTCTTCTCCTCGGGTCGTTTTATCGCTGCCGGGCGTCGATGTAAACGTATCCGGTGCGTTCTTAAAATAACAGCTGTTACCTGCAAGGTGTTAACTTCATTTGGGCGGGAGCATTTGGCGCCGGCTGCAGAAAGAGCGCAATTCTCTTCGCGAAGATGGCGCGGAGCGGACTTTGACCCAGCGCTCCGGTGTGCTGCGCGACGGCGTCTTCGCGTTGTTTTCTACCGCAGAATCGTCAGAGAGATGCAACCACACAGATAAGTATGCGTGGATACATACTTTCGAAAAGCCAAGATACAGTGAGAGGGACGGATCCATGGAGGGAGGTTACTGAAGAGAAGATGAGCAAGTTTGTCTCACTCCATGTGTACATGGTAATCGTTCAAGTCCCGCGCGCTTGCATTCGTGTTGGTGCCGACGACACATATTTCGAGGCCTTCGTCCACCGTCAGTGATGCCACGGAAAAGGTTCAAGGCTTCTTGAGTGTCTCTGATCTGAAGAAGACGACCGTCGTATCCCACGAAAATCTTCACCACGTATCTTCTCTACTGCAACACATGAACGATTTTTCTACGCTATCTTTTAACCCCGTCGGAACCTTTCAGTGGATGAGAAAATGGTGAAATGTGCAGGTCGGTATGGTATTCGGCAGTATATGAGCGAGAAAGAGGTCAAATGAGGGTACAATTATGGAGTTTTGCAGATTTGGAACAGGCTACACTGTTCATTTCAACAAATACACAGGAAAATTGAAAAATACCAGAACTGCAAACTATGCTAGGAAAGTTGAACAGAAAAAAAAATTTTTCCCGAAACATGAGCAGCCAGCCTTTGTTTCACCGCGTCGAGAACGTGCATCGCGCGGTGGCATGATAGGCACTAGTGCCTATATTCTTGTATTTATGTAAATAACGTTTGTACTTACAGAACTTATATTTCCACTATTATTCCAAGAGGGTTTTGCGTTCAAAACGTATATTTCAATTTTGTTTTAATGTTGAACTTTTGCAGAGTAGCATTGATGTTTGTATGAATCTTTCTTTCTTTTTGATGCATTTTTCTTTGTTTGATAACTTTTTTATTATATTCGAAATAAATCCGTTGTTTGAAATTAATACTGTTGGAAAGACCAATTCTTCCTCTATCGTTTGATACCCTACACTTTAGCATCATGTATATTTTGTGGCAGGAAAAAAATATTTTCTGGACTCACCAAAAACAACCAATTTTTCCGCGGTCACGAAAGTGTTAGGTCCATTTTTGTTTAATTTATACATAAATGACATTGTAAATATAGGTCCTTCAGCAAAATTTGTTATTGATGCTGACGATACAAGCGTATTTTCTGCACACGATGATACTGACCGGTTGATTCAAAGAGGAAATAATATATTAGAGAAGATATATAAGTGGGCATGTCCCAATGGGCGATTAATAAACGCAGAAAAAACCAAAGCGGTTATGTTTCGAGCAAAAGGCAAGCAGGTACAAGTAACTTCTCCACTCTATCTTAATAACAGTCTGATTCAAATGGTGGATAATGTGAAAACATTAGGTGTCGTATTTTCAAACAGCATGCTATGGGACACACAAGTAGAGCAAGTAGCGACAAAAACGGCACGTGTACTTGGTATAATTTATCGCAACAATTATCTACTTCCGTTAAAAACAATACTTATTATATATCATTCTTTGTTTATGTCCTATGTTAGCTATTGCTTTATAGTGTGGGGTGACACAACACAAACAAATATTGATAAGCTCAGAAGACTTCAAAATAGATTCCTAAAAATCATCGCTAAGAAAGAACCTTATCAATCAGTTATATACATGCAACAAAAATATAAACTAATCAGTTTTCAAAATCTTTACAATTACAACATTTGTAGGAGTATAAAAAAAGAGCTGAAGCAAAAAACTGTACTATCTGATTTAGCCAACCTACAACCTTCGGAGAATAAATATGATACCCGTAAGCATAACCTCTGGTTAATACCACGATCACGCACAAAATATGGTGACCAAATGGTACGCAATGCTATTCCCAGAATGTTGAATTATTTAAGCAGCATTGATGTAAATATAGAAAACATGACCACAAAAAAAGTTGCATCATTGTTCTTATAAATTGTATCATGATGTCGTTTACCCTTTTGTATCAGTTTGACCTCCTATGCATTTTGTAACACATGTATACATAGCATTTTTAAGCTTCTGATGTTTTGTTTTCTCTTCATGGGAACTATTGTATCCTGTTTACGTTTAGATTATGTAATTATACTGATTGACATTACCATATTTCTGTATAGTATGCTTTTGTTATCTTATTTGTATGCCAGTGCTTCTGACCCATTCATTTTTAGGTAGCGGGAGCCAGTCAAGCTGTTTTAGTGCAGCTTTTACTCCCGCCATCCTTCATGTAGTATCAAACATGAAAATAAAGATTTGATTCGATTCAATTCAATTCAATTCAGGTATTTGGGCACGAGCCTACTGAAGCTTCAGGTTTTAGGGTAAACAATAGAAAGCTGAACACGTCCGCGAGAGAAATAAGAGACGGTTAGATAATTGGGGGAAGAAAAGTATAGAGAAAGGACAAAAATAAATATAGTGGGAAAAATAAGGTCATTCTGCCGCCAGGAGGGCAGAATGCTAGGCTGTGAATAATAATAATAATAATAATAATAATAATAATAATAATAATAATAATAATAATAATAATAATAATAATAATAATAATAATAATAATAATATGAATTTTTATTTGCACAACAATGTGAGCCCTCCGGTGACGTGCGAGGCTAGACAGAAAGACCCTTACGCGCGTGCGTCTGCTAGCCCGTCACCGGAAGGCAAGAGAGAAAAAAGAAAAGAAAGAAAGAAAAAAAGGGGGGGCGGGGGAGGGGGTGGAGGGTGAGGTCATCACGAGTCGCTGGACAAATAGCGACTGTACAGAGAGCAGAGATGTTTGGAGTCTTCGCTGGTGCGAGGGGGAGGTGCGCGAACACCCATGGGAAGAGTGAGGAACTCGCGTACGGCGGCTGGGATGGCGGAGGAGCCGTGACGCTGTTTATCCTATGGTAGGATCGAAATAATTGAAGTAGACAAAGTACTAGGTCAACTTAAAAAAAGTTCTTTTTTTCTTATGGTTAAGCCTGGTGGCGCATGTCACCGTCCCGTTTTAAAGGGAATGCTCACAGCATCCATTCATCCATCCATCCATTTGCTCTTGGGTAGGGGCAAAGGGTGAGGAGAGCAGGCGATAGTATAATGACAGCAAGCACTAGTGCTCACTTCTTTATAACAGAACTTGTTGTTGGGCCAGTTGGTAGTTCGTTTTGTTACAAAATTAATCGAACGCAAAAATGGCACATTCACTCAACCAAAATATGTACAGTCGCGCTCCATATCACTTGCAACATGGGAGCGCGTGGCCTCATGAGCTCAAAAGATTGCAGGTGGCTTCAAATTGCCCTGATTTACCCAAGTAGATCACATTATCTTATTTGGCATTGTCCCCAAGTGAGGGAACGACATAGTTTTGGAAATAAATGCTAGTGGAAGTCATAGCCAGGTGATCTTTGAGCTCTTGAGGTTACGCGCTCCCGTGTAGCAAGTCAGGTTAAGCGCGACTGTACATATTTTGGTTGAGTGAATGTGCCATTTTTGCGTTCGATTTATTTTGTAACAATTATTTTTGTACTCTAGGATAGTTTGAAATGGCCAATGTTACGCACACAAACGTTCCTTCCCTTGCAGCATGGTTGAAGGCGATGCGCACAGGGTTCGATTAGGCTATACTGTTCTAGTCTTGAAGACGAAGCTCAAGCATCAGGTTTTTTTATTGCGATAGCAATTATATGGACAGTCTCGGCTGGATTTTGCCGTCGCCGTCGCCGCCGTCATGCACCGTATATGTATAAGTATGTATATATATATAAAGGCCCCAAAGAAAAATAACTCAGAAAAATGCTTCCGAAGCGCGGAATCGAACCAGGGACTTCTTGCTCCGCAGCGAGCGGCGCTATCCACTACGCCACGAAACGCAGATCCTCCACGTAGCTAACGGCGAGCGTTATATACACACCATTTAGCGCTGGACGGACTCGGAGACAGCAGGCGATAATAAGCGTTTCTTCATTACCAGCGAGGTGGCGCTAGGAGTCCACGGGCGCATTTAAAAGTCGTTGGCGAGCTCGCTCGCTTCTTATATTTGCGCATGGGAGAAGCTTGCCCTTCCGCTGTCTGCTCGCGCGGTTTTCTCGTGGCGAGGGGTAGAGGAATGTTTCACGCTTTCACCGTGATGTCCGCGCTCATGTTACGGCGCGTACGAATGTCACTCGAGCTCAGGGACGCCGCTAAAGGAACAAACAGAAGATGAGCGCGAACTATCAAGTGTCACAGCTCGACACTTGAAGCACGCTAGTTTCCTTCGCTGCTTCGGCCGCCTTTGCAACAGAAGCGCTGTTCAAACTGAGAGTATCCATTGGCGAGCCTCACTTCGTATAGCATTAGTTCCTTGCTGTCGCATTCATTGCTTCGCCCTTGCGGCGAAACTGTGACTTTTTATCTTAAAGTCATTCATGCTTCATTTTTGCATAAATTGAATGAAATCTGAGGCTAGAAACATAGCGCGAGTTTCTTTTCGGTTATGTTGATTTTCAGCGAAGGAAAAATTATACTTTTAATGTGGCTCTTGGGAATTGGCACATCGAACAACTTGTCAAACATGGTAGTGCTTTCAGCAGCGTGATCATATGCAAGAGTACAACGCAAAATAATGTTAAATCAAGGCGCACACATTCCGCTGGAGGTTCAATTCCTCCAAAGCTCACTGTATCGTGCTCTTTCCATGAATCAAACAGAAACGAAACAAGCAACATTTTATTATGTCTTGTGATGCACGGAAGGTTCTTTTTTCGATCGCAGATAGTTTGATTACTAGTGGTTAATTGTATTCGGGACTCTTGACGTCCTCGGGATCATTTCCAAAATATCCGCCTCGTCGCGCACATCGTGTCCTACATTTACCTTAATTTCTGGATTAGTAGAGTACTGCTATTGGTACTATTGGCGTTTTAGACGTTCTCACACATTGACCTTCCACTCTGACATAAACCCCGAATGCAGAGATGTTACTTGGCTCGTGCCTTCAACTTGACTTGAGCAAGTCGGCCCGACGCAAGCAGCGGACTTGAAAACCCCCAAGTCGGCCTTCGCGTTTCATAGACGCTCAAGCTGTCTTGCTTGGTCAAGTCAAGAACGAGCTTCAATGCAGAAACACGTTGCTCGCCTGGTACCGAGGTTAATAATGAAGTTGTTGGCGTAAGGCACGTGTTACAGCAAGAAAAGTTCGTATATTTGAAAAGAACTATCCCATCAAAGTGCTACAAGCATATTTTTGTCATTTTACTGTTAACGAGCGGCACGTGGTTCCCGCCGCCGCAGCGATGCGCAGTGTTGCTCGTGTAAAGCGTCCATTGTCCGCTGGTTTCAGTGGCCGCCCAAGCGCGGCGCGTTACTCCAAGCTTGCTTGTTTTGGCCTGCGCGCTAATGGAATTTCCCATAAAGATGCGAAACAAGGCATGGTTTGCGTTGTGTCCTTTCGTCGTTTTGTTTTTTTTTTTTTCTTATCGAACGCGGAGTGTATATACGCTGCCCTAGCTCGCAAGTTTTAAGCGAGGTATCGCGAATTTTCAAGGTACTAGCCTTTCTATTCGCCTATGGACATGCTTGTAGCGAGCTAGGTCGCAGTTATATATGAATAAATAAAAACGCAACACGTTCTGAAACAAAGTGTACAAAGCCCTCGTTCAGGCCCATGTGGGTGCCGCCACCCAACAAAAGAAGCTAAAGGATAGAACTGGAAATGCTAATTATTTGTCTGCTTTCGTTGAACATCTGATTCTTGGTAAACAACACAAGAAGCGGGGGTCGGGATCATGGGCCGCGGCGGAATTTTGCCTCGCGGGGTGCAGCAATGCCGCGCTGCATGTTGGTGAGGGGAGGGGGGGGCGCACATGGTCAGGATATGTTATCTGCTGGAAGCTTTGTCGCGAACAACGAAAAAGACACAGGCCTGCCATGTGCGCCCTGCGAGGTGAACGAAGAGCTCATCCACGTATTTGTATGAGAGCACCTGTTTGTAATACAAAGCAACGAGGAAGTCCCAAGAAAAGCTTCGCCTTGTCACCAAAAAATTTGTGCTGGTCCGTGGATTAAACCCGCACTAGGGGAAGCTCTTTATTTCTGAGAAAAGCTTAAAGAATTTTTCGTATCGTTGTGCTGCACACTGATGCCTGTCAAGTTTCTCAATCCCACACAGCTGCACCGAACGAGACAAAAACGACGCAAAATGTTGTGTACTCTGAAAGCATTTTTCGGCTCATGCTACGTCCCCCACGTCACTTTTCGAAGCGAAGTCGTCGAATCAAGGAGAAAGAACCATTCGCTGAGACTTCGCAGCAAGGCACGTTGTGGTCCCAAGAGACACCTCAGCGCAAAGCGGCCCCGCGCTTCACCGAGGACGAAAAAAGTGTGCTGATCGATTTTGTGAGGCAGTTCAGGCACATTATCGAGTGGGAAAAAAACTGATGTTGCGTCAGTGGCGAAAAAAAAAATAAAACGTGGAAAGAAATAGCCAAGCGCTACGACGCCAACCACGGGATTACCAGGCGCCACCACCTGCAGCTCAAGAAATGCTGGAATAACCTCAAGCAGAAATGGAAAGAGGAAGTTGCAAGAGAAAAGCGAGAGCGCCACAAAACTGGTAAGAACAACATTTTTTTTTTTTGCATGACTGGTTCACTTGAGCTAATATTCTTGTGACCTTCCACATGTTTTGTATTCGGGAGATGAGTGATTGGTGAGCGTAAATACACCAGGGCTATTAATGCGCACGTGTGTGCAGTCGACACATCCTGTAATGCCAGGGAATTCGGCCACTTCATAAAAGTCTCGCATAACTTTAGAAAATCCCGCCGGCTGCGGGAAGCGCACCAGCATCGAGTACAAGTGCTTTGCGATGAGTAGGGTCACTTTTCCGACTGCGCGGCACACTGTCGACTGTCGACTGCGGAATGTGGACGAGATCCCCCGTTACTGTCTGGAATGTGCCAGCGCCGTAAAACCTGAGCGCCATCAGTAGATGCAACATGGGAGGCACAGGCTGTCCTCGGTTGTCCCCGCTTTCTTGGAGCGGCAACATTGCCAGAAGCTGCCGCACGGCGTTCTTGGTGAACCTGCAGCGAGCGTGGAATTGTTCCTCGTCGTACAACTCCATCGGATTTCCTCGGTCACGTAAGGCGGGTCGCGGAATCTTCGGCAGGCAATGTACCTCAGAAAATGCTACGTCCATAGCGTGGCAAGCAAACTCAAAAGCGGACAACCTCCGCGCGACGTCCATTCGAGAGGCGGCCATGTTGGAATAACGCATCAAGACTGTTTCAAGCTAGCCCCGCAGCAGACTTGAAACACGTCCTGACTTCGACCGAGCCAAGTCGCCCGCAAGTCGTCCGCAAGTTCGAGAACGATTTATGGCGAGCGGCAAAGCTGTCTTGAGTCAAGTACGAGACAAGTAACATCTCTGCATTCGGGGAGTGTCCCTTTCAGCTCCCTGACCCGGCACCGAGGCCCATGCTCGCTTTCTTTATTTTATTTCAATGCAGGACTTTAATTCTTGCATAATTAAAATAATACCTATATTTCTAAAAAAGAAAATGGCCGCCATGGCAGGATGTGTGTCCCCCCTTATGATTTTTCTGGATTTCTGCCACTGACGGTGCCACATACTGAATGTGACCACACAACAATTCGCTTACCTTCATCGTGAAGCTTGTTCTTGGACTGCTGCTTCGTGCCAGTCTGAGTGCTGTAAGGAGTGGGGTTCGGCGGGCCTCGTTACGGTAGCAGGCTCCCAGGGAAGAGAAGCGTTCTTTCAAGAAGGAACGTGTTTATTTACATGATGAAGTCAGGAGGTGAAAAGAAGAGAAATAACAGCAAAAGTCTTCGGCTTTTATAGCCCCGAGACTGTCACTGCATAAGCACTGGCAAACCGGTGTCAACGTCTCCCGCCAATCCGGTGACCTGTCGTCCTGGCGTCCGGCCTCCCGAAAGGAGGCAAAGAGTCACACAATACACTCGCCACGCCCCGAAGACTCGTAGGTGAGAAGGTCGGCGAGGAGTTTCAGTCCAAAGGGGAAAGGGCCGATGACCTCCGTTTCCACTGCCAGTAATACTTGGAAGAAGTGTTGAATGATGGCTGCCTCGGGTGAAGGCCCCACCTGGGTTGATGGGAGCGTCTTCAACGGCGCAGTCCCACGCTGACCAAAACGCACGACAAAGCGGGTGTGTCGAATTCCGGAAAACACGCAGACCGCTCCCTCTGGCGCAGGTTAATTTTCCCTGCTGCGGTAGGGTAGAAGGCAGATGTGGCTGGGTGAGAAACTCTCCCGCGGTGCTTTCTCACGCAGAGAACAACAAGCCAAAAGGGGGTCTCCGAATTCCGACGTCCTTTTTCTGGGAAATCCGTCGACAGCGACATGTCCGCCCGCCCGGCAAAAGCTCCTACAGGAAGAATCGGCATTCCTGCCTCCGTCTAAGCGCCGATACGGGGGGAGAAGACAGCATTCCGGTAGACAGCTGTACGCTCAATAGCGTCGGCCTCGATGAATTTTTAGGCCAAACGTAACAGCTCCTCCGCCGCCCGGAAAATCTCGGCTGGCCAGCGCTCACAACCGCTGGGCACGAAGAGAATGGTTGGTGACGAGGCCGACGTCCTGTCTTGGAACCGCAACTGCGAACTCGCAACAAACTCCCAAACCACCTCACAATGATCGACAGCAGCAAAGTGAACCATACAACACAATGCCATGCCGTGATCAAGCGCCTTGGACTCGCTAAAAACTCTCCAGGCTTCTCAAGACATAAATAAATGAAAAACCCGCTACTCTAAAATATTGACGGAATTTCGTGCCGCCAAAGCTACAGCATTCATGGAAGAAGGCATGCCAAAGAGTAATAAAAAAAAAAGAACAGTTTTGGTCACATAAGATAACAACAAAAGATACAATATACTGTGGCCCTTGATTCATCAACAACACTTTTCAGATTAGTCTGCTCAGACCATCCGCATTGCCGTGCAATTTCCCTTTTTTATAACGAACCTCGAAGTTGTACTGCTGGAGGGTGAGGCTCCATCGGAGTAAGCGACCATTTTTGTGCGACATTTGATTGAGCCATGTCAGAGGACAGTGATCTGTCTCAAAGATGAACCTCGCTCCGTACAAATAACATGACAACTTCTGGGCTGCCCAAACCAAACAGGCACATTCCTTTTCGGAAGCACTATAGGCTTCCTCCCGGACCGTTAGTTTGCGGCTGGCATAGAGAATGGGATGTTCCTCATGATCATCACCAACTTGGGTAAGCACAACGCCCATGCCTCTGTCGCTTGCGTCGCATTGAACTATAAACTCTTTACTATAGTCCGGTGCGCGTAGCACAGGTCGTGAAACTAACAATGCTTTTAAACCCTGAAAGGCGGCTTCTTTACCCCCATCCCAATGCAAGTTAGTGGGCTCCCCTTTTCTCAGTGCGTCTGTAAGCGGACTTGCCAGTTGCGAAAAATTGGGAATGTAACGCTGGTAGTAGCCGACAAGTCCCAAGAATGACCGCATGTCGGTCTTTGTGCGTGGCTGTGAAAAACCGGCAATCGCAGCTGTTTTCAGTTCGGCCGGCTGTCTCGTTCCCTGCCCAACAACATGGCCTAGGTAGGTCACTTGAGAGCAGCCAAAACTACATTTTTCCGCTTTCATTGTCAAACCCGCCCCTCTCAACCTCGAAAATACTTCCCTCAGATGCTTTAGGTGATCTTCCCAGCTGTCTGAAAATATCGCGACATCGTCAAGGTACGGGAGTGCGAACTCCTGTAGGTCTTTCAGTACGATGTCCATCAACTTGGAGAAACTGAAAGGCGCATTCTTTAGCCCGAAGCTTAGAACCAAAGGTCTAAAAGTGCCTACAGGTGAAATGAATGCGGCATAGCGGCTGGCACTTTCTGAAAGAGGAACCTGCCAGTATCCTCTCACGAGATCTAGCGTTGAAATGTATTTAGCAGCGCTGACCCTTTCGATTCGCTCCTCAATATTTGGGATCGGGTACAACTGATCCCTAGTGATGGCATTCAACCTCCTGTAGTCTACACATGGACGAGGGTCCTTGTTTGGGGCCTCCACAAGTATTAGTGGTGATGTGTAGTCACTCTCAGCAGGCTCGATCACCCCCAGCTCCAGCATGCGCCGTATCTCGGCCTCCATAATCTCCTTCTGTCGTGGGGACACGCGGTAAGGTTTGGACCTTACCGGTTCGGCTGATGTGAGTTCTATTTCGTGGGTTATCAGTTCGGTTCTACCCGGCCGATGACTGAACCTATCGAGATACTGCCTCAGTAGCTCCTTTAGTTCCTGTACCTGTTCAGGCTTAAGCGCTTCCGCGCCTACCGAGAAAGCTACAACCTCTTCAAGGCTAATTTCTGAGTCGGAAGTTTTGGTGAATCCGTCGAACTCGGATTGAATTTCTTCGGGCTCCTTTAGGGTGAGATTCACAACCCCATGTCGTTCTACATAAGGCTTCATCAGGTTACAGTGGTAGATTCTAACTTCCTTCCTTCGACCTGGCACTTTCAACGCGTAGTTAGTGTCAGAAAGCCTATGCAACACTTCGACTGGCCCGTCCCAATGTACTTCTAGTTTGTTCTTTCGCGATGGTCTGAGAATCATTACTTGATCCCCAATGCTAAATGTTCGAAGTCTGGCATTCCTGTCGTAATAAAGCTTGGCATTCCTTTGAGCCTTGTCCATGTTCTTTTCGACAAGCCCTTGTGTCGTACTTAGTCGTTCTAGCAGATTTAGCACGTATTCTACCACTGTTTGACTATCCCCTCTTTCTTCCCACATTTCTCTCAACATTCTAAGTGGGGAACGCAGCGTTCTGCCATACACTAACTCTGCCGGTGAGAACCCCGTGGCCTCATGTGGGACCGTACGCAAAGCGAACAAAGTAGCTGGAAGACAGCTTTCCCAGTATTCCTTATGCTCATAACAAAGAGCGCGCAACACTCGCTTCAAGACTGAATGCCATCTCTCGACGCTGTTTGATTGAGGATGGTAGACAGAACTGTGTATCAACCTTATCCCAAACTTCTGTAAAAAAGTTGTAGTTAACGAGCTCGTGAAAACCGACCCTTGATCAGCCTGTATTTCTGCCGGAAAGCCGACGCGTGTGAAAACTGACAGAAGCGCGTCTACTATTTCTGTCGAAGTGGGCTCCTTCAGAGGGATTGCCTCTGGAAACTTCGTGGCTGGGCACAGCATGGTGAACAAATACCTATAACCCGACTTAGTTGCTGGTAGGGGACCCACTATGTCTATCACCAGACGTCGAAATGGTTCTGATATTATAGGTACCAATTTTAGCGGAGCTTTCCACTTTTCCCCAGGCTTACCCGTGCGTTGGCACGTGTCACAGGATCTTACAAATTCCTCCACATCTTTGAAGCACCCAGGCCAATAGTATTCCATTAGCAATCTCTCTTTGGATTTCTTTATTCCTAGGTGGCCGGACCACCCGTTTCCATGGCAGAGGTTCAAAAGATCCTCCCGGTATTCTCTAGGAACGACCAATTGATCTAGAATCCGGCCTCTTTTATCCCTGTAGTGCCGATACAACAAACCTCCTTTCTTATGCAACGTCACGTTGCCCCTAGCGATCCCTTCTTTAGCGTTAAACTGTAATCTAGTTAAGCTAGGATCGTTCTCTTGCTGGGCTGCCAGCGACTCTCTGTTTACTCGTACAAGCCGATCAAAGTTTTTCGAGGCCGGCGACAGTACTGACCCCATTTTGCCTGTGCGAGTGTCAGCTAGTTCTCCCTGATCTAGTTCCGTTGATAAAGCCTCATTTTGCTGATCAGTTGACTCTCCCTCTAGGTCATGATCTAACTCCGTCAATAAAGCCTCATTTTGCTTATCAGCTGGCTCTATCTGCGCGCCTGTAGGGTTACCTAACTCCGTCTCTGTTGACGCTGCGATTGGTTCTTCTGGTGCCACAGAGGCGAGCTCTCGCGCCTTGGACCGAGTCAGCGCTTGAACAGTTCCTTCTCCAAGTTTCTGACCCCGCTCGCGCAGTATCCTGTCTGACCGATTTGAAAATATATACGGGTACTGCAACGACAGAGATGTCGAGACCGCTGCCTCAGTCACAATTTCTCCAAACGGCCCAGTGATCGTTACTTTAGCCATAGGAAGGCAGACGCTGTTTTCCTCTACAACCTGTTTGATCCACGCCACTTCTCCCGTAAAGTCATCTACAGTAATGTACGATGGGTGGACAATGTCCATGGTGGCGCCGCTGTCCCTGAGCACTTTGCAAGGTTTGCCGTTAACCTCCAGGTCATGGAGATACGGGCGTAACAGCTCTATGTTCTCGTCACTTTCGTCCGCGTAGGAAAAAACCACCTTAGGACTTCTGCAGTTTGCCGCGATATGTCCGGTCTTCTGACAGTTATAACAGCGAATGGGTCTGAAAGCCTCGAACTCTTTTCTTTGGGAATGTCCACCACTCGCGCTTTCACCCTTGTTCTCTGGCGTACTTGTTTCTCCCCTCGGATTGTCTAGCTTTTTCGCCTGTGAGCCCTTTCTGAACGAAAACTCTTTCCGCGATCCCTTTCGCCCGTCCGGTCCTCCACCCTCGATGCTCAGTTTTCTACGCATTGCGTAATCTTCGGCTAACTCGGCCGCCCTTTCCACAGTGTTTACGTTATCTCTGTCTTGCACCCATAGCCTCACGTTCTGTGGAATGCTCCTGTAAAATTGCTCTAGACAGATGGTCTCGATGACCCTGTCTCTACTCTCGTAGGATTCCGCACTTTTCAACCACTCTATTAGGTTTCTCTTCATGCCGTAGGCAAAGTCCGGATATCCCTCACTATCCTTCCTTTCTGTGTTTCGAAACCTTTGACGAAATGCCTCGGCTGAAAGGCGGTACTTCTTTAATAAGGCAGCCTTAACCTTCGCGTAATCATCTGCCTCTTGCGCGCTGAGTCTGGTAATTACTTCAGCCGCTTCATACGGTAACAGCGAAAGCAACCGCTGCGACCATGTACTTGGAGCAAAGTTCATCCTCTCGCAAGTCCGTTCAAAACTCCCGAGGAATATTCCTATATCTTTCCCGACTTGAAAAGGGTTTAGATATTTGTCCATGCGGTATGAATCTATCTCGCTCACTCTCTCAGGAGCCCCTCCACTCGTTTGAGCCAAACGTCTGCTTTCATTCTCAAGTTCGATTCTCCGCAACTCTCTTTCCTTCTCCCGTTCCTCTCTTTCCTTCTCCCGTTCCTCTCTTTCCTTCTCCCGTTCCTCTCTTTCCTTCTCTTGTTTCTCTCTTTCTCTTTCCTCTCTTTTTCTTTCTTGCTCCTCAAACCTTTTGAAAGCGTTTAACGCGGTTTCAATCTCCTCCTTACTGGCACTTTCCATGATCAGCTTCACAATTTGAGACCTGCCCATTCCTTCCTCAACCTCAATGCTTAGATCCTCACATACAAACAAAAGTTCGTCTTTTAGCATTGTCTTTAACTCCATGACTGCTGTTTTGCTTTGGTCCTGCTCGCTAATAGTTAGGTGATCCCTATAACTCACTCAATACTCATAAAGAGGTGATCTACCTAACCCACACAAAAAACAATCTAGCTTCTACACTACTTAAGTGTACACACAAAATGAAGCCTGGAAAGTCATAGCAAAGACCAAGCACTCACCACAACGCAGCACCATGTCGCAAGGTCCATCTCACCGCTGCCAACCAGTTGTAAGGAGTGGGGTTCGGCGGGTCTCGTTACGGTAGCAGGCTCCCAGGGAAGAGAAGCGTTCTTTCAAGAAGGAACGTGTTTATTTACATGATGAAGTCAGGAGGTGAAAAGAAGAGAAATAACAGCAAAAGTCTTCGGCTTTTATAGCCCCGAGACTGTCACTGCATAAGCACTGGCAAACCGGTGTCAACGTCTCCCGCCAATCCGGTGACCTGTCGTCCTGGCGTCCGGCCTCCCGAAAGGAGGCAAAGAGTCACACAATACACTCGCCACGCCCCGAAGACTCGTAGGTGAGAAGGTCGGCGAGGAGTTTCAGTCCAAAGGGGAAAGGGCCGATGACCTCCGTTTCCACTGCCAGTAATACTTGGAAGAAGTGTTGAATGATGGCTGCCTCGGGTGAAGGCCCCACCTGGGTTGATGGGAGCGTCTTCAAAGGCGCAGTCCCACGCTGACCAAAACGCACGACAAAGCGGGTGTGTCGAATTCCGGAAAACACGCAGACCGCTCCCTCTGGCGCAGGTTAATTTTCCCTGCTGCGGTAGGGTAGAAGGCAGATGTGGCTGGGTGAGAAACTCTCCCGCGGTGCTTTCTCACGCAGAGAACAACAAGCCAAAAGGGGGTCTCCGAATTCCGACGTCCTTTTTCTGGGAAATCCGTCGACAGCGACATGTCCGCCCGCCCGGCAAAAGCTCCTACAGGAAGAATCGGCATTCCTGCCTCCGTCTAAGCGCCGATACGGGGGGAGAAGACAGCATTCCGGTAGACAGCTGTACGCTCAATAGCGTCGGCCTCGATGAATTTTTAGGCCAAACGTAACAGTGCTGAACCACTAGGACGACCTGAAACAAGGAGCAGTGTAAATGTGACCTGTTTTCATACACAAGATTTCCTGCTGATCAAGCTATGGGGTCCTGTACTGTACCGGTTATTGTCTACCTGTGCAGAACGTTGGCCACATAACCCGTGCTGAGCGCCACCACAGAGCCACTCTATAAAAGTTCATCTCGTGCGTGGCTACACCATCGGGCATGGTGGCAATCATGGAATGTGGCCACCTAACAACTCGTTTATCTTCATTCTGCGGGTGAGAACGTGATCTGCAAAATGTGTCCACTTAAATGACCCTTTCTTACTTAAAGGGGTACGGACACAATATTTCGCGGCTGAAATAGCCTGCGGGATCGATTCCAGTGAACATACGTATATCACCTGCAAAATATCAACAGCGAATATAGCTTGGAAGTTATTTTAAATGAATTTTGAAGTTTGCATGAGCGATCTACATCCGCGCCCTAGTGACACCCTCAAAGGTGACCCTTAGTGACCCCCTACTTCCCTCACGTGACCACGCTGCAACAAGTCATGTCGTAGCCGCCATGTTTTTTTTTTTTTTTTTTTTTTTGCCGCGTTTGCTCCAGCAGCGTACTTCTCGACGGCTGCTCGCGAACCGTGCTTCACATCTCTGTGTGCTGACGTGATCGAGCGCTGCACCCGCTAGATGGTGATATTTGCACCCGGAGGCTTGTCGTTCTTGAAACCGAAACTGGCACTTATCGGTAATGAGGAGCCTGTAATTATTTATCTGTCACGTGCTGCAGCAAACGATGTGCCGTGTTATGACTAACAGGCCCCCCGCAACACATTGCAGCAAAAAAAACGCGAGGCCAAAATTTTTGTGTCACTACCCCTTTAACTTGCCACGCTTGCAGCAATGTGCTGTTGTGATTGAGCATGCAGTACTTATGCTGTCATTGCTTGGCAGAGGTTTTTGTATATGCTGATGTTGGCCACTTTTATCGATAATGTTGATGTAAGAGAGTGTCTCTCACAGCCAGTTTCATTTGTTTTTCACCAAGGCCAATGCATGAAATTGGTTAATTCAAACTCGTAAAAAAGACGTTATCATGACACAATGGCATTCACAATAGACAAGGATAGTTCTAGCTATACAAGCCTTATATTCTCCCTAGAAAAAGCTATCAAGGGGGACGATGTAAGGAAAAATATTTTTATTGTTTATGGGGAAAAGTTGATGAAATTTGGCACGCAGATGTCAATGTTATGCTGATATTATAAATGAAATTGGTTTTGAGCTATCGAATGTTATTTTTTTAGTTACAACACTGGATACGTGCTCATTGTCATCCCTTAGTTAATTAATTAGACATAACATCATCCAGATTTTTGCGTAAGCTTATTCAATTGGGCCTGTTCTATGTTATAAAGCTTCTGGTTTTTATTTTTAATATTCGAGTGAGCCCACAAAAATTCTTGAAATTTTTCTCTCGCACCATAACTGACGCTTCACTTTTACTCATAATTAGAGTCCGCACTGCTATTGCGACAAAATTCGCTGTTGGGGCCGGCAGTATTGTTGGGGGCATTGCTGCAGTATCACAGAAAGACAGAAAGTGTTGCCTGGGGAAACAATCAAGAAATCCCCACTAAACACCTAATACTCACATTTGCCACAAGCGAACTACCACAGACCATAGAAACTGGGTACACAAAGTAGTCGTACCCAATTAACACAAGGCGGTTTTAGAGCGCCTGCGCTGCAGCATATCGTCTTAATCTAGTGCCGCTACGGCCGGTAGAGACGTTAGCTTCCACACCTAGCAAGCCATCACTTCTGGCGATACTTTTGCGAGATTATCCCTGGATGCGTCGGCGTCGCCTGTCAATAACAGTTCAGGCACACTCTATTAGCACGGTTGGCACTGTGCAAGCTCGCCATGGCCCGTAGACAGCCCAACATGGCTGAACAGCTAGCACGAGTAAAGCCCCTATACCTTCGAAGTATAGGGACTTTAAGCACAAGTACCTCCGAAAGTGATTGTCCGAAAATGTTGCCCTCGCTTCGCCTCCTCGTAAACTCTACACAGCGGCTCTCAGCCAAGATCTTCTTGACGAACAAAACCACACCAACAGAACTAAACATGCGTGACTACTGGCAGACACAAGAAACACAGAGTCAACGTGACCACCATCAGACCGTGGGAAGCTGGAAGCACCTCCCGCAATGATGAGCCCACACCAATGCAACATCTATGGACAAGGCACACAGATATCGAAGGCCTTACGTTTGCAGCCTGCATGTGCCAAAATGAATTTCTAAATTCGTCATGGGTACCTTTTGCAAATACAGATCTCAAAGGCCATGCTTCTCCTTGCGGGAACCTGGAAACGTCATGGGTGTTTTGCGCGGAGTTAGAGTGCAATCATTACGTGGGAAAGCGACAAAACTCAAATTTAGATATTCTTTTTCAAATTTTGATTGTCACACCCATGAAAAAAATTCATGGGTCCGATCATTGCGCTAGTAAATATGGTATATATATTTAGATAATACACTCTGAGTTCTGCAACATATAGAACAGAGATTTGCGTTTTCCACTGAAAGCTTTCTTCGTGGAAAGTAAATTTTCACATTGCCGAATTCAATCTGATGAACCCAGGATGATGAAGGAATAAAACTTGGAGGACGCTTGAGCTTCGCCTTCAAGAGTAGAACGCGATAGCATAATTAGGTCCCCGTGTGTATCGCCTTTTCAATTGCTAGCATGGCTTCGGTTCTCTGTGCATGCCTCAACTGTGCCGTAAGGAAACGAACATCTGTGCGCAAAACGGGCCATTTCTAACTATCCTAGAATTGCCACTGCAAGTTAAATGCCCACTACGTCATAATTCTTCCTTTTGAGAATCAGCGAAGGGCCCACTACATGTCCGTAAGGCAACACACGAACCTACACAGCTGCTCACTTTATTCATGCTTTTGCAGCTGGTGATGATTAAATATGTCTGAGCGCTTTGTTATGGGTTGGCATTTAAAACGCCCACTTGTTGTGCACTTCACATGTTTTGAAGCCTGTCGCGATTCTACACTTCTGCCATGCAATATTGCAATATTACACACTCCTTCCACTACATGACATTCACATAGTGTTTTCTTCCGAAGCAGTTTCAAGGAATAGTGTGGCTCTGTGGTAGAACACATGCTTGCTGCACAGATGGCGTGGGTTCGATTCTCACTCGAACCTAAGGTTTTTGGTATTAATTTTGTTTGCATCGTTCTCGATTTTTCGGTCACGGACAAGATGATGATTTTTCGCTCAAAACCGCCGACGCCAGAATTTCTGCGAAACAAGCTCTTTAACGCTATCGCGTTAAAATTAAATATGAATGTCCTTCAGCAAGCCTCAAAGGAATAAACTGCAACATTCGAGCCCAAGAAACCCTCTCTGTCACATGTGCCTTGACTTCTAATTCACTACTATTCGTCGTGTTACCGTAGACAACAACTGTTTACAAAGCTGGTAATGACTGTCGGTCACTTGTGCGTTCTTTCCAAAAAACTACCAAAGTCAGTGCCTTTTTTTTCATTGCCCAGTACATGTCTTTTCGAGAAATCGTTTTGTGCTCTTTGGAGTTCTGAAGAGGTACGTTGCTAAAGAGCATTCAATAAAATTGTTGAGATGAAATTCCTTGAAAAAACGGATTAGCATGCATGCTAGTGTATTGCTATGTTCAGCATTAGGGCCACATTGTAACCCGAGATGTGTTTTTTCAGGCATAATCCATCGACTGCAAAGTGCTATCCTTTCTGTATACTGCACGTCACCACAGTTTCAGATAACCTTCATTTTTTAGACCTGGAAGCAACAATACCCTTCTTGAGAACTTGTATCCTTTATTGCAACTAAGAAATGAAAGTTTAATGGTCGTTATGTGCCTGGAAACCTAGCAGATTGTTAGGAAATTGCATGCTAATAAACTAAACCTTTTCTTATTGCTATTCATGATATGTAAAAAGGTGGGCCAAATTACCTGTATCTTTCAATGAGTGTCATAATTGGTAGCAAGCTCTTAGGGCAGCCTCTTCATGGCTGCACCGTGCAGCTGAGACAGCCCTGATATATATCCACTCTTTTGAGGTCACTCAGTTATGACACAATAATTGGCTCCTTTCATTCTAAGCAAGTAGTTACAAATGATTTCATCTTGTTCTGTTATGCTCATGTATTTGTTCTGTCTAAGTTATGGTGTATTCACTTCTTGAGGCCTCTTTATTATTACATTGTTGTTTCGGGCACTCTAAAATTGTGGAATTTATGTCATTTGAAGAGTTATTCACTACTGACGTTATTTATTATTCATGCTACCGGCTAAAAGGAAATGGAAATGGTCCTGCAAGAATGGTCTTCGATTCTGCTAGGTACTTCTAAAATTCTTTCTTCTGATTGTTGATGTATTTCCTGCCCTTCAAAATTTTAATCAGCATTAGCACTGAATAAACAATAGCAAGTTCTGCTCCTTTTGTTCTACTTTATGTAGTTCAAAGTCGTGTAAATTTTATGATATTGTTTTAAGCATGCTTATAAGTATGAAAAGATGTAAAAAATATTTACCTTTTCAAACGCCACCTATGAAGAACTGTCTGTAATTGCGTCATATTGTCACAACATTATTTCAAAGCACTCAATATTCTATTGCAACAAAAATATTGTCATAATATGTTGATTATGTGTGTTATAGCAATTAAGCCTAATTAATTTGCAATTTAATATCTGTCCATGCAGAAATTCTGGCGTCGGTGTCGTTGGTTGTGAGCCAAAATTCGAGAAATATGCAAAGAAATAAATCATAAAAAATCTTCGGCCCCGAGTGAAAATTGAACCTGGGCCTTCTGCGTAGTAAGCCGGCCTTCTGCCACGAGGCCACGCCAGTGCTTGAAGCTGCTTTGTAAAAAAAAATGCTATAAGAACATCATGTAGTGGGAGGAGTCTCCTTAATGCATGTAATATTGCGTGGCAGAATCGTAGAATCGCACCAAGTGTCAAAACATGTGAACTGTGCAACGAGTGGGTGGTTTAAAGCTGCCCTCCCATTGCAAAGTGTGCAGGTGCACATGGAACCTTAGGTACTAGCAGTGGGTATTTTGCCAATTTGCGTAAGTAAGAATTATGGCATAGTGGGCACTTAGCAACAGCACATCCAGTAGACATTCTAGAATAATTTGAAATGGCCAGTGTTACGCACACAAACATTCCTTCCTTTCTTTTGTGGTTAAAGGCAAGGCGCACAGGGTCCGATTAGGCTATTGTGTTGTGCTCCTGAAGGTGAAGCTCAAGCATCAAGATTTTTATGCTGAAGTCATTCATGCTTCATTTCTGCATCATCATCATCAGCCTGTCTACGCCCACTGCAGGGCAAAGGCCTCTCCCATGTTCCGCCAATCAACCCGGTCCTGTGCTTTCTGCTGCCACATTATACCGGCAAACTTCTTAATCTCATCTACCCACCTAATTTTCTGTCTTCCCCTCACGCGTTTGCCCTCTCTTGGAATCCAGTCAGTTACCCTTAATGACCACCGGTTATCCTGCCGACGTGCTACGTGGCCGGCCCATATCCATTTCTTCTTCTTAATTTCAACTATGATATCCTTAACCCCCGTTTGTTCCCTGACCCACTCTGCTCTCTTCCTGTCTCTTAAGGTTACACCTATCATTTTCCTTTCCATCGCTCGCTGCGTCGTCCTCAACTTAAGTTGAACCCTCTTTGTAAGTCTCCAAGTTTCCGCTCCGTAGGTAAGTACCGGTAAGATGCAGCTGTTATATACCTTCCTCTTGAGAGATAGTGGTAGACTACCATTCATGATTTGATAGTGCTTGCCGAATGAGCCCCATCCCATCCTTATTCTTCTAGTTATTTCACTCTCATGGTTCGGCTCCGCGGTTACTACCTGTCCTAAGTAGACGTACTCCTTTACAACTTCCAGCGTCTCGCCACCTATCGCAAAGCGCTGTTCTCTGCCAAGATTGTTCCACATTACTTTAGTTTTATGCATATTAATTTTCAGACCTACTCTTCTACTTTCCGTATCCAGTTCAGTAATCATGAGCTGTAATTCGTCTCCCGCGTTACTCATCAATGCAATGTCATCAGCGAATCGCAGGTTACTGAGATACTCTCCATTAACTCTTATCCCTAATTCTTCCCAATCTAGGGCCCTGAAAACCTCCTGTAAACGCGCGGTGAATAGCATTGGAGAGATCGTGTCTCCCTGTCGTACGCCCTTCTTTATTGGGATTTTGTCGCTTTCTTTATGAAGGACTATAGTGGCTGTGGATGCGCTGTAGATGTCTTCCATTATGTTTATATAGGCTTCGTCGATGCCCTGATTCCGCAGTGCTTGCATGACTGCTGATGTCTCCACCGAATCAAATGCCTTCACCTCCCACATTTCTGCATAAATTAAATGAAATCTTAGGCTAGAAGTATAGTACAAGTCTCTTTTTGGTTACGTTGAATTTCAGCGAAGGAAAAATAATACTTTTAATGTGATTCTTGGGAACTGGCACGTCAAACAATTTGTCAAACATGGTAGCAGTTTAAGCAACCTGATCATATGCTAGAGTACACTGCACAATAATGTCAAATCAAAGGACACACATTCCGCTGGAGGTTTAATTCGTATTCTCTTTCTGGAGTCACTGGTCGACATAGCGAGGAAAAACAAGTGGTGTACTCAATTGTGTACAAAGCATCTCAAAGGGTTGAGATACTGATACTGGGCAGTAAAAGGCGAGATAATATGTGGAATATACTTTCTTGAGGACACTAAGTGTGGTTTTCATTAACTTGGTCATTTAGAAATCTCGTTTATATCATGCCATTCTAAGAGGTTGATTGGCTGTCCTATTTTCCCAAGTTGCTCTCAGGACATTTTAAATGAATTGCAGTCAGTCAGCATTAGGGTCATTTTGTTTAGCATTTCATAATTACAGCTACAGTGGCTGCATTAGGAAAGAATGAAATAAAAAAAAAACACTTGTGTACTTGCATATATGTAAATGTTAAAGAAGCCTGTGTGGTATTAATTTAATTCAGATTTCTCCACTACTGTATGAGCCATAATCAGAGAGTCTGGTGCCTTTGTAAAACACAGATTCAATTCATTATTTTTTTTATGGAAAGCAATGCTTGGGTAATGTGCCTTGTTTCTTTTGTGCAGAATTGGGCTCTTCCGGCATTCCTGCAACTACAGATGTTGAAAAGCCACGCCAGGGACGACTCCACAGCTGTAACATTTGCGACTTTGAGACGGATCGTTCGGACAATATGAATAGACACTCCAGGGTTCATACAGGCGAGCGGCCATATAAATGCCACCTATGCCCCCAGAGCTTCTCACAAAAGTGCCATCTGACAAAGCATCTGCGCGTCCACACTGGCGAGAGGCCATATAATTGCCACCTATGCCCGCAGAGCTTCTCTCAAGGGTCCGCACTGACGGGACACCTACGCATTCACTCAGGCGAACGGCCTTATCTATGTCCTTCATGCCCTCTGGCATTTGCTATGAAATCTACCCTCAAAAGGCACCAGCGTTGTCGGCATGAACACAAGTGACATGTCGTGACATTGAACAGCATGGTAAGTTCTGCTGTTCAAGTTTTTCAGAAAAGCACTGTTTACTGGTTGCTTCAAAGGACTGTGGCAGTACTGGGTTATTCAAGACGCTGTTAAAGCTGTCGACCTAGTCGTCAGAGCTCAGCTTCATTACTGTCAGCAGAGCATTATTAAGCATACAGTAAAATGTACGTCTCATTGTGTGATTTATTTTATAGTGCTTCTTTGCAGCATGCTTCATTCCCAAGTCGTATATTCAGTACATTACAAGCTCTGTAAAAATTTCTGTATTTTTAGTGATGAGCTACTACACCTCTGCTTTGTCAACTCGAAATGCTTTGCGCTAGCCACTCACTTGAATACACATGAAGACATAACGCAGTTAAGTGAACTATCACTTGTGTGTATGTGCATTATGTAACAATTAGTGTCTGAATATGGAAATCTGCATGATTTCTTGATGCTTCATAGCATCCTAAACAGTCGAGGAGAACAAGTGTTATTGCAAAACAATTATGCAGACAAGTCAAGCAAAATCTTGGCATTTGTATGGTGGTTCCTGTAAAGTCCCATGTATGAATAGATGCTATTGCACCAAAGGAATATTCAGATGGAAGCTAATGCGCTGAGAAATATTGACACAATTAATTTCATCAGAAATATTGCGGAATGTAACTTTTTTTAAAGGCTGCTTTTGTTACTTTTCTTAAATCTGTTTAACGTGACTTCTGTAGTGTTGAACAAGATGTGGTCTTTTGAATTTAGGCTCGTATTTTTGTTGCCTGTATGTTCTTGAATTGTAAAAATTTCTGGAGCCCTTTTTTTATTGCGTACAATTATTGTTTCTTAGCTTTTATTGTTGTCTTTCATATGAGAAGTTCTCTAAACAAATTATGCCGTTAACAGTTGTCATATGGTCACTTCCGTAAGTACATTTCATCATGCTTAATAAATTGCTGAACGTTTGAAGGGGAACTTTTTTGAGGTGCTCTTTTCTTTGTTAGGCACATCTGTTTTTGCAGATGCTATGCACTGTGATATTATAAATGTTTGCACTAAAAAGCACAGCTTGCACTAATGGCGCAAGGCTGGAACCAACAGCGGAGCTAGTGTTCGACCTAGCTTTTTCTAAGTTTTTGCTAGCATTGCCAAGCCTCTGCTAGAGATGCTAAGTTTTTGCTAGTATTACCAGAGAACATCTACCCCTCCTCGAGAGGACGCTCCTGAATTCCGCTTGGCGGCGCGACAGTCTATGGGCATTGCGAATACCCAGGCGACGCTCAATTAGCTTAAGGGAGAGGAGGTGAAGGCAGTAGCAGACATAGACTGTGAGCCGGAGAGAAGCGGGCAAGTTCATTTCTGCCTCGATGGGGTGGAGCCGCCACCTGACGGGGCTTGAAGCATTGGGTAGTGCTTGGAGCTGGACGCCGTACGCGACGGAGGTCAGGGCGAGTTCATATCTTTCTCTATGGGGTATGGCTGCCGCCAGCTCTGGGCTCGTTCTGCTAGAGCAGAAATATGCGCTGTAGTGAAAGCAGTGAAAGAGAGGCTATGTGCGCGGCATCTAAGTCTCAGGATAGCGCGCCTCGCAGTCATGCGCTCCGGCCAAGGGGCAAGGTTGGGGGCGGGAGTGGGGGGTTCTGTAATCGACTAATCGAATAGTTTTAATCGATTAATTCAATTAATCGAAAGACGGAAATCGATGACGATTAATCGATTAATTGTAGACCTTTAATCGATTAATCGTTCATCGATTTTTCCATCCCTGCTCTGCGGTGCAGGCGCTTATGCGACGCTTTCGCACCTTGTGCTCCAGCATTGCGGAGCAGGCTACCGCTGAGCAGGGGCTCTGTAACGTTAGATCGCTCTGTTATCCTTTTACTCTGCTCTGCCTGACCTGAAATTTCGATAATCAACGACGCAAATATGGGCGGGAACCAGCAAACGTTTTATGGACCAGTCATACCTTTTCATGTTTTAGAAAATGCATTTTCTCCCAAAAGGAAAAGCATCGCCGCTTCTCCATATCCAAGCTGCTTTGAGCGGATCAGTGTGCAGAAGTGTTAACTATTTTAGCCTGGCCAGACTGGAAGTGATAAAAAATGTTTCCGCTTTGCACTCCGACCAACCTGCTTAGCCTTGCTTACTATATATGTTAGCTTGCAGCGATCACGGCGGCTTGCAACAAGGCGACGAATAAGGCGGTGGACTCGAGCACATTGCGATGCCATGCTTTCTAATGCTTTCAAGCTTGCAGCTCGATCTATCGGACTAGGGAGATGGTGAAGTACACCGCTTTTCTGGACAAAGAAGACTGAATTAACAGCCGGGCTAGTTGGTCTTGCTTAATCTTGAATAGACTTTTACAGCGCACAATACAACTCGGACGGCAAGGAAGCACACACGAGCAGCGCCGTTTATCTCTCTCTTTCTTCCACTCTCTCAGCAAGGATGAGTTCAGATAGTTGTACACGCGCACCAGTGGCGTAGGTAGAAATTTTTTTTTTTTTTTTTGGGGGGGGGGGGGGTGGAGGGTTGCCTTCTTGATCCGACATTGGGTCTGGGCAGATAAGTAGGGTCGAGTGTCATTTGTGCTATGTATCCCATGGGGAAAATATTTCGGAGGGGGGGGGGTGCACGTGCTCGGTGTCCCCCCTCCCCCCTGGCTACGCCACTGACGCGCACACAGCTAAACATCGTTATACTACAACTGAAACATTTAATATACTAATATGACTCCATCTCGCCAACTGGTATAAGCAGCGCGCTGCCAATGTGATCGGCGGGCAGCCTTCTTGAATAACGTTCAAAATGAGACACTGCCCGGTCATTCGAAAAAAGTTTAGGTAATATTCAGCCTAGAAATGCGCTTTTTAGTGTGCACACGTCATTTTAGTGCCACCAGAATTCATATATTTGTGACGTCGAGCAACAAGCAGGCCATTTAATGGCACACCGAAAATTTTTGACGAATGTTGAAGAGCCAATGGCCAACATTATGCCGCATTGAAAAGAGTTTATTCTTTTTATTTTTCACATAGTCGTGCATAAGTGGTCATTACGTGATAGGTAATTTTCGTGTCACTTAATGCATCGCGTTACAAGCAGGTGCTCTGTGCACCAATCAAACAGCTAACGACCTGTGTGGAAGGAAACAATGCAGGTAGCTGTACGCTATAATCGTCCCGATTTCTTTTCAAAGAAAACTTGCGGTTACACTGTCGCATTGGCTTATTTATTTGGAGGGGCTGGAGGACCCTCCAACTTCCAAGCAATGTTGCAAATACAAATACGACGAGTATAAACAATGTAGTACGCCTCTAATAGCACAAGTTCTCCATTCTTTAAAGAAAAGTTGTGGTTGACGATTTATCAACAACAGTAATAATTTAATAAGCACATGCTAGAGAAAAAGTTTCGACTTGGAGCAAACAAAGCAAAATATACGCAATATATGCAACCCTGAATATGTGCAAGAAAATGTAATACTTATTACGAAAAAGAAAAGGTTTAGTCATTGCTGCCTACATTAACAAACGCTATTATTAGGGAACAGCTTTTAGACATTAACGAAATTCACTGAATTATACTGCTGGGAAGACCGAAATCCACATAATTGTATTCATGCACAAAGTTGTGTGGTTAATGTATAAAAAAGTGTTGCTTGTAATACTATAACACACTCATGCATATGTGTGGTTGTCCCAGTGTATCCTACATAAAATTGTAATTTTTCTATTATGTTATTAAACACTGCTGAGCAAATTGTAAATATCACATGAAAGTGAGTGCGGATGAAGTGCTCTCTCTCCTCTCTATATATATAGTATATATATATATGGCGGCTAACAGTGAGGGAGAGGTTTGTCCCCCCCCCCCCCCCCCACTCGCGAACAAGTTGGTGCGTCACTGCCAGTGGCAGACCTGCAGTATGCTGTCCGTTGCATGCAAACGAGTGAATTGTCGTCCAGCGACCCAGACCAATTTCGGCGACTTCGGCAGTGGAGTCCACAAACCCAGCAAACTGCGACGACTCGTGATAATGGGTTGTTCCACACCAAACATCCCAGCCATTTGGCCGACCATCTCAAATGTACTCGAAAGAAATTGTCCCGATTTATCGTATTGTTAACAGTGAATTGCTGGAATATCTAAGAAAAAAAATTTGGTCACGTGGGAGCATTTTGATTTTAGCAGACTGTCGTCCAAGTAATGTTTACCAGAAACGTTATTCTTGGAGTACCACTTCACCAAATTTGGGTGAGATACTAAGCAAAGGCGTTTAAGGAGTTCGAAGCACAAGTTACTGCCATTTTTCTGTCATACACACCTCTGAAATATTTGCCCAAATGTTCCATGTTTACGTATTTTTCCTTGTAATATTGCGCTATGTATGAATATCAGAGTAGTGTATACTTACTCTACAGAAGGCATATTTGGCGTTAAAAATATTTTAAGACCACTAGTAAATGGCAATGTTTTTCACCAGCAGTTAAGGAAACGTGGCGGACAGGTTAGGCCTATCTGTCCCGACGTGGGAGCGGCCCGCTACGTGCTAGTTCACGCCCCGACGGACCTAAATAAAGTTTTTCCATACCATACCATACTAGTGTTTCTATATTTTATGAGAAAAAAATTTAAAATTTGAGAAAATCATCGTTTTTGTCCACATTGAGGCACAATTACACCACGTGGTGCCCAATTAAAAATTGGCTTTATACCTCAATAGAAAGCAAATAATTGTTATATGGCAAGTTTCATCATTACAATTTTTGTTTTAAAAGAAATTTTGAAGTTCCCCATTAACGGCAATGGGAAGACAGCAGTCTATGGGGCTGTCAAAGATAGTCGTCACAGTACATGGGCCTCTTGCATTTCACCCTTGTCGAAATGCTACTGCTGCGGCTGGAATCACAGCCACGCCTCTTGGGTCAGCAGCCGAGAACCGTAACCACTGCGCCACCACAACAGCCATTCTACTATAAGAACACAAAGCATTCAACCGATAACTGGCCAGAAGAAACTTGCAAGGGCAGGCTCAATCTTGTCTTAAACCCAAGTAAGCAGAAAAACTACTTTCAACAAGGCCTCTGTATCTATGCGCTGAATGTAACTCGGCAAGCATCCACCCCATTAAAAGAACATGCGAAACATTCGGTGAGCTGTATGAAATGTTTATTGTGCCCTATGAGCGCGGTCGCTCCTTCTTCTCCTTGTACAGGGCGAGCAGGGACACGTTGGCGACCTTAACCACCTTGAAACGGACACCGGGGATGTCACCCACGGCGTGACCCTTACGACCGAAACCTGCCACCAGGACCTCGTCGTTCTCCTGCATGCAAGAAAACGAAGTGTTAAAGTTCAGGCACACTAACACAATAGGCAGTGCACACTGCCCGTGTACTATCATTACGTCAGTAAACAAACCACGCTGTTGCCGCAGTTGAAACATGCATCCCTGGAAGTCTCGCTCATGTGTGAAACATGCCAGCCATTGACATAGTGTAGACAAAAATGAACGTTAGACATTAAAAACCACATTCAGTAAAATGGCCTCTGAACAGTATCAATTTCACAGAACTTCAGTTCGTCTACAGACTTCTTATGTACTTTTTATGGTTTTTCGTAGTCACTAACCTTGGTGGGTGTCACTTATAGGGTCATGTTTGCCAAATACAATAACTTTGCAAAAGCTTTCAGTCACATCAGTGCTCTCGTCTAAACAGAATAATGAAAGTGCTGTGAGTGACTATCTAAATGGCAACGTTTTTCACCAGCAGTTAAGGAAACTGTCACTACAATGTTGGCTTTGCGTGTACATGATTAGTTCTGCATCATCATATGTCACTACTACCAGCATTGCCCATCATGTCCAGTAACCCGTAAAAATGTAAATGGTAACGAGTCTATGGACAAACTAAAAATCTCTTCCCCTAGCTGGTCTACGTGGTTGCCACAAAAGCAGTTTCTGTACGACAATGCATACGACCTCTCAACCAGTTTTAGATAAGTAGCTTTTAACAAAATGCAAAAAAATACTTAATACAGTCGCCGACCGATTTTTCGGACTCCAAAAATTCAGACTTGTTGGATAATCCGGACTTCATAAATACACCGTCAGGGATCCCATAGAGCTAATGCATTTTTTCAACTGATTTTTCGGACGAATTTGCCCCTGAAAGTTGGATTTTTCGGATTAAATCACTCGTTTTGAGCCACGCACTGAACCATTGTAGATGCCGCCATGTTGGATTTTCCGCCGGCTTGGCTGAAGACGCTTTAAGGCCTCCGAGATCAGAAAGCGCACGCCATAAGTTTCGGAGGCAGTGTCTGCTTTTTAGAAAACGCGGCACAGGACGCCATTCTTTTGTCTTCGGTCAGCACTATCGTCATCACACCGTACCATGACCGTACAGGGAGGAGGCGGAGGAAGGATTCTTTTATTGTTGTTGCAGCTTGTTTCAGCCGTCGTTCTGCACGATTTGTGTCGTGTTGCCTCGAGACGTTGTGTGCTTCTCAGCGGCTGTCTGCAGCATCGAATTTTGTGTGCTTGACGCCATGGCTCTGCCATCTGTGCCATCGCGCGATCTCCGAAGCCGTCGGCGGCGGCGATCGCCAATGCAGTGCCACTTCTGTCGAGCATTTACGGTGACGATGTCACCTTGGCGCAAATACGGGCAAACCAAATTGCCTCCAAGCGTAATATGAGGCAAGGTCGCATCAAGGATATTAAGTAAGCCTGCCTGATGCAATAAATTTCACATTTTTGGCGAAAATGAATTTTTTGGGCTGTTCGATTTTTCGGACTTTTTTTCGGTCCCCGCCAGGTCCGAAAAATCGGTCGGCGACTGTATCCACATCACTAATACCATTTTTCAACAATTTGCACTAAGTGGCATGGTCCAGTCAAGCTCCATAAGACAAATGTACCGTATTTACTCGAATCTAGGCCGGCCCCGATTCTAAGCCGACCCCCGAAATTCGCAAGGCCAGAAAAAGAAAGAAACTTAATCATTGTAGTACTCGTATCTAAGCTGACCCCTCCACTTTCGCCACATCGTTTTTTCGAAAACAAAAAAAAACATCGGCTTAGATTCAAGTAAATACGGTATTAAAGGGACACTAAAGAGCAAAACCAATTTTCTCATATTAGTAAAGTACTCTTTCACGATACCAAAAACACCACGCCTGCTGCGAGAAGACGCTTAGTAAGCTAGAAACCGTGCAAAAACAAAATGTAAGTGGCGACGCCACCTTGAAGTTTCCGCACCACTCGCCATAATGTCGCACGTTTTGACGGCGCCTACTAGAGATTACGTAGTTCCTAATCGGTAAATATGAAGTACACTGTCTTCTGAAAGAGCCATAGACATAACGTACCAAGTTTGGAGTAATTTTGTTGAGCCAATGGCGCCAAAATATGATAAATACACTGAAATCCGTGACGTCACGCGAGAAGATTTCGGTACGAAACTTAAAAATGAAACTTTGAACTTGTTTTTCTCCTCTATTATTAAACCTATGGTGGCGAAATTAACGACGGTAGAGGTCTCAGAGCACAATTTATCGATCTCATGCCACATGCCCACTAAGCGACATGTGGCATGACTTGCTTCTACCTTCATCCTCAGATTACTAGTCATTGACGGACACCTCAGTGGCAGCGACCTCGGATCTCGAAGGCTATGCTTGGTGTCAAAGACATGTCATGGCTGCCCCGTTCACTTTTCAAACTGGTTGGCTGTGTCAGCATCGCTGCTCCACTCTGGCGCGCATTTGGATGTGTTTGTGACCTACGTTTGGCAACTCCAACATTTCTCTCAGTTGAAACAATCAAGCAAGTGCGAAGATGACCGGACAAGGTCGCAGCCGACAGGTGCAGTTTGCTATTGCAAGTTTAATTACCAACACACGAATAGAGCTGCATTACCGTTCACACCTCAGAGCATGCGTGGAGCATTTGTTTATGTGCCAACGGCTTGAGATACAGTCGCCGGCCATTTATTCGGACTCGGCAGGAACCGCCGAGAAGTAAAAAATAAAAAGATTCGCCAGAAAAAAGCACCTTTATTCGCCCAGTGGTCGGAAAAAAAACCTGTCATGTGACCAAGTCAGCCTCTATTTCAGCTAATGTTTGGCCACTCCTGTAGGTCGGCAATAGCACTGTGATGGCCTACACTGAATCCGCATTTGATGGCTGTGGTGTGGGAGGCGCGTCATCATGGCAGTCACTGTCGACATGCGCTGGTTTGAGTAGCTGATGCATGATCTGATCGCCCAACTTGGCCGCCTTCCACCTAGTGAATAATCACTGCTTTTCTTGCCATCGTCAGGGCTTTGCATGCCGTATATCTTTAGTTCAGACAGTGCACATGGAATGGGTGGCGTCGGAGCCATTTCAGCATATCTGGCCTCGCACGCCAAGCGAAAAACAAGGGAGCGAAACAAAGTGTGGGACGCAAATCAGGCCTAGCTGCAGGAATATCTGACAACGCAAACCCTCAAACGCCAAAAGGGAACGACGTTGGACTAGTTGGTGTTGCAGTACTCTGCAATTTTCTCCTTGTTCAAATAAGGATCCACGTCGTATTCGTACGTGCTACCATTCACCTCAAATGCCACACCGAACTGACTGAGCTTGGCTTGGCCTGCTGTTTGACCGTGGTAGCTGTTCAATACATAGTGTTCCCGTGACGGCACAGACAGGTTCTCTACGCTGAATACCTCAACATGGCCGCCAACGTGACCTTCTTTCTCATTAGAGTGTCAGTGCATGGGAGGACACACAGTCGTTCCGTCCCTGCGTTCTTCTGTTCGCCAGCCATGCCAAGGATGAGCACAAACGAACGCGAGGAGGCACCGGCACTAATCTGATGTAACAGTTTCTTGCTCTGCATGTTCGAGTAAGTTCACACAGCGTCTCAACCACCTGGTACCCCAAGATGGCAGCCATGGCGACGCCAATGCACATAATGTATAAAGGCAACCGTTACGTGTGGCCAACAAACATAGCCTTCGAGATCGGCAATTGTAGTTTCTGCATGGATTTTGACACTGGCAGGATCTCCAGCTACATCCAGTGCAACATTTCAGTGCTGGCAACCTAGCAAAGAAAGATACCATAAACATTGCAGACAGTCTGTCATGGCATTCAACGTCACGCTCGATCAGCTGGCCGGTAGGCTATCGTATCATTAAAAAAGACAAAGCCTCCTTTACCCTTTAAAACAAACTGCGATGATCTACCATACAGGGTTTCTGAGGGATGGGCTGTGAATTTCAAAGATACCCAACGTGCATGCATTAATTAGCAGTGTTGAGAGCCACCGCATAGTAGGCTCTATATGTTCTGGTGCACTGTGCAGCAAGGCACACGAGGGAGGGTGCTTAAAGGTGGGTTTACACATTTGACCGATCCACAAGTGGTCTGGCCGCTTGCACCGCACACACAAGCGGGCCGAGGCCAGTTCAAACCCCAAACGTTGTCACGCACGTGTTTTCGTAACGGAAAGCACATGTTCCACCAGCATGCCTGGCTGCCAAAAAAGATAAGCGGCCCTGCTCACGCACCACCCCTGCAAGCACGCGGCCCACAGAAGTGTTTTCGGTATTGTTAGTCCACGCATTCTGTAGACCAACCATGGCCTCTCTATCTTTACGCATCAAGTAGAGGATCAATTTGACGGCAAGCCCGCAGGCCAAAGAGGCATTTGTCCCACTGCCTGAATCCACCACAAGTCGCAGAGGAGCACCTGCTCCAGCCACTTGCCGGCGACCGAGGCTGCATACAATGCCGCCATGGTGCTAAGACTACTTCCAGAATTTTGCCTGTACACTTTGCTTACTGAAATTATTTGCCCATGGTGATGCATGTCATCTTGAGGTGCAAATATTGTGCACAGAACGTCGACCTCACTGAAAGTTTAGAGATAGTCCCACATATTTATGTGCAAGTACATCCACACAGAGGCTTTTCCTGTCGCTACCAGTACATGCACATAGAAGCATGGTCGAGTGGCTGCACTCAAGTCAGCGCTGAATAACTTGTACCGCTTGAAACAAGATCAGAAACAATGACCACCAGTCACCGTAGCTCGGCAAAAAATGTGCAGCTCACTAAGACTCACTCATAAAATATATTTTGCCTTTAGGACTCACTCGGACTCAGACTCGCCAAAATTTTCCTTATTCGGACTTACTTGGACTCGGACTCACTGAAATTTTTCTCAACTGGACGCAAACTCACCAAAATATTGCTCACTCAGACTCAAATCACTGCTTGATCTGAGTGAGTCGACTCACGAGTCCATTAGTGCATAATTAACCTTTTCGGCAATAATGTCAAGGCGCTTTAACATCAATATCTGATATAACTGGTGTTCTACTTGGCGCGTTTTGATCTCATACCTTCAAATATGAGTTATCAATGCAGTAAGGGCATTTTTATCGAAAAAGATGACTCTGACAAGATATTTTATCAAGAACTTCCAATGAAATATTTTGCCAGAGGGAGGTCAAACATCCCTCCTTTCACCCCCCTCGGCAATTCATGCCTCCGATCAATAAATATTGAGATAGCGTATGAACACTAGTGCTTTGAAGTATGTGTGAGTAGACGTGAGTATAAATGTGAGTCATCATAAAGCTGATAGTAATGCTGAAATTGAGTAGATAGGACCATTGGTCGGCAGAAAAATGTGGAGCTCACTCAGACTCACTCATGAAATATATTTTGCCCTTAGGGCTCACTTGGACTCAGACTCATATTACCCAGCCTGACTCACGGCTCAATCCGAGTGAGTTTGCCAACCTATGCACCACACCAGATGCA
The DNA here is from genome assembly GCF_013339695.2 of Rhipicephalus sanguineus. Lineage (NCBI taxonomy): Eukaryota > Metazoa > Arthropoda > Arachnida > Ixodida > Ixodidae > Rhipicephalus > Rhipicephalus sanguineus. The sequence continues at coordinate 62,063,523 of NC_051181.1, forward strand.
TCACAAGGCAAAGATGGAAACGTAGGTTTTAGCTTGTCTAGTGGTTTGGGCCAAATCAGCCACTGCTGGACTGTGTATTCACAAATTGTCCTCTTGCTACTACTGGTTTCAAGGAAACGTGCTGAAGCAAAAGTATGGCAAATTTCTTTGAACGAAGAAGACGCTAACAGTGAAGAGGATGATGGTCACACGATTCTTTTCCTCACAGATGCTGAATTTGCACATACTGTGGTATTCAAAGTATCAGTCATTCTCAATACAACTATAGGGGTAGTGACAGTGCTCTAAGGCTCTACAGATTATTGCCCAGCAAGTGTACAGTCATCCTTGGTACTGTGACACCTAGTACAGGGAATGAAGAAGAGACCAGGAGCACTCACCTCAATGTAGTTCAGGCAACCGTCCCGGGGCACGAAGGCGGTGATCTTCTTGCCGTTCTTGATGAGCTGTACTCGGACGCACTTCCGAATGGCAGAGTTGGGCTGCTTGGCTTCAACACCACTGTGCGGGTGAAAAGACGAGAAAGGACATTACACACGTGCAGCAAGGGTGGCCAGCCTTCAGATAATATTGGTGTTTCATATGTGGAAACAAAATCACATATCTTGTAATACTAACCATGAGGCCTAGCTTTTGAGATACCTTCTAGGTTAGCTGTGCAGAAGGGTTAATGATAACTTGCTCGTGTTTACCGCAGCTGCATCGACATGGCCCAATGGCCAATATTTTGTTGCCACGCATTTGCCCGTTTCAGAGGATGTGGCCACCAGTCGGCCAAATGTTGCCAGTTTTCCAGCGAAAAAAAAAAAAAAAACACCCAAACTGCGGAAATATGAATATGGCCAATCATTACTCGGCGTTTTCCCATCTAGATGGCATCATGTATTCCTGAACATTTCACTCCCTTCAGCTATTTTATGACAGGATGGCGCAATCAGTACGGCCTATCTTAGCGCAAGCTTTTCACGCCACATTAAAACGTATGTTGAACTCCAAACTCAAGCTAGAACACCCATCAAACCTATAAACGCTGAAACGAAAGACACCGTTCACCAACGGGGCAGAGAATCAGATTGGTTTCCCCAAACCGGTCGTTGCGGCGCTGCAATCATTCATTTGAGCAGCCAACAAACGCAGTTTTCAATGTGTGCACCAACAACCGCATGCAGTGGGTTCACCAACGCAGCCGCAAGCCTGAAGAGGTGGGCACTTACACTTTTTCGAGCACAATGCCCTTAGCGTGCGAGGCGCCTCCGAAGGGGTTAGCCTTCCAGCGGGTACCCAGATGGGCCTTCTTGTAGTCCTTGTCATGCCACCGCTGGTCACGGCGATGGCTGCGGTGCTTGCGCGCCGTCCGCAATCCACGAGGCTTGCCTGGACAAGCACGCAGCAACAGTCAACACACACGGCCACTAATCCTACTAATCGTAAGTAGCACGGCGCCTAACGCCGCAATCGAGCAGGCTCGAACACGCGGCAATACGTCCCATAGATAACAATAAGTCGCTTTCGTTTCTTAAAATAAACGACGCGTTCCTTCTTCTAGCATGCACCAACCAGCGAAAGTCATCACTTTACCGAGTTCCTAGACGAAGCAGGAATCAAATGCCGCCGGTCTCGTAACACTAACAGAGCCAATACGTCGGGCGTGGAGGCTTTAAAAGTAGTCGGCCGTGGTACTAGACTCCGCTCATTACATTCAAGTAGGTTGATTTAATCGTGTAAAGAGAAAAAAAAAATGCGAGAATCGCCGACATGATGTCAATCGCAGCAGCATTCACAACGTTGCACGTGTAAACGTGTGCCGCCATGTCCGCTGGCCGCATGACGGCATGCCGTCATAGATCTCTGCCGACTGCAGTAGACGCCAGTCGACCTCGTTCGTCGTAAAATAACGAACATCGAACTTCATTATTCGTTTCTAAGTGCAGTCGGCAGCACTTAATTAGTAATAACGAGCGAATGACTCAAAATAGCGCGAGCGCTTACCCATGTCTGTGCGAGGCTTACAGGACGAATAACGAAAGGATGGTCCGCGGTGAACAACGCACGAAGAAAGCATAAAATAACTACATTGCAGTATTTATTAGAAGCATTGTGTAATTTTGTCAAATTAAAGCATTTGAAAATTCACAGTGGCTGCACTTATTTTAATATGTGAGAATATATGTTTTATATATTTCTGCGGAGGTTTAATGGCAGCCGCCTGCGCGTTTTAAAGGGCGAGCATGGCGGACGCTACACGGCTGATTCCGGCACTTAAGCACGTCGTTACGCACAGACATCGCAGGCTGACCACACCTAAAGGGTCGCTCGGCCGCGTGGAAAAAATAAGGGCAACGCTTACGGCCCTTTTCAAGCACGAACGGATCGAGCTAAACCACCCACGGGCGGACGAAGTGCGAGGATATGCCGAGCGGGTGAGGACTCTCTAAACTCATTTTAGAGGCCGATCTCCAAAAGAAACCACTACACGGCCTCGCGAGGTCACACTTACCTGTGAGGGGGTGTTCTTACAATAAACTGGCTAGTAGCATAGCGCGGTAAGACACAAGGGCACAGAAGAAGTACGAGACGAACACAAGCGCTAACTCTCAACCACGAAAATTTTATTTTCAGGATCGGTCACGTATACACACGTGAAATCGCGCGACAGTAGTGAGATATTTTCGTTTACAACTGATAGCACATGGAAAAGGGCGTTCAATCTTATCCGTCATACAGCAGTTTATTCGTGGCAGCCAACCTTAACTACAGGGCATGCGTAAATATTCAATTTCTTTGGTGGATAATGACAGTCACACCTTGCTGATACAGTGGTCACCGGCAGAAAGGATGCGATCTGTCTCTATTGTCTGTCTTACAGGCTCCGATTTACTTCTTGAAAGGATGGCAGTATCCCTTGGTACCGGGTAGCATGCACACGTTTTGCAGTGAAGTGCTAAAAAACAGTCACCTGGCACACCTTACACTTTATTTCGGTGTTCCCTCAACCGGTCGTTAATGCATCTTCCGGTCTGGCCTATGTAACAATTGCCGCACGAGAGGGGAATGCGATAAACAACACCAACAGCGCATGGGACAAACTCATCCTTATGTTTCTTATCACAGACTGTGCTGGTAGTCATTACCGGATTAGTAGGTCTACATAGGGTGCTCAACTCGTTGGGACCTGAAGAGACCCCGTTTATGTTTTCTCGGCCTCCTATTTTCTTCAAACTGTGAGATAACTGATGTATGTAAGGTATTACAGCAGTTCTCTTGGGTTCACGCCCATTACCTTCCCTGTTTGTCGGTCGAGCGTCCCTGCTTCATCACTTTTTCCGCTACTGACACTAACACAGATGCCCTCCGACAAACGGGGAAGGTAGTGGGCGTGAACCCAAGAGAACTGCTGTAATACCTTACATACATCAGTTATCTATCTCACAGTTTCAAGAAAATAGGAGGCCGAGAAAACATAAACGGGGTCTCTTCAGGTCCGAACGAGTTGAGCACCCTATGTAGACCTACTAATCCGGTAATGACTACCAGCACAGTCTGTGATAAGAAACATAAGGATGAGTTTGTCCCATGCGCTGTTGGTGTTGTTTATCGCATTCCCCTCTCGTGCGGCAATTGTTACATAGGCCAGACCTGAAGATGCATTAACGACCGGTTGAGGGAACACCGAAATAAAGTGTAAGGTGCGTCAGGTGACTGTTTTTTAGCACTTCACTGCAAAACGTGTGCATGCTACCCGGTACTAGAGGATACTGCCATCCTTTCAAGAAGTAAATCGGAGCCTGTAAGACTGATAATAGAGACAGATCGCATCCTTTCTGCCGACAACCACTGTATCAGCAAGGTGTGACTGTCATTATCCACCAAAGAAATCGAATATTTACGCATGCCCTGTAGCTAAGGTTGGTTGCCACGTATAAACTGCTGTATGACGGATAAGATTGAACGCCCTTTTCCATGTGCTATCAGTTGTAAACGAAAATATCTCACTACTGTTTCGTTATTTCATGTGTGTATATATGACCAATCCTGAAAATAATATTTTCGTGGTTGAAAGTTAGCGCTTGTGTTCGTCTCGTACTTCTTCTGTGTCCTTGTGTCTTCCCGCGCTATGCTACTAGCCAGTTTACGATGAACCAACAAGCCCATATTGGTACCCTTGTTCTTACAATGTTGGTTGTCCTGCATGTATCTTGAATAGTGAGCGCCGTGATCATGATCACTGACCGAAAGACCGATTCGTTGCCTCTGAAATCGAGTCTCATAGTTAATTGTTCGTGCAAGTAAACATTTGCCAGGTCTGAAGTCAGCAGTCATGTGCAAGCAGAGCACAGACTGTCAATAGAGCTGTTATTGTTCCTTGAGTAACTGAACGTAGATATCTGGTGTTGGACGAATCATGCTTGCTTGCTCCTTATTCCTATGCACTTACCCGCTACGCGGGATTGGACAGGAATTTGAATCTTGATATGGCTTCATGTAGGGTAATCGCCAATGCAGTGGATAAGAATTAATTAATATAAAGATTAGTTTGACATGCACAACCTACAAATTCAGTGGGATAGGTGCGAGAGAAATGGGTGATTGCTACCAAGATTTGGTTTGGATGATCTACCAAGATTTGGCTAGTCAATTGCATTAACTTGCTAATGCATTCCAGGACAATGGCGCAAATATCTCTGTGACTGAACCCATGAGTGGACGCTCGAATCGAAAGTATACGAGGAATTGTAAGATCAAGGCCAATTTTACGAAAAAGATTTCCAAAGGTTGTTGCTCTCAAAAGAGTAGCGCAGTGACATGATGAAAAGAAGTAGGAAGCTACCAACTTGCGACATTCAGCGACATTTACGCATGCTTCCCCTTGATGACCCTTTCCTTGTGCGGAGCTCGGCGCAAGTTGTGCAGACTTTACAGGAGGGGACGTGGAGGGGTGTGTATGCCTTTTCGCTGGATGTGGAAGACTTGTACTATTCTTTACCTCATGACGGTTTGCTCAGTGCAATTAGGGATAAGATTGAGGACTTCGGGGAGTTGAAGTTCACCTGTGCCACTGGAGTGAGTAGTGATAGGTTTCTAGAATTATTAGAATTTTACCTTCAGTCCACAGTGGTTAATTTCGAAGGTCAGCTTTTTGCACAGCTCAAGGCTGTCTGTATAGGGTCCTCGCTCGCTCTGATTCTGTCTGACCTGTATCTCAGTATCTTTGACAAACGTGTGAACAGCTCTCTTGTCCAGTCTAACCCGGTTACCGTTCTCAGGTATGTGGATGACTACCTCATCGTTGTTGATGAAGTGGCAGGTCCAGTGCTAGAGCGTACAGTAGAAGCAATAGTAAATACTAGGGGTGTGCGAATATTCGAAATTTCGAATATTTTTCGAATAGTGTTTGCTATTCGATTCGCACTGGAATTTTACTATTCGAACTATTCGAACTTCCCAAAAACAAATACAGTCAATGTCCGATTGAAAGTGACCCCTTCAAATTTTTAATATGCTTCACCTCATTACAATCTCGTATTGCGGCAAACCTGCCTTTCAAGCTCCGTTACGGTCGAACTTTGTATCGAAGCTTGGGCGTGTTGGTTAGACATCGGAGGGGAAAGAGCGCAAGAGAAGACGAGGACAAGAAAGGCGACGCACACAGAGCGCTCTGTGTGCGTCGCCTTTCTTGTCCTCGTCTTCTCTTGCGCTCTTTCCCCTCCGAGGTCGAACGTTGCCAAGACAGTCAACGTCCAAATAGATGTGGTCCCTAGATTTTCAATATGCTTCACCTCATCACACGCCGGTACTGCGGCAAAGCTGCCTTTCAAGCTCCGCTACTGCCGAGCTTTGCCAAGACAGTCAACGTCCAAATAGATGTGGTCCCTAGATTTTCAGTATGCTTCACCTCATCACACCCCAGTGTTGTGGCAAAGCTGCCTTTCAAGCTCTGCTTCGATCGAGCTTTGCCAAGAGACAACGTCCGATTGGAAGTGGTCCCTAGATTTTCAATATGCCTCACCTCACCACACCCCAGTATTGTGGCAAAGCTGCCTTTCAAACTCTGCTACGATCGAGCTTTGCCAAGAGAGAGTCAACGTCCGATTGGAAGTGGTATCTAGATTTTCAATATGCTTCACCTCATCACACCCCGGTGTTGCGGCAAAGCTGCTTTCAAGCTCTGCTACGGTCGCAAATGTACTACAGAAAATGCTGGTGCCAACATGGAGATGAAAGATGTGGCAGAGTTGGGGGCTCAATTAATGCTGTTTTGGACCTAAAATTTGAGCAGGAAGTCCGAAAAATCGGAAGCCGAAGCTTTTTAGCATCTAAAATTTCAGATGTTCTTATATATCGACGTCTACGAGGCAGATTTGGAACTTCGGACTTGAAGGGAGCACACCCTTGTCCGCCACATCAGTTGGGCTTCCACAGAAGTTGAAAGAAGGGGAGAAGCTGAGGAAATGGCATCTTTGCCTATCACGTGTAAAGTGTTGTTGGGAACACTTTGGTTGCACCAAATCATGTACATAAATACAGTTCGGCCTCTACATTGCCTCATTCTTGATAAGACAACTATGAAACACCACCCCGCCAGTGCTTCATCAAAATAGTGAAAAGAAACGCTTTCATGTCGCTATCTCATAACAATATGCTTAGGAATCCTCTCTAACTTTTTTCTCTGCAATTCAATTTCGCTTCGAAGTATTCGAAAAATATTCAAGAAATATTCGAGAAATATTCGAAAAATATTCGATTCGATTCGCACTCACACCTCAATATTCGAATTCGCTTCGCACCCAATATTTTGCTATTCGCACAGCTCTAGTAAATACCTTCAGAAGCACATCGCAGGCGCTAAAATTCACGCGCGAGCGGCCTAGTGATGATAGCATTCGCTTCCTAGACTTGAAGCTAACTTTGATGAACACGCATGTGTGCTGGGAGTACAGGCCATGGGCGACGAAGCGGCTGATTTCATATGACAGTGCCCATTCTAAGTTAGTGAAGAGGGGTGTCGCAATGACGTGCTTAAAGGAAGCACTAAGTAAGTCATGCGCACACAGAGTAGAATTAAGTTTCCAGAATCAGGTAACCAGGCTGACCCAAGCGGGTTTTCCTTCATTTTTAATTTCCAGCGTTTGCGAGAAGCTTCTTCAAAAGTTCAAAAAGGAAACGCAGGCGGTTATCACAGAAAAAATAGCAGAAAAAAAGAGGGTGGATGTAATTTCATATTGGCATAGGGTTTCGCACAATTTGAAGAGTGTTGCGCAAAGGCACAATGTGAATCTTGTTTTAAGTGCCCCATGTAAATTGTCCAAGATTTGTCCAATGATAAACAAAGTGAGACTGGAGCCCTGCACTAAGAAACACGCGATACAGTACACCCAATGCAAGAAAGATGTCGTCTATGAAGTCCCGCTGACATGCAACAAAGTATATATAGGTCAAACGGGACGCTGCTACAATGAGAGGGCACGTGAGCACAACTGGACTGTAAATAACAACGCGGGAGGGCATATGTCGGAGCACTGTAAACGCTGCAACTGCCGACCAATTTTGAATCAGACTAAATTCTTAGCGCGATCCAGTGATAGATTAGAGAGGGAGATCCTCGAAGCGTTTTACATTGCGCGTGCCGGAGACAATTGCATCAGCTGCGCGTCAGTAGCACTCCAAGAAAAAGAGATTACCTTTATCTCGCGATAGAGCCTGAGCATGTGATGATGTGACGGGTGGTTTTTTACATGTATAAGTATCAGTGTTTCCTGAAATAAACTTCAGTTGATAGTTGGCGCTTGTCTGTTTAAGTGTTCCTTTCTAGTCCTCGTGTACGTTGCGCAACGTTAAATTTACCAGTGCACTTTTGTGTTCTTTACTGATGGCAAAGGAGTCAACACTCTATGCTTTTTAGCATGCAACACAGTTAAGGAATAGTAGTAGCTGTTATTGAGGAAACAGTAGGGAAGACACAAAGGAAACAACACAGACAAGGACCAACTTCCAGCCCAAGGCTTATTTCTCTAGCAATACAGCTTGTTTATATGTACAGTACGGTCCACTGTTAAAGGGAACACTCGAATGAGCTACTTTCATTTTGTTGGCCCCCTAACGGCTAGTGGATGCGGAAAGATTGTTCGCGCACGTTACCAGTCTATCATAAGGGTTCGGAACTGTCAACCACCAGTACTGTTATGCAAATCTAAGCCACTATGCTTTTGCAGGAGAGTGAAATCTGGATATACCCAAAACGCAAGTGTTCCCTTTAACAGTGGACCCGTCTGTACATGAAAAGCCACGTGCATGTCACAATACAATCACATACAGGGACAAGACCTAACGAGAACCACAACGTAGTTTAAAAGAAAAACAGTGAGACTACAAATGTATGTTACGCGTATGGCTTTTTGTGTAGACGCTGTAGTGTATCCGAAATACACCTTTATTTGGTTGGAAGTTAGCACTTGTCTCTGTTCTTTCCATGCTACGAAGTAAGATCGTAACTAACATAACTAGCTCAATCTCGGGCATTCTTATGCCACGTGCTCTGTTTTAATACTTAGCACCTGTGTGACGATGTAGCGTGGAGTTGCGCCTAACATAGTTCTACAGTGCCATGTCATGCAATAAAGCAACTCGTGATGTTAGAACTTGTGATGTAAAAGAGCTGTGCTTCTAACATGATTGGTGCTGATCTTCTTATCCAGCTGATTTCAGAAGCGATTCGATATGGTGACTGCCATGCAAGGACTATGGAGCTTGCGGACTACTGGATAAACGTATGTGGCAATTGCTCTTTTCACACCTGTCTTAACTAGAGGTACCATTACAGAAAGAATCAGGGAGCAACTTGTTCCAATAAGAGTGGCCTACTTCGAAGATCTGACCAGAGCTGGCTTTGGAAATTCACTAGAAAGGTGCACAGGTCTTGGGTATGGTGATGGATTGTGATCTCTAGCGTCTACGCAGGGATACTTTTCTGTGCGTGCGTGTGAGAGCAAAGCATAGGACCAGTGCATTGAATAGAATAATTTTAGATACTGCGGTCTATATCAGGTGAGCTACTTCTGCAAGATAGGTGCATAGACCACACTGAACGAGGGAACCTGACCTAATGTGAATCACTTTCTAGAGATCTTGCAAAAATATGCGCAGACCACATTGAATAAAATAAATTAAGCAATTGTAGGTTGTATTCAGAGTTTTGAGATCCACAAGAAATGTGCAGACATCTATGGGTGCCCTGATAGTCTGAACTAATGTGTTGTATTGAGCATGCCAAGGCCGACAAAACATTATCCATGGATAATATTGCAAAGGTAACAAGGTGAAGCAAGAAATCTCATCAACAAGTTGTAACCGAAACTTTATTGGTAAAATGCTGCCTTGCTTAGAGGAATAGCACTTCAGATGAATGCGTGTAAAACGTGTTCAGCTGCTCTCAAGAATCTTGCTGGTGGTGCAAATAGCAGGATAAATTTATTTCGTTTACTTCACTAACGTTGCAATGATGTGTTCTTATGTTGGCCATGAAAGAGGGACTTGAATGAACGCTGAATGTGCGCAAAGTTTTATTTCTAACTCGAAATGGCCCCAGTGGAGCCCCTTGGAATACTTAAACACGAACACATTAAACATAAAGACCACTGGACAAAAGCAAACAAAAAGACACAGGCAGTTCAAGTGCAGCAGAATGTCGAGTGAAATTTCTGAAGCCCTTAACTTTCACGTGCGACTCGCCAATAAACTCAGATAGATAAATTTTGCTTCTGCCATGCCCCATCACCTCACTCATGGCATCTTCATACGGTAAATGTGATCACTCATGTCCAAGGGGACAGATTCCAAATTCGCTTTGGACCTGAGCAGGCGATATCTTGTAGGAAGCAAACAACCAACTGCTTTTCAGGGCAGTGAGCAGAAAGGAAGCAAAATCCGTGCTCAACTCTGCTCCCATTATTACACCCATCGCTGCGTTTAGTAATTGTTTTTACAGCTGTGAACAGAGCGAGAGCCCTCCTTTGCTATTGCAACCGCGAGAATAGGCAGGGTAACGTGGCGGGAAAGCAACATGATTTATTGGATGCTTCAACACTATTACACGCAAGCCTCGTTATAAGTCACATCTGCCACGAATATAACTTCGTTATATCCGAAAATTCGTTATAAACATTTATTTGTAACACTGAATCTATGAGAAGACTATTCTTCATTTACTTCGTTATAACCAATAATTCTTTATATCTGTGTTCATTATATGGAGGTTTGAGTGTACTGGCAGTGCCTCTCAATGCTCTAATCTGTGTTTAGGCTACTGGAAAGAGGACAAGTGGACAAATAGGACAAGTGGACACACACACACACACACACACTACACACACACACACACACACACACACACACACACACACACACACACACACACACCACCCACACCACACAACACACACACACACACACACACACACACACACACACACACACACACACACACACACACACACACACACACACACACACACACACACACACACACACACACACACACACACACACACACACACACACACACACACACCACACACACACACACACACACACACACACACACACACCACACACACACACACACACACACACACACACACACACACACACACACACACACACACACACACACCACACACACACACACACACACACACACACACACCACACACACACACACACACCACACACACACACACCACACACACCACACACACACACACACACACACACACACACACAGCACACACACACACACACACACACACACACACACACACCACACACACACACACACACACACACACACCACACACACACACACACACACACACACACACACACACACACACACACACACACACACACACACACACACACACACACACACACACACACACACACACACACACACACACACACACACACACACACACACACACACACACACACACACACACTAAAACATGCAGAAGCAAGTACTCGTGCCCAAACACACTTCTAACTTGGCATGCCAAAATTCTAAGAAAAATGCCCGAAAAAGCAATGTCTAGCAAAGTTTTCTGAGTCACTAGCATCTACATAAATAAGAGTTGAAAGCTGCTGAGGTTGAGAAACCTGTTTTTTACTGAGCCCTTACCTTCCCCGAAAATTTCAGTTTATTTAAACTGAAATTGTTATTACTACTGCAGCCCATTAGCTTGGCTATCACAGAAGTGGGTGCGTCGAAACAAAAATTTAATCTAGCATTAGGTCTCAAATTTTTTTGTTGTCGAATGTGACATAGTTGTTACGTCGAAGGGCCCAAGAATTTGAACCTAAAGGTCGTGTTCAAAAACCATGCTCCAGCAAGAGTTTCCTCAGAGTGGTGAAACAGATCTCAAAGGTTGTGGTTTTGTAGGCTGCATACATTGGAATTTATTACAGAACTGGAAACTCGTCACGGGTGCCATGTTTTAAGTGCCACTTAATGATTACTAAAGAGTGGAGCAACGTGTCTCTACGGCCAGCCGCTTCAATACGTCGCTTGAATTCGCGACCGAAGCATAGTTCCATGCACGGTGTACAAACAATGTATGGTCTGATATAAGCACCAGCTCACACATTGTTGTAGTAGTAGTACACAAAGTAGTATTAGTCATTGCTTAGAAAATGTTACAAGACACCCACCTTGCCAGAACATCACGTGCTCTCGGCCCATAGTCCATCTGTGAACTTTTTTAATAGTAAAAACTTGGAGGATGCTTGAGCTTCGGCTTCAAGAGTAGAATGCGATAGTTTAATCGGGCCCTGTGTGCATCGCCTTCAACCTTGCCACAATGAAAGGAACCTTTGTGCGTGCAACATTGGCCATTTCAAACTACTAGCCTAGAATGTAGCGAAGTGCTCACTACACGATAATTATTCCTTTTGCAAATTGGTGAAGTACCTGCTATGTGTCCATAGGGTGCCACGTGCACCTGCACAGCTGCACACTTTGTAATGGGTGGGCAGCTTTAAACTATCCACTCATTGTGCAATTCACATGTTTTGATGCCTGGTGCAATTCTACGATTCTGCCATGCAATACTGCATGCTTTAAGGAGACTCCTCCCACTATGTGACATTCTTGTAGCATTTTTTTAGAAGCAGTTTCAAGCACTGGCATGGCTCCATGGTAGAACACCTGCTTGTCACGCAGAAGGCCTGGGTTCAATTCCCAGTCAAACTGAATATTTATTATTTATTTATTTACACCTATCTCGAGTTTTCTTTCATGGACAACGCCGATTTTTCGCTCACAACCAACGACGCCGACACCGGAATTTCTGCGAAACGAGCTCTTTAATGCGATTGCTTTAAGACACCCAAGGTATTATTTTGTTTGTTAACATTTTCTTCCCAATCTGTGCACAGGAGAAGCAGTTGGTGCACAAGCTGTTCAAGGTGTTGGCACCACGCTTTGCCACCTACGAGGGCTCGTACACGCGAGTGCACATACTGCCCACACCCTTCAACGACAAGTTCAACAGCATGGAGCCGGGACCCTACTACAAGCACAACTGGGTAGCCCTGGAGCTCAAAGGTAAAGTGCACCACTGTCTGAGCAGTGTCCACAATGAAAAGGGGGAGGTAACTATTGAATGTAAAGCAGTGTTTTGTGAACCACTGGCACTTTGACCGTATCTGTCTGTCTCACCTCCTGTTGTGTGGTATCGATATATGTACATTATAAATAAAAAATAGTGCAGGCTTTTCAACTTCTCTGTTGCACGTAACATCTGTCAGCCAGAAAGCACATTTATACGATCGTAGTGCAGTGACAAACTGAATGTTGGCACTGGATGATCGTGTTTTTCAGGAACATATTAACTCTTAGCGATCATAAGGCCTTACCCAATTTGCGGTCATTCTAATCGGAGGCCATCCTGCGCATTTTGGGCTCCATGCGGGAAAACTGCTCAGGTACAAGAACACGTCTGGGAATTTATTTAAGAATTGATTATACCAGGGGTTCTCAAATTGTCTGGCCTTGGGGAACCCCAGTGGCTTTTCCAGAGTGCCGCAGAACCCCTAACTTTTGCTTTAGCATAACGACGGTCAAAAAATGGGGCACTGGCATAGCCAAGGGGCGGCACACTGTGGGAATCAAGTCCTGTGGGAATCAAGACTTGTGCTAACCTGTCTTCACAATCTGTATGGATTTCCTTGTGGCTTTGTACTACAAAGGGGCGGTTGTAGATTTCCCTCTCTTAACCCCTCCACTACATTGCGGTGTTCTGCAGAACTGATGTGCTGTAGTATGTGTCCATGTGCTTCAAGTTGTCAATGAGTTCACCCTTGTGCTGCTGTTTGATAGCTTCCTGGTTAGCTCAATTGGTAGAGCGAATGCCCCGGAAAGACGTTGGTCCTGGGTTTGATCGCCAGACCATGACAAATTTTTCGGCAACTAAGAAGCTTTCTTTCTGAGAAATCTCCATGGATTTTCTTGTGGCTTTGTGCTGCAGACAGATAGTTGTCTATTTCCATTTCTTAAAGGGACACTAAAGGGCAAAACGATTTTTTCTCGTATTAGTAAGCTACTTTTTCACGATACCAAAAACAGCACACTTGCTGCGAGAAGACGCTTAGTAAGCAAGAAAATGCGCAAAAGGAAAATGTGGGTGGCGACGCCACCTTGAAATTTCTGCACGAATCGCTGTGATGTCACGTATTTTGACGGCGCCTGCTAGGGCCTACGTATTTCCTAATAAGTAAATATGAAGTACATTGTCCTCTGAGGGCCATAACTTAACATACCAAGTTTGAGGAAATTTCGTTGGGCCAATGGCACCAAACTACGATAAGTACACTTTGAAATCTGTGACATCATGTGCGGAAATTTAAAAGTGAAACTTTGAACTTAATTTTCTCCTCTATTAATAAACCTATGATGGCTAGATTAATGACATCAGAGTTCTCAGAGTACAATTTATCAATCTAAACTGATTCATTGTTTATCTTTCGTGCCCCTTTAATGATTTTGCCACCTTGCGGGACTGGAGAACCGATTTGCAATAAACGTGCGATTCCTCCGCAACCCTGTCGGCTGACCATACACTGCGTGCTTCAGGCACCGTACACTGTAAGTAATGTGTACATGCAAACGAAGCGTCAGATGTACAAAAGCCTATTTGATTCTTTGCAAAACAAAAAAAGAAGGCATGGCAGTTGCACTGTAAAATGGTTGTCAATCAAGGCTAAGACTAAATGTTCATGTAGCCCACAACCGGCAAAAAGCGATGCCTCTTGCGATTATAAAAGGCCCATTGCGCATTTTGATTGCAATACTGACATAGTGCAGTGGCAAATCAGCGTGTATGAAAACTGTGCCACGTGATCCATGAGCCATCAATAAAGTGCTGTAATTTCATTTGAACTGGTTTGAACACCTAATATCATCTTCTTTATCTCGACTTGCAGAATTATTGAATTGATACCTGCACACTTGTTAAAAACTGTGCTCACGAGCATGAATTACCAGTGCTCCATGCGCTCTCTCACTGCGGGTCCGCAAATTGCACAAGTTTCATGGCGCACTCTGGATGACGAGTCTTCAGTGCTGTTACCACATGGGCCTCTTGCCATCCGCAGACTTCCTATGTATGGATGCGGCGTGCGATTGCTTCTTTAAATGCAAAGTACAATGCAAAGTTCCTTGTTTAAGTAAATAAATTAGGTGCTAATGTGGGTAAAACAGGAGCATGTCGCATTTGTTCTGACCACTCGTGGAGCCCTAAAATGCCCTTCATGGAGCCCCTGGGTTCCGTGTAACCAAGTTTGAGAAACCATGCCCTCTACCCTTCACTGCTAGTGTTATAGTATAGTATAGTATAGTATAGTATAGTATAGTATGGTATGGTATGGTATGGTAACACTCGAAGCAGCCGCCAGGGATTTGCACAGCATATCTTTTAAGTAGAAGACTGTCTCTTACCTGCCGCCTTTTTATCGCTGCACACAGGGCAGTTCTTGCTGTTGCCATTTATGTTCCTGTGTATGAAGTGTGGCACTAAAAAGAAGTCCTCAGTGCTAGACTCGTCATTGGACTCACTAAACTCGCGTGAATCCCGTCTATACAATGCCTGCACAGAAAACGCTGCCATCCAGTTAGCAGTACACGCTACAAATTGTGTGCAATTAAATCCTTTTGAAAAAGTGCTGCCTTCAACTGGAGACAACAAAAACTAGAATTTTTAACTGAGAAACGATGCCAAGAGTTGGCACAACCCACCCAAGTAAACGAAGAATAGTGCAAGCAAGCATGCGTGTCTGGCGCCTCCTGACATGTGACCGTAGCCAATAATTTCACATGGTGGCATGGCACCGACACATGACTGTAAAGGATGAACAGGTGAAAAAGAAATGTAACTGTATTAGGTCAGTTTGTGATTACAGTCAAGACGTTGACGCTGGGATATCCTATGAAATGGGAGAATATCAGTGAGGTTCTATTGAATATGCTTGCAAAAGATACAGGTTTAAAAAAAAAGCACAGCACTTGATGAAACACTGTCCTACAACAGAATCTAGATAATCACATTCATTTTTAACACGGTAGCTTTAAAGAGTGCGTTTCACAGATATTCCGGCATTGGCATCTTTGATAGTGAGCGAAAAATCAGTGTTGTCAGCAGAACATCGAGAAAGATGCAAATAGATAAATAATAAAAAACTTGGGTTTCAGTGCAAATCGAACCCAGGCCGTCTGCGTGGCAAGCAGGTGTTCTACCACAGAGCGCCACTGCTTGAAACTGCTTCGGAAAAAAACACTACATGAATGTCACGTAGTGGGAGGAGTCTCCTTAACGCATGTAGTATTGTGTGGCAGAAGTGTAAAATCACATCAGGCGTCAAACCATATGAATTGCACAACGAGTAGGTGTTTTAAGGCCCCACACATTGCAGAGCACTCAGGCATAATTACCGTATATTGCTGATTATAAGTCGACTCCGATTATAAGTCGACCCCCCCAACTTGCAACCCCTTCTAGGGAAGAAAAGTTTACTCCGAACACAGCCTCATGCTGCGGCCATGGCTCACCAATAAGTTTTTTCAGAAGAGGGAGTGATGCAAAGAAACATTTATTTACCCGTGAAACATTGCTTATGACCCGTCATCGCTTGAGAGAAGGACGCAGTCACGGTCACTGCCGTCGTGTGAGCCACTGCTGCTGCTCGCTGTCGGAAGGGGTGTCGGTGGTACTGAGATGCCGCACGTGGATAACACCACACGGACATCATCGTAGCAAACACTCATGCTCTTGCTTCTCTGGTCGTGAACCCAATCTCGAACCACCTCCTCGACGGCAGGGTATCGTCCAGACTTCGGTCCGCGAAAGGAACGGCGTGTAACAGCGCATGCGAAGATCTTGGTCCTTTGTTTTCTCCATTCCCTCACACACTTTTCCGACACATCGAACTTGTGCCCTGCTTCAACGTTGTTTTCCGACTCTGCGTAGAGGATCGCTTGTCACTTGAAAGCAGCGCTGTACTGTTGCTGGCGTAGCGGTGGCATCTTGGCGTCTGTTTGGCAGTGTCACAAATCGCGCACATCACTGCTCGCAAGCGAAGTGAAATGCAGAAATGGCGAACAGGCGTGAGTGCCAAAAGACATGAAGATGCTTGTGGGCGCATGTGACTGGTCATGAGGTTTAGTTCCCCGCGAAGTGTTGTTGCCTGCCCACATGGTGCTGCCAGCTTTTCTGTGGAATGCCGATTGTTTGTCAATGAATCATTTCTATTGTATGAAAACAAAACTGCAGGGCGCATCGCAAGATAAATTCCTCTTTTTTTCATAGAGAATCGTTCACCTTCTATCAAAGGCTTGAAATGCTGCTTTCGAGACCGTATTTCCCAAGCAGTTCGCATTAATGCCGAGCAGCGATCTTTAATTGCGCTCCGTAGTTTCGCCACTTTCGCCTCGCGTGGTTTCACTATAGTTTCACGATCGTCGTGGTAGATCGCAAAAATGTCCGGCTCTGGAAGCGGCGCACGCGTTGGGAGATAGCAGTTGCCATGACTCCACTGCCTCTGCGGCTGATGTTATCGATGCGTCAAATAGCAGGGAATCCGAGGACGACGATCTTTCGTCAGACCCCACAGATCAGTCGACTTTACGATTCCGCATATAGGTCGACTCCGATTGTAGGTCGACCCCCGAACTTTGAAATGTCATTTTATGAACAAAACGTCGACTTATAATCTGCAACATACGGTAATCATCATTATCAGCAACAGCATCAACAAAGTGTACAGCTGCGCAGGTGCATGTGGCACCTCAAGGACGCATATTGCGCCTTTCCCAACAGTACTTGCAGTAAGCATTCAAGAAAAATATGAAACAGCCAATGTTACACACGCAGGTGTTTGTTTTCTTGCGGCACAGTTGAGGTGTCGACCGAGAAGTAAAGCCAGGCAAGCGATTGAGAAGACATTGCGAACGGGGCCCAATTACGCTATCGCGTTCTACTCTTGAAGGCGAAGCTCAAGCGTCCTCCAACTTTTATATGTAGATATGAGAGGAACACCAATACAGCTGTCACCTTTTAGATGTGAAGCATCTTATAGCGGAGTTCAGTCCGGTTGTGGTGGTGGTGGTGTGCGGCGTGACCACCCTTACTGCGCATGTGCAAACCCTCTCCCCTTTCCCCTCTCCCCCTCTCCACTCCCCCTCTGAAACTCAGGCTCTACATGCCGAAACACTGCTTCGCATCGCCTCATGGTCCCCTTTAGCGGGAGATGGTGTGATTTTCTTCTTGAAGGGCCACCAACACAAAAAATATTGGTCTGATATTTTCTTGTTCCAATTTTGTCACGTGGGAAGGAGACTGAGACATTAATGGCTGAAGGGGCCGTTTATTAAGTCGTGAAAGTGAGCACAGGAGTGGTCAACTGGTTGAAGATCCCAGCGTCGTCATCTTCTCTTGCTGCGGCTCAGGGTGGCGAGCATATTCACTGGCCTTTGTTTTCCTCGCTGATATGTACAACGTTCCTCTACTCGCAGATAAAAGCCCGCCCGCCAAGTTACTTGATTCATCTTGGTGTGAACAACTTCAAACGAGCAAAAGTGACAGCTTGGATTTTAGCAGCTCTTCTGCCATTCGCTGTGAGGCGAGCTTTTGTATGCGTGACCTCTGTGAGTTTCTTGAGAACAACAAACGATTCATCATATGTGACCAAGAACTTTTGGCATAACCCGCGTTTCGGTACCGGAGTTCATAGCCACACAAAATCACCGGGGTGATAAGTTACAGCACAATAGCGAATGTCGTAGCATGCTTTCGATCTCTCTTGCAATGCCAAAGTGTGTAAACGAGCAATAAGACTCTTTGGCGAGGCAAAGGGTTTCGGTGACAGTGAGGTTCTCGTGCGTAGAGAAAGGCAAAACTGCGTTGAGTGTGTGCCGTGGCGGACGTCTATACAGCAAGAAGAAAGGGCTATAGGGAACCCAAGCTCAAGTTTGCGGCGTGACGACAGCGCCGCGCCAGCCGCGCTGCGGCTCTGTCGGAAAACTCTGAACCGTCGCGCGGCCGACTCAGCCCCTTTCACGGTAGCGGTAGCGCACGTGCGCTCGCGTTCTTCTCTCAGTGCGGGTAACTGTGGGGCCGTCAGCTCGGCACGTTGAACCGAGAGGCTTGCTGTGCGAAGCTGCGCATTTCCACGATGGCAGAAGCGACCCCGCGGAAGCGCAAGCGTGGTCCGAAGTATTGCATTTAGTGGCCAGCCACAACAGTGCAGACAAGGCACACGATTCACGTGTTAAACTGTATCGGTTCCCGGGCGGGTCGCACGAGAAATAAAGGCGGCAAGCGTGGATAGCTGACAGCGCTGTCTCGCCTTCTATTTTGGCTGTCTGAGTTCATCGCTTTCGTTCGTTCCGACTACCTGAATCGGTAAGTAACGCGGTGCATGCACGCAGCGACTACAGTAATGATTACTCGCTGTCTTCTCGCATTGTTACAGTCCACTTACGGTTGTAGGTGAAGCAACTTTGTGTTTTGATTCCCCGTGCTCGTGAGACCTACCCGTCGTTGTTGAACGTTCACATTCGCGTTATACCGTTAGCGTTGTGCGGTTGGTTGAATTCAACTGAACTCCGCACATTGTCAGAAGTTCGGTGCCTGCATTTCACGCGTCGGGAAGGCTGCTTTAATACGCCGGAACGGACGTCTGTGCATTTTCAGCAAGCTTTGACATCGTTCTGCAGGTTTGCTTTGTTTTTGTCACTTTATTGGGGTGCTATATATTTAAGCCGCTAAATATAACTGGCACTTCATACATGTTTTGCAATTGCAACCTTGAATTAACCACCTTCTGACTTTGTGCGATTTTCTAGCCGCGTTCACGCAACAGGTTTTATACGCCTGTCAAGTCGGTATCATAAAAAGAGACTGCAAGCATGACGCGAGAGCCGAAAAAACGAGGCGAGCAGTTCATCTTGCTTCACAGTGGTTGAAGCTCAGCTAGCTGCCTCGCGTCTTAATCGGCGGGTGATTTTCCAGCGGCACGGAGGACTTGACTCTAACCTTCTCAGGAAGCAGTGCCATGGCCGTATAATCTTTTTTTTCGCACGCCGCAAACGTTTGTTCACGAAAGTACACGGCTGCTACTGTAAGCATGCCATATCAAAACAACAATCATATGATTCGTAGTCCACGCCGCAGAACATCGATAGCGTGTACGGCTTCATTTCGGAGCGCATGTGGACCATTATTCATCTTTAACGTGACAGAATGAGACTTACCTCGAGGTATACGACCTACACGGTGTAATCGCGACTTGGGAAATGCATTTCGCTTTGAGTCGGGCGTGGTTGTCGTCGATCGTCTGCTCTTCACCGTTAACGTGATTGACGAGCCTTCCTCATTTTATCAAGTTCGCTTTGCGGAAGTGCCAGTCAAGCTTGAAGATCCTTTTGAAGCCGCACTGCACGCGGTACATTGTGAGACGCCGCAAGTGCACCGCGAGAGCTCTGCACGTGCACGGAAGCGAGCGGCAACGCGGTGGCGAGAAGGGAAAACGCTCGCTGATCACGCCCCAGTTTCTCTTTTTCTGCCAGAGATGGCGCTGCCTGTCAAGAGCAGCAGCGCCGCTAAGCGTTGCTTGGGAAGCCTATAGCCAGTAGTTTCGTGCTTAGCAGTGTTGAACGCGTACCTTGTGAAAGGTAGCACGTCATCCCCGTTCTTGCGGTCGGATCAGACGCACATGGAGAGCATGTTTATAATCATTCGGTTGGTGCACTCCATGAGCCCATTAGTTTGCAGATGGTATGGTGTCGAGTGACGCAAGTGGGACTCGCACAAAGAAAGCAGCTCCTCTCTGATATCCGCCGTGAATTGTTGTCTGTGGTCGCTGATGATCGCATGAGGAGGGCCACGCCGGAGAATGACGCGTCAGTGGCAGTTGCGGAGTGCATGGCCGCCATCTTGCAGTAGTGTGTGAGATGCGTGTCAGCGGATACGCAACATCGGCAAATTTAGCTTTAAAGTGGCGGAAATGGGAACAAAGCCCCAGAAAACTATGGAGCTCCTTAACAGAGCGCGGTGCACTGAACGCTTCAACGGCTGATGTCTTCTGAGGGCCTGGGCAGATGCCATCCTCATCAGCGAGATGTCCAAGCACAAGGGTTTGGTGGTCTCCGAAGTGGCATTTCTTCGAGTTTAAAACAAGGCCAGTGTTTCTGATGCAGTTCAGTACAATATCCAGATGCGAACTGTGTTCACTGAAACTGCAGCCAAAGAGTACAACTGTGTCGAGGTAGCACGTGCAGATGTTCCACTTCAAGCTGTGCAGAATAGTGTTCATAAATTTCTCGAAAGTCGCCGAAGCATTGCACAGTCCAATTAGCATCACATTAAATTCAAAGAGCTTGTCAGGGGTAACAAAGGCAGTCTTTCCCTTGTCCTCAGGATGCATCGGAATTTACCAGTAGCCAGATCGTGTACTGGGGCAAAGTAAGAGGCTGAATGATGGCAGTCAATGGCGTTAGCAATACGTGGAAGTGGCTACACATTCTTTTTTGTCACAGCATTCAGTTGGCGATAGTTGACGCGAAATCTCCAAGATCCATCTTTCTTTTTAACAAGAATGACTGGAGCTGCCCCTTGTATGACTCCTTTTTTTCATTTCATGCACCTGTTTGTTTATATATCTGGCGCTCCGATGGTGAAACGCGATATGGCCCCCAGCAACATATTGTTGCTGGGGCCTGTTAGTCATAACACAGCACATCGCTTACTGCAGCGCACCACTGATAATTAATTACAGTCTATTACTGACCATTCTCGGTTTCAGTTTGGGAGAGTTCCGGTAATGACAAGCCGCCAGGTGCAAACACCGCCTAGCGTGTGCAGCATGGTAAATAAACTCGACCTCCTGAGCATAGAGAACTGTTACACAGTTCCACGTTGCCTTTGTCATCTGCTTGCATCCTATCGCCTGCCACATGTGCTGTCCAATGACACCATCGTCTTCGTTGACATCGCCGTTATTGTCACGGTGGTTTTCTTGAGGCCTCCTCACGTTCATTGCGGGCATGGATTCATGAACAGCCCCCAAATAGTGGTCTGCTGGCACAAACATGACAAAAGGGAAGTGGCGACTATGACGTCATCATTACTCAGTGTGTCAGCTAGGAGCTTGGCTGCAGTGGTGAAGTCGAAAAAGTTGGGGTTCACCTTCAAGTCACCTCAGATGTCAATGTCGCGAGGTGTGGCATATAGCGCTGCATCATGCACGCGAACATCAAAGTTCATATAAATTGCCCTCCAAGCTACAGTAAAACCTCGGTGATACGAATCTCGCGGGGTTACCAAAATTATATGTATCATCCGAAATTCGTATCGCCAGAAAACATGGAAAATTAGTATGTTACAAAAGAAAGTTGGCATACGCTTTGGTTCAGTGTTTCTCAGGGCCGCAGCGACCTCATGAACAGCTCTGAATGATTGCCAGGAAAGTTTTTAGACGTCAACAATTGTACTTATACTCGTAAATGTACGGTGCATGCGCGCGTGTGTAATTAATGAACCAGATGTGTTGTGCCCCTTGACCGCTAGTAGCCCCTTCCTGATCTTACTACGCTTTTCTGCATGACACCATAGTAGTGCGGCGAAAGTGACTTAAGAAGCGCTTTGCACACGATAGAGGCCTAGCTCCTTCGCCAAGACCGTCCGCTTTGTCTCTTGGGGTCTTCTTCCACCTTTCATGGGACTTCATAACGGACCCGCAGCCCAAGTTTCAGTCTTGTTTCACAGAACGTCTGATTGTAGGTACATGGCTTGTATCGACATTGCAGGCACATGTTAACACAGTACAAAGACGCTGCTGCCTCGAGCACAGGAGCACGCGTCAACGCGTCGGAAAAAAAAAGCGCAACATCAACATCATCTGTAATCTAAACGCGAAGGCGCCTAAAGGCCTCCAAGACTTGCGCGCACTATCTCGGAGGCAACGACGCACTGTTGATGCTTGCGCAGCACGCATGCTTGGGCATGACTGTCGGGTCTTCTGCGACAGCGCGGGCAGCACCTGTTCGTACCTGTGCACTAGCATACGTTCGTATCAAACATCGCTGGGTGCATATAGGTTCACAACAACCATACTCCAATACATTGAAGGCTAATGGGCCTTGGCCGGGAGCACATAAAAAATCGTATCACCCCGAAATTCGTATGAGCCGTGATCGTATCACAGAGGCTTTACTGTCTATTCGCTGTAGAGATTTGGTAGTCAATTATATGCATGTTCACGGGAACCAATCCCACAGGCTATGTCAGCTGCAAAATTTTGTCAGTGCCCGTTTAATGTGATGCGCCTCAATATCACTCTAGCTAATGCTTCCCCACATCTTATTGTGCCCTTGTACCCACACAGTAGTACGCAGTGGCACAAAATGCAGTGGAAAGGGAAATGCAGACACCATTATTAATTAGTAATTATTCTCTGAAGTGGTCATTAGCACATTGGCCAGTTTAACCTGTGTAGACAGCCAAGCAGAATTTTGTAGTCAAGGCCTGCGATGCAACACAGAACTGATCTAGCATGCTTTTTTTCGCACGAAGGAGTAGAATTTCAGCATGAAGGGCCGAGACATAGCTTCGACACCTTCTTCGGTGCCATAAAAAAAGAAACGCAACATTTGATAATAATGCGGATGTCAAAATTTGGGACCATGCTTCATCACCACTCCTGTGACGTCATGACGCATAAAAATTTGTTTGCGTTGCTTACCAGTAAGGCACATTTGTGACAGCCAAACAAGACAGCAATTTAGGGGGAGAAAGAGACTTGAGGTGGTTATAAATCATTGAACGGGGAATGTCGCTGGAGGCAGCGTTTTGACGAAAGAGCTTCTCTACGTCAGGGCAGTTTGCCTTCATCAAGGCAGTTGCTTCCCTGGCAAAGACTGGTCCGCCTGTTGATACCTTGGCTCCAGCCACATTCCTTGTTCAAAAATTGCTCATAGTAAGTAGATGCGACAATGGCACTCCTGAAACAAAAAAAGAAAGAAAGCTCGGAGGGTCCCTTGTGCATTCACCTAAGACGACCCGACAGCAAAAGCCATCTTCTTTTTTTTCTCAGTCGATGTATTGATCCTGCCCCACCACCCTCCGTTGATGTCGTTATGATGTCAGGTAATGTTATGATGTCGGGTGATGTCGTCGCAAATTTTGGCGATCTGTGACGTCATGATGACATCATATAGCAACATCGTCACGTGATGATGATCTTTTGCATTACTCGTGTTGTCCCTGACGCCACTGGACACCAATGCCGACAAGCAATTTTCACGTTTGATGAGGCATCTAAGGCTTTCATCCATAGGTGTGCACACAGGGGGGGGGGGCAGGGGGGGCGGCCGCCCCCCCTAATCACCTAAGAGGGGGCGCAAAACCTGCCTCGTACATTGACCCTTCTAGTCACCTAAGAAGGGCGGGGGGGGGGGGGGGCACAAAATCTACCCTATACATTGACTTAGTAGGGTGGGGGGGGCGCTGTGATGAACCTTCGCCCCCCCTGATGGAGAACCCTGCGCACGCCTATGCTTTCATCTTAATAAAGCTAGAGTGCACCGCTGCACACGTTCATTCCAATTGCTCTGACACGGAAAACTGTATCACGTGATGACATGGCAATTTCAAGGATACTGAAACTGGCTTATAGAAACAACTTTTTCGCTAAATTAATGGGCTATCTCACAGTGGCCACTATTTCTGTTAAAGATTAAGGGGGTTCAAGCCTTTATTTAACCCATACAGGAAAAGACAAGTATTTTGGTACACTTTTGCTATGTTTGCGAGATCCTGCAAACATACAAGCTCTGCAGTCCTCGGTCGTTGCACATTCGCTCACCATCCCCCAGCTAGCCTCAGTGGCAGCACTGCCTTCTATACACATTTTCACAGGAGAGAAAAAACGCCGCCATGCTGGGCTGCACGCAAGGAGCACAAAGGCTGACGTCACAGCCTCGGCAGTGCAATTCTGGGGGGTCTTGCCTATTTAGCGCAGCCCATAGAGGATTATGGCGGCGCCCAAGGAGATGTCTGTGGAAAGGTCTGTAGTTGGTTTCAAACTAAGAAAAAACGTCAGCTCTGCTCACAGCTATCACTGTCCCTTCCACACAGCATTTGCATAAATGCTCTGTCCAATAGGGATTACTCGTTTTCGTGACATCAAGCACTTCTTATGTGTTTCAGATAGTTGACTTTCCGATACAGACACACGTTTGTGTCGCTGGTTTCAGATCGGAAGCTTGAAAGTCTTCGTAAATTTTGCCAGTGATTCTGACATCACTGCTTGGTCAAACGTAATGTTTTAGGTAGTACTGACAAGCCTTTAACTCTTAATATGCATAGTAGTTACATTAGCTGAGGAAATGTACTTATGGTTCAAGCTGAAACGAGCTAGCACAACCATCTTTCACAGATGAAGGGCAGGCACGGCGTGTTTCCATGGGTGAAGTTTACATTTTTTTTCTTAGGCTTCAACCAACTATAGGCTGCCTCACTCTCTTCCCCTTGCGGCTACCAACTGGCAAAAGTGACATTTCGTGCTGAATGAAGAAAATGCAGACCCCTTTAGACTGCACAGTGCACTAGTCCCTAAATAAATGTTGAAAAAAAAAAACTCTGTTCCTCATGCTGGGCACCTTTTTGAAATTTCGAAGTTAAATACTTTGGACATTCACGTATGTGTTCATCACGACAAGCTGTATGCGTCTCTCATAATCATATCGTGGTTTCGGGGCGTAAAACCACAACAGTTATTGTTATTATTATTACAACCATGTGTACAGCAACTGTACTCCACTGTGTCTCCACTCTGCTCCCTTACAGGCAACCCGTATCCTCCAATGCCCGGAGCCGTGCCTCGCAACCCAAACTTCCTCCCAAACTTGTTGTTGTCCGAGGCACGCAAGGACATACATCGGATGCAGTTCCCGGAGAAAGTAGCTCCTGCCCCACCGCCCGAACTGGGGACGTCCTTGGTGACCAAGAGGTCGTCTCTAAGAACCGTGATTCCACCTGGAGGTACTCCGCCGGCCAAGTAGATAGTGTAACGATGTAAATAAACTGTGATAGCGCTTAGTAAAATACCTTTTCTGTTTGTCCAAGTGCATTGAGGCAAGTTCCTTTTGCCATGTGCGCCAAAATGTTGCCGTGGCAGCCAAAGCATGCCTCAGTACCCCAAATGTGTTGGGTAGATTCCACGAAAGATCGAAAAAGGGTGTATATTTGATGTTTCCGATTTTCCTGATAATTTTGTATGTTGTGCACATATGATTGCACAGCACGAAATCGCAGTTCGTTTTCAAATAAAAATTTTTTTCAACACAGCAAAATTCGACAAGTGTCGCCGGTTGACGACGACCATTTTACGAAGAGTGCGTTTTCGTAAATTCGCAATCATGCTGGAAGCCACTGAAGCTTTATATTACAAATATCTTTCCTTTTAGCGGAAGTAGAAGTAAAGAGGAAATAGCTCTTATCATTTCATTGAATTCTGAGTAAATTATGTATTTTTAAAAATTCACGAAAAACGCTGCGTTTTTGAAAATCAGTCAAATTTGGGACGCTATGGCTACTTCAGTGAACATCTTAGCTTGTTCATATTTGCAGTATGAATAGGCCTTTATGTGAATAATGAACCTCTGCATTTGTATTTCTCTAATAATTTTCAAAGTAGTAAATTTTCATGCTCGAAACACAAAAAGAGAAAAGTGCTCCTCCATTCAAAAATCTATAATAAAAAAAACCCAATCTCAATTTTGTTCAAAGTCCCCCAAAATGTTCTCAATGGACTGCAGAATGATATTATGAAAAAACATGTTGCATCATTTTTATTACAACAAAAGCAGAAAATGTCAAACATTGTGTTTCCAGAGCGTGGTGGCCACTGCGTAAAGGACATCTCTAGTAACAAGAAAATACAGTAACACGTCTTTTTTCTTCTCTGAGCTTCGCTAAACAGCGGTAATGATCTATTGTTGGAAAGTGGGAACTGTTTTGTAAAGAAAAAAAAGATCGTTCCAATTAAATGCATTTGCGACATTATTTACATTCCTCGTCGACGGGCAGCATGGACATTTTCATTCCTCTGGGTAATTTTTTTTTAGTAAATGCGCTTATATAAAAGTAACGAAGCTAAACGCGAAATATGTGTAGCTGAGTCGATCATGCATTGTAAGAATGTGAGAAATCGCAAATGGCGGCAGTGGTGAACGGCGAGTACCGCAGTGCAACCTAAGCACAGCAGCCACACATTGTTTGCCAGGCTTTGTCGCTATGCACGAGAAAAAGCTGGGGTGTCGATTGCGTTGGTTACACGATACATTTTTCACCGCTCGTCGCTCTCCCGCCCGGTCTCTGGATCCGCACCGTGCGGATCGTGTGGCCCGCGCTACAAGCACTCGTGTAAACGGAGTAGCATGCGTTAGGCGGACAGGTGCAAAGGGCGGCGCGATGGACGCCCGCCTGAGCAGACGACAGCAATGAGTACGGCTGTGCCAGTCAGCCAAACACCACCTGAGATAGAAGTTAAGCATCCAAATTGTGCTTCACTTTGATGCGATCACTATCCTACGCTCTGAAGGTGGCTATGGGTAGGCGTTATAGCCATGGCCGAGATTTTGTACGGACTGCCTCATGGTGCACAAAAAGAAAATTCCGCTGCAGCAGAATTTTCGTTATGTAGAAGATATCGGATCGAGTCTCTTTTGCGGACGGTCATGAAGTAGGATGCGCGCTCAATTCAAGAGGGAGACCAGATCTGCCAGCACAGCTTCAAGAGATACAAGGAGATGCAAAACAAAGCAGATGCAATGCAAACAAAACGTGTTTTGTCCGTGGCCAGAACTGCTGCCACCAATCTTCACGTAATCGATTCTTTTTAAACTCTGCATTGATCACATTAGGTTTGACAACGTACACATTTGGGCCAACAAAAACCACACCTCTTGGCGACCGCTCTCCAGGAATTCATTTCCATTCATGAAGAGACCTTGGCTTTTATACCAGTCTCTCAATTCTGGCACAGCACATCTTCATAAGAGACGCATGGAGGGAATGCGTTCTTTAGCACTCAAGATATGAATTATACTCAACTGAAATAGATGAAAGAAAAGGAGGCTACAACTGAAAGTGCATACTGTGGACTGAGGGATGTCTAACACTGGCGTGAAGTCGCAAACCACGCGAATGCATTTAATTGGAACGGTCTTTTTCTTTACAAAACAGTTCCCAATTTACGACCATAGATCATTACTGTTGTTTAGCGAAGCTCAGAAAAGAAAAAAGACGTGTTACTGTATTTTCTTGTTACTAGAGATGTCCTTTGCGCAGTAGCCACCACGCTCTGGAAACACAATGTTTGACATTTTCTGCTTTTGTTGTAAAAAAAATGATGCAACATGTTTTTTCATAATATCATTCTGCAGTCCTTTGAGAACATTTTGGGGGACTTTGAACAAAATTGAGATTGGGTTTTTTTTATTATAGATTTTTGAATGGAGGAGCACTTTTCTCTTTTTGGTGTTTCGAGCATGAAAATTTACTACTTTGAAAATTATTAGAGAAATACAAATGCAGAGGTTCATTATTCACATAAAGGCCTATTCATACTGCAAATATGAACAAGCTAAGATGTTCACTGAAGTAGCCATAGCGTCCCAAATTTGACTGATTTTCAAAAACGCAGCGTTTTTCGTGAATTTTTAAAAATACATAATTTACTCAGAATTCAATGAAATGATAAGAGCTATTTCCTCTTTACTTCTACTTCCGCTAAAAGGAAAGATATTTGTAATATAAAGCTTCAGTGGCTTCCAGCATGATTGCGAATTTACGAAAACGCACTCTTCGTAAAATGGTCGTCGTCAACCGGCGACACTTGTCGAATTTTGCTGTGTTGAAAAAAATTTTTATTTGAAAACGAACTGCGATTTCGTGCTGTGCAGTCATATGTGCACAACATACAAAATTATCAGGAAAATCGGAAACATCAAATATACACCCTTTTTCGATCTTTCGTGGAATCGACCGTTGGCCATACCAGGCACAGCTGACTTGGAGGCGGTACTTGCAGTGAAGTAAAATATCTAGAGAAGTGCTGGTTGAGGTTGCAAGTTTTCTATCATAAATAAGTGGTACAATTAAAATGTACAGGAGCATCTGTTCTTAGGCTGAGCATGGCACCGCAAGGCAGCGCTCCACGAAGCAGCACAGGCACACAGGAAGCGCGCCACTCTTACTATACTACACTAAAGCTAGAGAGGCACGCCCTAGCGCTATAGAGACGACACGAAGTATCTCCCGTGGGTCCCGGCGCGGCCGCGCCACGGAGCGCTGCCATGCTGAGCCGTGTTTGCCCCAAGAGTGGACGAGTTTGTACACTATTTGGGTGTCTAGCAAATTTCTGAAAGAGTTTGAGTGAATGATGTTACATCGGTTTGATTGATAAATAGGTATTAGGAATGGCACTTTTGTGGCGACTTCTATTTATAGTGCATAATTACATAAAGCAAATGTAGCTGAAAAAATAACTAAAACAACAACAGCAAAAAATATTTCATGCATAAGATATTATGTTTTAATGATTTTCTTACCACCTGTCATAGAATGACAATGTAATGAAAATCTTAAAATGTTTGTCTGGCTGGCAGCTTAGCACTCTACCTTGGGTGTTAGGTAACCAATATCGTACAGTATGATCAAAAATACATACCCCTTGGGTGCCTCCATGGACGCGCATACACACCGTAAATCTTTTCACAAAATCTTCGTAATTTTTGGGGATCCTTCAAAAACATAGCAAGCATTTGCAATGTGCAAGAAGCATAAAGTGTGTTTCTGCAGATGTCAAGCTTGCCTTGCACTTTCAAGCTCAAGCCACGGTGCATTCAAAGAGTGTCTGTATTGACTGTAGTCACCAATCAGGGCCGTACCCAGGAATTTTTTTCGGGGGGGGTTTGCGTGTAGAACGGCTGCCATTTTTTAAGATTTATACTGGCTTATTTTTGTGAATAAATCAAGTACATCGCTTACTTGTAATAATTCGATGGTACTTTTCAATTATTTGTACCCAAATAAAGAAATTGGTATGTCAACCTCAAATTCTGGTTAAAGCAAGAAATAAGTTTGGACAATAGCACCACCAAAGCCGGGGACACCGCGACCAACGGCTCCTGATGAAGTAACACAATGTAACCACGGTACAAAAACGGTATGTATGTGTTACAAGCTGCCACTCTAGCGTCGCCAGCGCGAAGTCGGCGACGGGAATGGCAGCAGGTTAGGTCGTTCCGTACGTAAGCAGAGACAGTGAAGAGATCAGAGACGTGTGTGGGGAAAAACAAAACTCTAGTGATATTGCAGCACGAGGAATCTAGTACAACACTTAATACCAACTAACAAAATACATATAAAATCAATAAATCAGCTTACAAGAGAGAAGTATTACAAACTACACAAAACTAACCAACAATAAAACTACAGATGAGAAAGTCCGAAGGTATAAACAGGTGAAGGGATACCTGTGATGACCGGCAGCGTTGAGTCCACGACGATCGGATGCAAGAAGTCAGAGAGAGTTCTGGCACAACTGCGATGTCGGCGGTGTTGCAGCGCTGGTGTTTCCGGTAGGCTAGTGCTTGAAGCCGATCTCGGGCAGGTTGAACTTACTCGAGATTCAAGTACCGATGCCTACGTTACAGACGTTAATTTCGCGTCACAACTAGACGAATGGCTAAGTTTAGGTGGCCAGCCGATACGGAGCCACAACCACTTAAGGGATACTTCTTGATCTCCTTCTACACCATGTTGGTCAGCAACTAGACTGCTTAGCAAGGCGAAATCCTGCGCTTAAATCGACCTCCGTGGGTCCAATCATGGGTCCAATCATGCACGTTTCATTGTTAGAAACCCTAAAAATATATTGACCGCGTCCCTTTTTAATTAGGAGAGGGTCCTCAACTGAGCGAGAGTGACAACCTGTTGGGGTTCTCTCATACGGCTTGTCCACAAGCAGTTTTGCCCGTGGGAATGGTCAGTTTCCTTGGTTTCAGCCGGTGCGTCTTGCAGTCTACAGCTGGTTCGGGGTGCATCGCGGCCTTTGACGACTCTGCCGACGCCGCCGTAGGTACAAAGGATCAAACATCGGCGACTAACGTTTGAAGAAGAACACCCCATTCAGTACTTCCCTGCACTAAAGACCAGTCTTTTCATGAGCGAACGGTTCCACCGGTCAGCGGGGGAGTGCGGCGCCCGTTAATTTGCCGTTACGCCGGGTCGCAAAAATGGCAGTCCGTGACAGTATGTATGCAAGCAAACAAACAAGTCGCCCGACATTCCGATCTTCTTGTTACCGTTCGCACATTCTGCTTGCTGGATAGTTTCCTCGTAATTGCGAAAGAATAGAAGGGTTGAAGCTTGGGCTAGCTGGGTTTAGCTTTTAATCGACTCTTGAAACATAGAGGGAAGTTTAAACGAGGAAGTTTTTCCTTCTCGGCAACTTGCAAAATTCTGTGAGGACTTGTTCTGGGGTCACTTGAAGTTCTCGATGGATGCTGAGCAGTGCTAGTCCGGTCAATCTGTCGTTGTTCATATGATTTCGAAGGTAGCTCTTCAGCCTTCTCAGTGTGGAAAAAGTCCGTTCCGGGGTCGACGTCGACACGGGTAAAGTCGCCAGGATAGAAAGTAGGCTGTGGATGTTCGGAAAAAAGTCGCGGTTGCACATCTCTAAGGCCTGTAAAGCACAAGCTGGGCGATTCTTTTCTTCGATCTGGCAGCATTTGTTCACCCACAGTGTGAACTCTGCTTCGATGACATTAGCGGAAGGAATGTCGCCAAGGTAAAACTGCACTGCATCATCAATATCAGAAAGGCTAGCCGATGCGCAGAATTTCGGCAGCAGCATGTTAAGGCCAACCACGACCTTATGGGCATCGAACCGGTCTCTTAATTGATTTTCGAAGTCAGCCAGCAAAGGCAAATACACATTCCTCCGGTAGTACTCTTCGGGAGTAGCAGAAGGTACGTTGCTTCTTTGCATCTGCCTTCCAGTGATGCGTGGTAGGGCCATCTCAACATTTGTGATCTTCAGCAAAGAGAGCGACTTCAGAAAAATCTTATTAAATTCCGTTTCCGCACTAGCCCTTTTTGTGGAAAGAACGTCTATAACATTCTTTACGTGATCGCACGCTTGAGCCAAGTCACAGTCAATTTTTTGAAGAAACTTGCAAAGTGGCAGTGTCAAAGAGAAGAGGTCGCTACAGATCTGAAGCGAAACGACAAACTCGGGCTTCGTAATGGCATTGAGCAGTTGAGAAGCTTTTGATGAAGTATCAGATGACGCGGCCTCTTCTTCCAAATATTCGAGGAATTGTACAATAGGCACGTACAGTTCAAGGAAACGCTGAAGTGCATCGTGACTCTCTACCCACCTTGTTTGGCAAAAGGAGAGAACTGATTTTCTTTTTTCTTGTGTTAAATCTTCTACTTTGTCTCGCAGTTGGTTCGTCCTCTGTGGCGAAGCTCTCACAAACGTACAGGTTGAGGATACAGTTCCCAAACAGTTGCGGATGCTGGGGAGTTTGCATGCGTGAAGCAGAGCAAGGTTCAACGAGTGGGCGCTACAATGCACGTACAACGCTTTGGGCGCTGTTTGACGAATGAAGGCTTGAACACCGTTAAGGTGGCCGCTCATTGATGCCGCGCCGTCGTATCCTTGCCCGCAAAGTAGGTTCAGGTCAAAGCCATGACCTCTAAGGCTGTTCAGGATTGTGCTCGCCAGCGCCTTGCCAGTGAGATCGTACACGGGAACGAAATCTACAAAATCTTCTTTAAGTATGGGCACTCCCGACGTGTCGTGTCCAACGTACCTTACACATAGGGAAATGTGGGCGGTGCGAGATATATCAGTGGCCTCGTCAGCTAGAACTGAAAAACACGAACCTGAGTTGACGTTTTCAACTATCTTTCTTTGTATGATTTTACCACAGAGGGTGATCAACTCATTTTGAATTTTTGGGCTCGTGTACAGCGCATTCGCCGGAGATGTTTCCATGTGAGCTCTCAAGGCGGCATCTCCACATTTTGCTCTCATCCTAAGCAGTGCGCGGAAATTTCCATCATTTTTCAATGGCAGCACTTCAGACATATTTATCGGACCAGAGTCGTCTGTGCCGCGAAGCGGTACTTCTTGCCTGCCACAGAAAAGGATTGTTTCTATTATTGGCAGCAAGTTCTTGCGGTTTTCTTCCGCCTGCTTTTTAAGACCGTGGTCAAGTTGTGTTAAGATGTCATGCTGTGAGCGGGACCGGACTGCTAAGAAGTTCTCCGATAGCGTTGTTGACATGGCGTGATAACTGCTGGATGCGTGGCTCTTAAAGGCGTCCATGGCTTTCTTGTAATTGGTGAACTCCTTAGTTACAAAACAGCCCAAGCGCTGGTGCTCCCCTTTTCCTGCACACTCGCTTGCGAAGACTACGCAATATTTGCATAATGCTCCGTGAAGCTTCTCTGAATAAACAAGCCATGGGTAACGATCTACCCAGTGAGGTTGGAACTTCAGATTCCTTTTCCCTGTGGCTGGATAATCATAGTTAGCCGGAGGGGTCCACGGATTGAGCAGCAGCTTCTCCGTCGTCTCTGGATCATTTACATTATTGCTTTTCGAGACAAACAGTCCCAAGTCCAAAATATTCGCACTCGTCGCACAGAGGGGAGGCGAACCAGAATGTGTAGGTGCCATGCCACTCACCTTCCTTGGGCATTGCCCAGTGGTAAAGGCGTCACTTTGCCCAGCGTTGACTGTAGAACAAAGGTCACTTGGAGTTGCACTGCGGCCACCATCATTTTCCGGCGGCGCATGGGTGTCCTGCTTGTGTTCGTTCTCAGGTGATTCACATAAACCGGTGCATTCTCCTGAGTCGCTACAGAAGTTCCGACGCGCTTGGCTTTCCACCAGTGCTGAGGAGGGCGAAGTTTTATCCTTCGAAGGAGGCGGTTCTTCTCCGTCCGCTTCATCGGTTCGAACTTTCTTGAAGTAAGACGCAAGACTCCTTTGCTTCATTGTTGCAGAGTGTCTTTTCATTTTGCTGCCGCAATCCTGTGCACGCACACAGAAGTGGCCAGTGGCTCCAAAAAGACGTTTGCGACTGTATGTATAGTGATTCAAAAGGAAAAGGAAAAAGGCACCTAATTTCTGCAGCCCAATAGGGAGCACGGCGCAGTGCCTTAGGGGGGTAGGGGGAAGTGGGAGAAAAAGAAGAGAAGAAAGAGAAAAGAGGAAAGGGGTCAAAGCGCAGCAGGCGCGGGCGCGGCAAAGTTGGCATGGAGCTGAGGCTGCAGCGGTTGAAATCCGCAGCCGAGGTTGTGGTCAGCCGTGGCCGACGATGTCGGGATTCCTTGGGAGGATGTGCCGACGAGTAGGGGCGAGTCTACTCGCTCCCGGGGGCACCGGACCGCGTGCCGAGCGCCTGGAGGCAGGTGGCTCGCAGCGGGTGCTCCTCAGGAAGGAATTGCATCACCGCCTGCAGTGTGGCCAGCAGGTTTGTGATGAGAGTGTCCCGCGGGTCCTCGGCAGGCGCAGCGGGTGGGGTAGCAGGCAGGCTCGACCTGGGGGAGCTCGCCGTTGGCAGGAGAGATCGGCGCGGCGCAGGAGATGGGCGCTGCAGGCCGGGATCCGTGGTGTTGCCCTCGAGAAGTTTGTTCTTAACCGCAGCAGCGTAGGAGCGCACCTCACGGGACTCCTCGCGTACTGCGGCCTTGACCGCCCTTCTCGAGAGCGGCGTTGGAGTGGCGGCGATGAGCGTGGCCACTCTCCTTTCCTCCTGCCAGCGAGGACAGGTGGGGGTGTCAGCTGTATGAGCCCCGCCGCAGTTGACGCAGCGGGGCTTGCAGCTCTCCGTCTCCAGGTGTTGGCGGCCGCAGCGGATGCACGCTCCCTTGCGCTGACATGCCTCGGCAACGTGGCCGAAGCGACCGCACTGCTGGCACTGGCGTGGTCGCGGCCTCGCATGTCGCACCCGCAACCGCAGGCCGAACAGCACGACTCGTTCAGGTGGGAGCGGTTCGGCGAATCGTAGCTTCACCGAGGCTCCCTCCCTCGTTGCCGAGAGCACGGGAACCGCCGATGTGATGCCCGCGAGTAGCTCGGCGTTCGTCAGGTCGCCGTCCACGCCGTAGACGAAGCCGGTGCTGGAGCGACGATCCGCGGGCTCCCTGGCAGTGACAGGGACGCCGCCGAGCTCCCTGATGGCGAGGAGTTCCGACAAACACGACGGCGTCGACGCGTCCGCGGCCACGATGTTTAGACGGTGGTTGACACGCACCGCCGTCACACCGGGCCGCTTAGCGAGTGCCGCCGCGAGTGTCAGACGCGGCGATCCGCTGAAAGAACCGCCAGGGGCTGAGGGACGGAACAGGGCTGTCCCTACCACGGTAGGATCGATCGCAACAGCCGCGGCCTCGAGTGCCCTGGCTCTCCGCTGTGCTGCCTTGGAGACGACGGTGACGAAGTCGTCCTCAGCTGGCAGGGGGCCTGGACACGGGCGCGGCACGGCGACCGTGGAGTTGTGAGGCCTCGGAGCAGTCGGGGCCTCTGCTGCGAATGTCTCGTACACGCGCGCCGGGAGCCGGCGCTTGGGGCGAGCATTCCGTTTGTTTTTCTTTCTCCTTTGCACTGGAGCCACAGGGGGCGCAGCAACGGTGCCGGCGGAGGCCGCCTGTGCGAGGAGGGCTGTAGGAGTTGCTGTCAGGCTCGCCGCGTCGTCCCGCATGGAGGGGGAAGCGGCAGGTGCTGCTGCAGCTGTTGTTGTTGTGGTTGCCGCTGTTGCGTGAGTGCTCGCTTGCTTCCGCGGGCCTTCCGCTGCGTCTTCCTCGCGTCCCCGCTTACGCGAGGTCGCCGTGGCGTCCATGGCTTCGTCTTCCGACGTCGCGGCATGTGCACTAGCCGGCGCGTCTGCGTCGGCTGGCGTGGTAACTGCTGCTGGTTCGGGAAGGTCGGCGGCAACTGGTGCTGCGTCCTTGGCCTTGTTGAGCAGCCAATCTCCGATTGTTGTGACCGCCTGCTGCTCCAAATGGTTGGGGCTCGCAGTCGGTGTTTGTGCCGAGCTCGTGCTTGCATGTGCCGCGTGGATTGCAGCACGCTGTGTGGCACGCTTACGAGCTAGCCAGGCCTCGAAGTTCTGGTACTCCTCGTCTTCCTGTTTCTTCAGTAGGGCCACAGTTTCTCGTGCCCATGGATCACTGTCAAGCTCGAATGTCGCGAGACTCACTCGAGTGCCCGAGCTCGAGCGCAGGTGAGGCTTCGCGGCATTGCGAGGAGCGGCGGGTGCGGTTGCAGCAGGGGCAGCAGGTGCCGAGGTGTTGCTGGCAGGCTTAGGGGGTGCCGCAGTGGTGGGGGGAGGCTTCGAAGTGGCCTGGGAGCGTGGTAGCGCTTCCTTGGCCTTCTCCAGAGGCCGGTCCTCGATGGCAGGAACGTTCTGGCGCTCGGAAATCTCCTCCTGATGTTGGAGGGATCTCTCGTCCTTGCCGGTCTTCTTCATGTGCTTGCCAGTGGCCTTCCGGGGCATGGTCCCGCTCGTCCACTCAGGAAACGTGAGGCCAAGCGGCCGGGCGGCCGCTGAGGGAAGCGTAGAGATCGCGTAGAGATCGCCGAGCACGAAGCAGACAACCTCTCACTTCGGCGGTCCAAACGGTTCTGCCTTGCGACTGCTTCGACTGCCTGGCGTGAACGGCGGGCGATGTTTTCTTCCTCTCTTATCCACTTTACAGTGGCTAGAATGTAGAAGTGTGATGAACGCGCCGGCTCCCGCGTGGCGCATGTGTTTTCTGAACGCCGCTACAGCTGGTGTGCATGCAGGACCATTATTGTACTCCCGCTGCAGCAAACTGGATTAACGCTACTTAAAGACCTTTTCACAGAAGACTCCATGGGCACTCCATACTCCCCTTAATATACGTGAACCCCCCAAGAATGCACTGCCGAGACATTTGCACTCCCGTGGTACAGTCCAGAAAGCAGGTGTTGCTCCGTTCCTGTGAAAAAGTCACCTTTTCACAGACGGCTCCCTGGGCGCCTGCATAATTCTCTCTGGGCTGCGCTAATTAAATAGCCGTGACCCCCCAAAAATGCACTTTGTAGGCTGTGACGTCAGCCTCTGTACTCCCGCGCGCAGCCCAGCTTGGCGGCGTTTTTTCTCTCCTGTGAAAGTTGACCGCTGGTGCCGGATTGTGTGCCGGCTGTATCCTCGCTTTGTGTGCTTTGTAGGGAGGCGCATATACCTTGTGTGTACAGAAGAGGTAGATTTCCTTGCGTGCGGTTAAGGTTGTTCGAAGTTGCTCGGATATGCCAGTCTTTCAGTAGATGTCATCTTCGATGATTCGTTTCGGTGGCGAAGACTACAGTTTGAGAAAAGTTTACCCTGCAGCCTGCGTCCTCGGAATGCGCCGCTGAGTTTTTCCGCTTAGGGGTTTCGTTCCCTGGCAAATTTGCGCACGTCGTGTTGGTGTTGCCGTTGCTGTCGAACTGTTTACTTTCACAGAAGGAGACGC
Source organism: Rhipicephalus sanguineus (assembly GCF_013339695.2). Taxonomy (NCBI): domain Eukaryota; kingdom Metazoa; phylum Arthropoda; class Arachnida; order Ixodida; family Ixodidae; genus Rhipicephalus; species Rhipicephalus sanguineus. The sequence continues at coordinate 62,100,632 of NC_051181.1, forward strand.
GCTTTTCGTAGAAACCCAAAGCCGACACGTGCGGTCCGCACAGACGGATAACTTCTCCAGCGGCAATGCACAAGGAAAGCATCTGGAATCAATAAAGGAGCTGCTACGGGGTGAAAGACGAAAAAGAAAAGACTCGAAGGAACGCGAGGGCGAAGTGCAAAGCTGTACAAATAGGGCAGGTGCGCGTGCGGGGGAGGGAGCGCTGAGGTGTTCTGGTAGGTTTGAAGAAAGGAAGAAGAGGGAAGCAATGCCAGGAAAGTTGCAGTGTAACTTTGGCAGCTGGGGGTCGCTGTGAAGGCGTGTAAATATTTTAGTATCACCCGAAAAGTTAAAGCATCAAAAAAATTTCGGGGGGGGTCAGAACCCCCTCAACCCCCCCCCTAGTTACGGGCCTGTCACCAATAAAACATGCTGCAAGTCCTTCAGAACATTCAATTCTGAATACAGTGCTGTATCTAACAACTGAAGCTTCTGCTTACGGGGGATCTATGCTTTATACGCATCCTTATTTGTTTTTGTAATCGAAATGCCGGCTTGACGTTGACTCCCTCGCATATGTTCAATATGCCGTGACTGCTGTTCATCCATCCTTGTTTAATGCATACATTTCTCAGTCCAGTTTATTGTGATGTGTTAATTTGCTTCGTAACTGTAACAGTATCAAAGAAAGTTTTCCGTTTAGGAACAAAAAAATAACTGATACTTTAAAGCAAACGGCTACCTTTCAGCACCATGTTGAAGAAGCATGTGCTGCACTTCTGACAGGCTCACTGGTGGCCTGTACCAATGTGAACTGCACGAACAAGCAGGTGGTTATACATCCACTGTGGTGCAAAGTTGCTTCTGCATTGCCGGCATCGGTTGTAATACTACACACCAACTCTACCTCATCCATAAAGCAGGTCCCCAAGGTTATACAGCGCCCACCTTTTCGCAGGTGAAGTACATTAAATAACTGTACAGATGCCCAGTCAGCTTCGGATACAGTGCATTCCACGGGACGCTATGTCTGCTCACACACAAGCTGACACTGCCACCCACTCTGGAAGCACCTTTCCCAAGTGACCCCCGGTGTGTTTTCCTCCACCGCAAGGAGATTCTCTGCTGAACCTCAAGAGTAATTCCACATCATGCGGTTCAAACCTCCCAGGCAGGCTTATCTGCCGGAAGGATGTGGCATTGCGAAGATCCCTCGTGGGATGTGACATTTACTCCATCGGTCACCTGTGCCTGGCCACATCTCCATGGACCATTTGGGGATACCTGCCCATATTGATCAACTCAAATGTCCACGGCTACGATCGAGCACCTGTTATGGACATATGACCTGGCCTGAACCAGATAACGATGGCGCTACCTGCAAATATAGTAGGCTTTCATCCAATGAGACCAGTGGACTATGACTCGTGGCTCTGTGGGCCCGGCCATAGAGTACGCTTGATGTCATCGCAGGGACCAGCCTCCAATTATATATTTAATTTTGTACCCATCATGGTGGTGTAGTGGTTATGGTGCTTGACTACTGACCCAAAGGTCGCGGGATTGAATCCCGGCTGCGGCGGCTGCATTTCTATGGAAGCGAAATGCTGGAGGCCTGTGTACGTAGATTTCGGTTCACGTTAAAGGGACACTAAAGAGCAAAACGATTTTTCTCATATTAGTAAAGTACTCTTTCACGATAAAAACACCACACTTGCTGCGAGAAGATGCTTAGTAAGCGAGAAAACGTGCAAAAACAAAACGTGGGTGGCGACGCCACCTTGAAGTTTCCGCACCATTCGCCGTGACGTCGCATGTTTTGACGGCGCCTACTAGGGACTACGTAGCTGCTAATCGGTAAAAATGAAGTACATTGTCCTCTGAGGGGGCCATAGACTTAACGTACCAAGTTTCGGGTAATTTTGTTGAGCCAGTGGCGCCAAAATACGATAAATACACTTTGAAATCCGTGATGTCACGCGGGAAGATTTCGGCGCGAAATTTAAAAATGAAACTTTCAACTTGAATTTGTTCTTTATTACCCTCTGAGGCGCTATGTACACGATTGTGTGCACAAGTTGTTGCTGCTAGTTGCATCGACTAGTGGCTAACAAAGAGCAAGACACATTGAGGTTTGGATGAATTGAACTTCCTGCATAATAAATTTGTCTTCATTTACTTCATTTTTCAGTGTACTGTTGCATATGATCACTTTGCTGAAGGCACTACCACGTTGGACGAGTCGGTTGACGTGCCGCTTCCCGCAAGCCATGGCAAAAGTATAATTTTTCTTTGCTCAACATGGACATAACCGAAAACGAATTTGCACCATATTTCTAGCCTGGAATTTGCTTCTATTTATGTAATAACAGAGCATGAATGGCTTCTGAATAAATAGATATTTATTTACTATATAGTTACGATTCATTACTTCAACACACATAAATTAATATATTATGACATGATTTTTGTTGCAATAGAATATTGAGTGCCTTGAAATGACGCTGTGTAAGTTTGATGCATTTGCAGACAGTTCTTCCTAGGTGGCGCCTCAAAGGGTTAATAAACCTATTATGGTGAAATTAACGATATTGGTGTTCTCAGAGCACAATTTATAAGTCTAAACCAATTCATTGTTTCTCTTTAGTGTCCCTTTAATGAACCCCAGGTGATCGAAATTTCCAGAGCCCTCCACTCCGGCATCCCTCATAATTATATTGTGGGTTTGGGTTGTAGAGCCTCAACAATTCTTACATTATTTAATTGTGTATACCATTGGGCAAACTTTGTAATATGAGAAAACTATATGCAATGTTAGCAAAATAATTGCATAACTGAAATTGGCACATAAAAGTACATAAGCTGTGAAATTTTCATAAAAGTCTGCTAAAAAAAATGTTGTAAGCAATAAGGCATGTTGAACCCGATGCTGTGAAGCCATGCTTATCTTGCTGACTGGCCTTGCAATATACCAAAGGGCATCTTCAGATTAAAACAGACTAAGAGGAATGCCGGATATTTTTATTTTTAACGCAATATTTTAAGTTTAGGTGAAAAAAATGTCTCTGTAGAAAGGAGGGAAGCTTCATTACATGAAACTCGGCACAGATTTCTCAGAAGTTCATATTTCACTACAGGTACAAGAAAGCACTTTTTTTTTAATGCAGATTTTATGACTTTGCTGGCCTATCACTCCAATATTAACCCTTTGAGGGTCGAATTTTTTCGCGAAATCCAGTCCAAAAATGTGTAATTTTTTTATTGCTGAAATAAGTTCTCCAGACGATTCTATTTAAGAAAAAAATTGTCTAAAATTTTTTTTCGTGACCGTAAAGTGACAAAAAAATGAGTTTTGTTGTTACATACATATGGTTTATTCGTAGTAAAATCAAGCAGAATCCTAAAAAAAAAAGCTTCACAGTTTTTTATGAATACAAATTCTGCATTGTATTAACATAGCTCACAGACATGCGAAAATAAGCGCACCAGAGTACATTTCCGGTTAAAAACGTTTGTGCTCTAACACTAGAAACTTTTCAGCGTGTGATAGTCTTTGAAGCATGGCTCGCCGCGTACGCGTTTCAGATCTCGCTCCTTGATCGTCATCGGAGTCTGAACTCGTCAAAAAATCCTCGTCTGACGAACTGAAATCCAATGAATCAGATTCTGATTCGGCACTTGGGGAATAGTCCGCATCGGAAGAATCGCTGCTCAACTCACCGGCAGCAGCGCAACCAGCGCGCGCTTCCATAGCGTAAGCGAACTGCGTCAGTGAGCGCACGGAAGAAAACTATGGTTGTGCGCCCGTCCGTAAAGAAAAACGAGTGAAAAAGCCACAGTAATACTTCGTCTTATCGCCAACAAGACGTAGTTAGTTTTCCGAGACCCCGAAACAGGACACGCAATCACGGCGGCGTCGTTTGTGTAATTTAGCGCCGCACGGAAACAGATGTAATCGCGCGCCGGGGAGCAATAAATGAGCAAGTAACAAGCGGTCACCCTTTGAGAAACAAGCGGTCACCCTTTGAGAGATTAGAAACCAAACAGCCATCAGCTTTGCGGGCGCAAGAAGCGCAAACCACCCGAAGGACGAAACCGAAACCAGCCGGACCGCGTGCGCGCGTTCTGATGCGAGACTACAAGCCGCCGCGCCTCTTTGGAAAGCAAAAAAAAAAAGACGGAGAGACATTGGCGCATTAAAAAAATTACACGTAATCCCGAAGCGTGGCAGCACATTCCAAGCAAGAGAAATGGGAGAAGGCGCGCTTTTGAAACCAACCGCGCCGCGGGCGCTCTCGGTTGCGCAAGCGATAGCCGGCGCGCGGCGCGCCATTTTGCGAAGCATAAAAAAAGCAACAACGGAGAGACATCGGCGCATGAAAAAAATTCCACGTATTCCCGAAGCATGGCAGCACATGCCAAGCAAGAGAAATGATCAAAAAAGGCGCGCGCTTTAAACCAGCTGCCCCGCGAACGCGCTCGGATGGGCAAGCTATACGCGGCGCGCCGTTTTGGGAAGCGAAAAAAAAAATACAACGGAGAGACATCGGCGCATGAAAAAAATTCCACGTATTCCCGAAGTGTGGCAGCACAGGCCAAGCAAGAGAAATGATCGAGAAAGGCGCGCGTTTTAAAAATAAACGCTATGCCGTACATGTACGACGAAAACCCTTTGGTACCAGGAAGCTTCTGCCGTACATGTACGGCGAAAACCCTGAAGGGGTTAATGCACAGTACTCACCGAATTTATAATCTGAAAATGTAAACCGATAGTACTATTCATCCACTGAAAGCTAAAGTTATCTTTTTGAAAAATCCCCAAAGATTTTATTTTTAAGCAGCTGCCTCTAGTTGGCCCCAGTATCGGGGGCATTTTTTCGCTATTTTAGCTAAGGTGATGAAGTTGCAATTATTTCTGGCAAGTCTTGAAGAGGTTTCTCGCGAATTAAGAAAAAAGGTATCGAATAACAGCAGTATACTATTGCACCAATTGACTATCGCATGAGTAAATGGTGGGAGTTTCCCTGTGCTGCCAATTTTCTCGGCAAGGAGGTCATTCGCTATGTTGCAAAACATATCCAGGAGATGAACGGTTCAATAACGATTTCGTTAATCGATTTGCTTCGTATATGTTTCAGGATGTGAATTTTAGTATTCAGGCACGTTTAACTATATTGCTAGAATAGAAAGGCACAGACCAAGAAACACGCAGGATGAGATGGAGGATGGCTGTAGACTTGTAACGCAATAACGTTAAAGAGCTCGTTTCATAGAAATTCCAGTGTCAGCATCATTGGTTGTGAGCAAAAAATCTGCATTGTCCGTGGCGAAAATTCTTAAATAAAAATCTTCAGTCCTAGTGGGAATTCATACCAAGTTTTTTTGCATGGCAAGCAGGTGTTCTGCCACAGAGCCACGCCAGTGCTTGAAACTGTTTTCAAAATAAAATCCATGTACGAATGCCATGTAGTACAAGGAGTCTCCTTGACAGGTGTAAAATTATGTGGCAAAAGTGTAGAATCGCTCCAGGCGTCAAAACGTTTATGCTATTGCGTTTTACTCTTGAAGGCAAAGCTCAAGTGACCTCCAAGCTTTTTGTATGAAATCAAAAGCTTTGTGAGTAATGGTTAGGCGGGCACCCTCTCTCTGCCTTTAGCAACAGACGAGCGTTTCTATTTGTAAAATAACCTGTATATTGACTTGTTCCGATAGCTTTTGCGTGAAAGGGAACGAAGACTTCTTTTACCTGGGTTCCGTGTATTCTACAAATTATTGAACATGGAACAACATGCCAACTTTAGTCCAACATGTGCATTGGATATGCGTAAACATTTTGCCATGATCTTCAGTACACCATCAGTGGCACACACTAACGTTTCGTCACAGTACTGGTGAAAACTCAATTTTCTGAGGCATAATGGCTCTACATCATAAAGCTAGCTTAGCATTTTTTTTTCTTTTAACATTAGAAAGTTCACAAAAGTGCTGTGACTGAGGCGTGAAATACAAGGGTGTCAGCTACATTCAGAAATGACAAAACTAATAAAATACTTGGGAGCCAATTTTTTTCCCCCCTTAATGTGGATCAAACTTCAATGTTTTGTAGAGGGTTGCACACTAGGGCGAGTTGGTGTGCTCACTATCAATGTTTTGTTGTATTAGCATTTCGTGTATGAACACGAATTCACTCAATTCAGCAGGCCCAGAAGCATACTCAGGGGTGGCTAATATTTTGATTTTGGACACCTAATGCCTCGTTAAAAATTTAAAACTCGTTAGAGCCACTGTCACATCGGGCAAAAACTCGGAAAATAATTAGGTCGAGAAGAAGATAAGGACCATACAGCATGCGATGTAACACAAAATGACAGGCGTAACATTAAAATATAGGAAGGCAGCACAACAGGTCAGAGAACAAACAGAGGTAGCCGATATGTTAGTTGACATCAAGGAATAAAAACGTACCTGTGCTGGTCATGTAATGAGTAGTCCAGGGTACACAGGACCCAGGTAAAAGAAGTCTTCTTTCCGTTTCATGCAAGAGCTATCAGAACAAGTCAATATACAGCCACTGAGACACAGGCATCTGTGAATCTTTCCTACTGCTACCTCCTTCAGTGAGTGACTGAATGGTTTAAAACTGTTTATTCAAATTGTTTAATAGCAAACTAGCTGGTAAAAATCAAATTACTGATGGCCAAGGTAGACTTCTTGACAGACATTATTTTCTTCTGAATACGACCTTTTTTTTTTCAATTTTATTCCTGCTGATGTTTAGCATGAGAGACTTCCACGCAACGATGCTAGTACATAGCTTTACAGGTGGGCCATCCTGTAAGTGTCCACTATGTGCAATGTTTATATGAACGCCATAGGTCGGCAAACTTACTCATGAGTCGACTCACTGAGACTCATTCAGACTCAGATCGGGCCATGAGTCTGAGTCTGAGTGAGTCCAGTTGAGGAAAATATTGGTGAGTCTGAGTCCGAGTGAGCTCCAAGCGCAAAATATATTTGAGTGAGTCCGAGTGAGCTCCAAAGCGCAAAATATATTTGAGTGAGTCCGAGTGAGCTCCACCTCTTGTTGCTGACTTATGGTCCTATCTACTCATCATCAGCATTATTAGTATCAGCCTTATATTGGCTTATGTTTGTACTCAAATCTATTTACACTTATCTCGGCACACTAGCATTCATGCGCCACCTCAATATTTATTGATCAGATGCGTGAGTTAGGGAAAGGGGTGCCATGACCTTCCCTGCAATCTCTTTCATGCGATGTTCTTGATAAAAATGTCTCGCGTGAGTCGCGTATTTCATAAAGATGTCCTTACTGGATTGATATATGATAATGGTGAGATATGATGACAACTTGTATTTGAAAGTACAAGACCAAAAGGTGTATCATAGAGCACTGATTATGTAAGATATTGGCGTTAAAAAGCATCGACACCATGATCGAAAAAGGTAATTTTACGCCAACGGATTCACGAGTCAACTCACTCAGGCTCACTCTGACTCAAGTGAAGCCGTGAGTCTCAGTGAGTCCGGCTGAGTAATATGTTGGCGAGGTTGAGTCTGAGCGAGTCCGGTTGAGAAAGAGCTTAGCGAGTCTGAGTCTGAGTGAGTCCGGTTGAGGAAGCTTTTGGTGAGTCTGAGTCCGAGTGATCCCTCACAGCAAGATACAGTAAAAGATCGTTAATTCAAACTTCTTTAATTTGAATTTACTGGTAATTTGAACTGACGTCCTGGTCCGGGCACAGCGCTATGTATTTCTGTGGGGAAAACTCCCGATAATACGAACGCGTCGGTATCTACAATGGTTAATTCGAACTGGGAGCCCTCTGGCTTTCGTCCCTCCACACAGAAATCGGGCTATAATGACCACCCAAATTACTCGTTACTTTCATCTGTGTAAAACAAGTGTAGTGATTGATTTCCATGTATGATTTTATGGTTGTAAATGTCGTCTGTCTGCTGCTACTGCTGCATGGGTGGCACGGCCCAGTCACACAATGTTTGCCTTTAGCCATGTCCCCTTGGACAATTTCTATATTGTTCTATAAACTAAGAAAGAAAGACCTTAAATTTTGATTGCGTTAACTGTGCCAAGTAAATGAATGTGTTTTGGAGCACAAATAGCTTCGTATATTTTGGCATAAGGGATCACTGCTCATGTGAATGCAAGTCGCTGGTTGTTTCTGGTGTGTCACTGACTGATCAATGAATTTTGTTTGCTGTTTGAGCATGAACTTAATTTATGGAATTACCTGCCACAAATGTGTAGTATCGCCTAATTTGCGGGAACGAGTCCAGAGGTGGCTTCTCTGGGTTCTCTCCGCACGGTGTGGCGCGATGTCTGTTCATGTTATCGCCCGCCCGCTAATTCGAACTCCGCTTAATTCGAACAATTTTATGGTCCCCTTCGAGTTTCAATTAACGAGCTTTTACTGTATATTTCTTGAGCGAGTCTGAGGGAGCTCCAATGTTTTTGTCGACCTATCATCAACGCATATTGATTGGATAGAGCTCAAAAACCAGCGAACCAACGCCCGTCTTTGCGGCCAGCTTTTGGGATCTGTCGAATCATTGTGCCGTCATTAGGAGCAGCAGCCTATTTCATGCTCACTGCGGGACGAAAGCCTCTCCTAGCAATCTCCCATTTACCTTGTCCTCTGCTAGCCGATGCCTTTTATGTATGTCCACACATTTCTTTGTCTCATTCCCCACCTAAGCAACTACAATCTTTGTCAGTATTTGCCATCCCTTGGTAATCATTCCATCAATCTCAGACCATCGGTTACCTGGACAACTCATTACGTGATCCGCACAGGTGCGTTTTTTTTTCTTAATGTCAACGAGGTTATCGGCTACCTCTCTTTGTTCTCCGATCCGCTGTGCTGTCTTCCTAGCTTTTTAATGCTACGCCTGTCATTTTCTCTTACGTCGCATGCTGTGTGGTCCTCAACTTCTTCTCGACTTAATCATTTTCCCAAGTTTCTGCCCGATGTGACAGCACTTGCAGAATGTAGTATGTATACTTTCCTCTTTTAGGGACACCAGTAAATTGCCTGCCAAGGTTTGGAAATGTTTGCCGTATGCTCTCCATTTTATCCTTATTCTTTGGTGAATTTTCTTTACAAGAGCCCCCTGTTTGTAAATGACCTACATATACATACATACTCTTGTACTGACTCTAGGGTATGGCTGCCAATCATGAAATCTCATTCTCTTCCTGGGCCACCAAACAGCATTTTCTTATTTTCTTGGTTGAGGTCTTCAGTAAGTTTATTGTATATCATTGCTGAGAGTTTTCTCCATTAATCTTCATGCCTATTGTTTCCCAGTGCAGTCGTCAGAATTCTTCTTTTAAATCATCCCGTGAACAGCGTTGGTGAGATTTCATTCCTCCGTTGCTGGCTTCCGAGTCAACACAGCTTAAAAGACAGCAGGGTCTGGGGGCAGCCAGGCATTCACATGGTGACTGTAGCGCACACATGCAAACATGTATACACCTTTCACACACACATGCACATAGATGTTTTGCGTGATACAAAAAAGAACATGCAATACACGAGACAAGAACACAGACTTCCAAAGGCAGAAACAGGTCTTTATTGGTGGTCCTAGTACTCTAACAGCCTATATAACATTACAGCCAAAAAAAAATGAAAGTACCCAGCTCCCCACACACAAGCACACACCCCAGACCGACATGTATGGATCCCTGCTGAATGCATTTCGGGCCGAGTAACAGAGCTGATAGAAAAACGACAGAGAGGGAAGGATCAACGATGTGTGGTGGCCCTTTATGTACAAAGACTTTCAGCACGGAACGTGGGGGGCAAAAAAAAAAAAAGGACATGGCTTCGGGGTGAGTGAGTACGAGGAGGTGCTGGAACCCTTTACAATAGTAAACTTTTTTTTTATTTCTGTACAATGCAACGCGGCAACGTTTTTTTTTTTTTGTCCGCGACAGTGCTTTCCCAAAAGCATGTGTTTTGTGCTCGTGGGAGGGGTGGCCAAACACACACGGTACACAACATCAAACAGCTTCGTTCCCGACTCGAGAACGCTTTCGCGGAAGCCATAGCGCTTTGGCTACATACGCCAAAACGCTGGCCACCACGGTCCACTTTTTTTTTTTTTAACGCAACAAATAAAAACGCGACGTCGAAATGACCTCGACGACGTCATCACCGGTTTCAATGGGGCACCTAACCGAGCGCACACACAAACCCACTTTTAAAAAGTAACGAAATAAAAAAAATCGCGGCATGCGGCTCGGTCGGCGTAGACGTGACAAATTCAATGTGTACAAACATTCTTTGTGCAATCTGTGCTTCAAAAGCATCCCTCCTCATGGCAGCAAAGGTAAACGTGCTCAAGCATGTCAAAAAGTAAATAACAATAACCAACAAATAACAGGAATTAAAAGAGTCATAACAGCTCGTGACAATGAGGGGAAAAAAAAAAGGTGCGCTCTCTCACCAACTTGCTCGAGAAAGGGGGTGTGAGGGAGGATGTGTTATAATCAGGTAAAAACATGTTACATTTGATTGAAATGGCATAAAAAGCTGGCACGATGAATGTATAACACTGTGCAAGCAAGACGCGATGAAGTCAAGGAAACAATGCGGGAACATTCCACCGACAATATTTACACTCTGGTTTGGCGACCACTGCTGCTTCAACTTTCGTGAATCACACTTTAACGTGATCTTCGGAATGGTGCACGTGTCGCACCTGTAAGGCTCTGACGTGCGCGCTACTTTTTACTTGCCAAAAAAAAAAAGGTAGGCGTCGCTTCACTGCGGCAACAGCTGTAAGCTGGCGTCCGTTGTGACGAGCTGAAAAGTGCCATAACGTTGCAGTTGCTAATCGAGATTTCCAAACGTGTGAGCAACGTTTTCTTTAACGCCTGCGGATGACAAACACTGCAACAATTACTTCCGCTAGGTCCGAGCAATCTTCCCCATCGATTTCTCGATATTGCACTAACGAAATCAGCAGCAATCTCTCGGATTCATTCTTCTATGACCAGACATCGACGACCAGGTAATTCATGTACGAATGTGCACAACTGTACATACGCAGCCGCTTTAGTCGTTACCGTTAATTACATAGTTGTAATTAATGTCACAGTACGTTTGCTGTCGTAGGAAATACACACACCTTTCACAATGTACACTTCGCACTACAAGCTATCAGAAACTCTTGCAATCAATGCTTCTCAGTGACATTCAATGTGTGAACAACAGTATGAGAAAGCGCAAGGCGCAAAACAGTGAGCAAATTAAATGCACAGGAAAACAACAGTCTGACAACAGGTAGCATCATATGGCAAAGCTACATCTCGTTTTTAAAATGCGTGACGGCGCTCAGGGGTCGCCCATTTAATTTTAACTGCTACTTGTCTGTCACGCCACTTACGCTGCAGCCATCAATTGCATTAACAGCGAATTCAGCCTAGGCCACACCACAGCCATACCACAGTCAAACAAGGTTGTTGGTGGTGGCTAACAGACAGGCTATTGCAACACACCCGTTTCGTGGTTCACCACACCCCCTTTTGGCTTTTTGAAATGCACGCACACCATGACCAACCATACGTAAGGATTTACGGAATCCCCATTTTATACCCTGTCTGATCAACAGCCAAACACTGCGCACCGCATTCACCTCTCACGTCAGCCAACCCACAACTCTTGACGCGACACACTCGGAGATGCAACAGCAGCACAACCACAATCAGCTGGTGACCTGCGCACCAGACTGAGTGTCCTTCCTTGGTGAAGCCAACCACAACAGCCAACAGACACACAGTGCTTCCACAAACTGTATACCTAGTATTGCCTGGTGAAAACTCCAGGCCAGACATTTAACGGTTGTCGGATAAAAACAAAATGGCAGACAGAGCATAGGTGGCTGTTATGGGGGGGCTGGAAAGGTCAAACCCCCTCTTCCACCTCCACACCCCTAAAATTTTCAGGGGGGGGGGGGGGCTATTCTCCCCCCAAGAAGTTGAGCCCAAATTGGGCAGCAGCCCCCCTGGCAGACTCAAAACTTGCTGCCTATAAGACCGAGTCTGCTAACTAACTGTCAAAGGATCGACCCCATGTATTCAGTGGCCTTGAATTGTTAGTTGCCATGACAACAGTCCGCGTACTCCTATAGTCGACAGCATAGGTGTGCGCAGGGTTCCCCTTCAGGAGGGGGGGGGCGGCTGCCCCCTTGCGCACGCCTATGGTCGGCAGCCAGAATTTGAATAATTTCAGCTAGATACGAGTCTCGTAACTGAACTGTCCACGAGCAGTGGACAACGTGGAAGCTTCGAACTATGAAATACTATGAGGGATACAACTCCACGAGAGCCAGACAGTTGTCTTAGTGAAAACTTCAGCACGTAATGTGCACAGTATAAACTGCACCTACTGTAGCTGCGTTGCGCTCAGGCCACAGACTTGCAGATGAAGCCACGGCTATGTTGTTCCGAGTGGAAGTGACATGTCAAGTATGTTTCTAATCATTGCTCAAAATTCCTTGTCAGTTCCCAGTAGAGACTGAATACTAAACAGGTTTTCATTTCAATTTTCATTTCAAGAGGCTGCTGTAAGAAGAAAGCAAATTATTGAAGTAATCTTCAATTAGTTCACACTGCAGCCACAATTTGACTGATCCATGCAAGACACAACATATCTGCATAAGGTAATGAAGGTCAATAACCTCTGCAACAAACAATTACATGAGCTCATGGAAGGTACACTGGTTTTTTTTTTACTGTGCGCTTCACAAACTCAACTGCATGGCTCAAAATGATATAGAGTAACCTCACGTAGTAACCGGCATGTTCCTAACAGGTATCGAACATTTGATCCCGGATTATTGTACTTATTTTATGGCACGTGTTTCAGACAAGCACTGAGGTTTCTCTGCACTGTGTTCTAAAAAAAAAAAACCTACATTGAGGTCTGGCAACATAGGAAAAACAGCCCTACCAGTGAAATAATTGCGCACAATTAGACGTAACTGTATATGTGTTGTGCTGACTGATTACGCCGTCCGAGTAGAAAGTGGCTGAAGTTTTAAATGGACACTAGCCTGCAGTGAAAAACAGACAACTGACAAAGCTAACGTTGTGGTTTACAAATGCCAATAAGAACTTAAGAAGAAATTGTATAACAATGTTTAAAACTCAAACGATGGCATGCCTATCTCACAAAGTTGAAGTTTACGATGGCCAGTGATGACCTTGTGGCATCTATAACAGCGAACAAGCCTGCCTTGAATTTCGTGCACTATCTGTCTCAGTAACTCTAAATGCATTGGATGCGCATGGATCCTTCACAGGAAGCAAACTGGCAGCACAGGGATTGTGCGATCAACCTCTTCACGCATCAGCCTGTGCACAAGCCACCTATCAAGACAATACCAAGGTTCATAAAAGACACCACGGACCACATCACGGATCAGTCTGTCAAGAGCCCTACTTCACACAACTTTGGTTTACATTCAACATGCGCCCATGGCCTTTCACGCTATGCAGTCACAAAACAACGGCTGCAGCTAACACACAAATAATGTAGAACAGCTGGCTTTTTGGACAGCTCGTGGTGAGCAAAGTACCCTGAACATGGCCTCAATTCATGACAAGATTTAAGTGACTTGTCGTGTGAGGCACATCAGACGAGCCAGAGTTGATTTGATTCTAGTTCTTGCCACCAGAGGTCACCAATCTCATTTCAATCGATCTTTATGGGTGTATTGAGAGGAAAGCTTTCCTAGAACGTGAACTGTGCGGATGAAGGCGGTGAAACTTTTTGGAGAGTTTCATCTAGAGTTTGCTGCATAGAACAAGATTAGGACATTGCTGAAGTAATGTTTGGGAATGCAGTTATCTTCTTTTCTATGAGAGTATCGTTTAAGAGCTAGGTTTCGTCTTATAGCAAATGCTCAACTTAAGCGTCCACAGATAATTTAGCTTCCTTAGCTCCCACAGATGTTGAAATCAAACCAGAAAAATCTCGCTCGCTTGTAAGCGATACCCTTACTGACGCACACATTTCCCCCACTTTGCAGACAGGTGCGCTAGTTGTTATGTCGACCATCCTTGCCACACAGACACTCGAGCACATACAAATGTGTACGGCAACACAAATCCAACGTCCTCACACACATCTCATTCAAATACTAACTATACCACAGCGAACCCTAAGCATTCGCCAAACACAACACTGGCCTACACACAATGCGCACGAGCGGAGCGTGCGAGTTACAGCAAGTACGGCAGTGAACTTGGGCCTTTTGCGGCGGCATGCATTCGAGACGCTCGAATCCGTCACACAACCGGCACATAATGCGCTCGAACACATCCGGTCGGGTATCGCACACGAGTGGTAAAAACTTTCCCGTGCGTTTTGATTGCAGTTAGGAACGGAGTGAACTTCAAAAGTAAAAACAAATGATGGGGTGTAGAGAAAGGCCACTGAGAAAAGAAGGAAGAGACGAGACAACTGATGAACGTGCTTCTTTCCGTTGCATGTGGCAGCACCGTTTCCGCTTTCCCGACGGCCAGTATTTACAAATAAAAATTAATTGCTTCTCTAACTTCACCGGGCAAACGTAGTGTACGCATACAAAACAATATCAAGAAGGGTGATGGGCCATTAGTTGATCATGTGATTCAGTTTGCAGTGTCTGCAAAAACAATTATAAATTAATAACGATGTTCACAGTGACAAGGTGGAGCAGTGCACAATGTGTCTTAGCAGTCATGTCAGACGGAACATGGGCTACGACTACTGAAACTTCGTGAATTTCTTCCACGTGTAACAACAAAGAGAGCTGCAAATGACTGGACCACTGCTGTGTGTGTAAAGTGTACCTGCTCCACGTGCATGTGCACTTGCACAAAGGTCTGCGGTCTGGTGTTCCAATAGAATACTTTCTAGTAGAATTTTGAGGAAAAGCCGCACACCACAATCACAGAAGCCTGGCTCGACACAACTGAACAATCGCTGTCGACTTGCGCTTCATCTTCAACAATCGAGGTGTACTTCACTACAAGCTTGCAGTGCCAGCTAGGGTAGTTGCTCGATTTCTTCCGAAGCAACAGAAAGTGCAACTGCTTGTTCCAAGGCATGACGTAGCATTACTCATTGCACACAGCTCGTTGACGCTATTCATCGAAATGCCCGCCAACCCACAGCCCTGAACGAACTTAAGATACAGAAGAAAAGGGTGTCTATCGTGCAGTTTCGGTGTCAAGAGAAAGAAAATAAAAACAGACGAGACTTTCCGAAAGAAGTTACCCGGACGTTAGCTACTGAGGCAAGTGCCGAACTGGAGGGGGACAGCCGTGGCGTTGCCGTCCCCAATTTTTGTTCATCTGTGCCTTAGCGGCAGCGTCTCTGCGATGCGCGATTGCTTTTGCAAGCGCGTGATCACATTTGCCAAATGGCTTTACTAGCAGCAAATGGAAAACGATTGCACAACTTAAGGAAGCCATACGTGGCAACTCTAAACACACGTAAGTGAAGAGTGCCCTCCAATCAGGGAGCCGGACAATCTTCACCTTGACTGCATGTGGCGCAGGTCATAACAGCAAATGGACAAAGCGCGAATGATAAAATTGATGCTTAGGTCAATCGTGAACGCCAAGTCGGTGCAAAAACAGAAGTATTGCGAGTGGACGTCTCACTGCACAACATCCAAATCCTTCCTTGAGCCCGTGACTTACAAACAGTGCACAGTGTATAATACCAGGACAACACATAATAGCAAAGACTCGTAATCAGTCACCATAGCAACAACGTCCCAAGAAAGCCTAAGCAAGATAACAAACGAGGCTGGTGTGGTCATACACAGAAAAGGCCGGGAAGATCAGTAATGTTTCCAAGTACAGCACGCGAAAATGAAGAACTCCAACACGTGGCCGTAAAAATGCAATAAACATGAAAACCAGGTTGGCTTACCAGAAAGATAAAAAGAAGAAAGGCATTTGTGGTCCACTAAATGTAGGACGCAAGGGGGAGAGGATTGCGGGAGGTTTGCGAAGACAGACTCCACTGTCATAATGTAAAACACACTTCCCCACGAGAACCGAGCAAACAAAACGGTAACATTCTGTACATAGTAATGAGGCAGGCCGTCACCCCCCCCCAGAGGGCTTTAAAAACCTAAACCGAGGCTCTGGGGGGGGGGGGGGGGGGGTTGCGTGCCACATTTGGGGACTAGTGTAGAACTGTGAGTCCAGGTGCAAGGCACCTGCGTGTTGCACCGAGAGCAAAAAAAAAACAAACAAACACTGTACAGGGGCGGCTACAATGGACAAAAAAAAAATGGTGCGCCTGGCACAGCGGTCAAGGATACACACCTCCAAATGGCACGCCAGGAAACACAGTCTGTTGTGAACCGCAGCAGTTCTGTGTTGATGCAACACATTTAGGTACCGGGCAAATCTCCCACACGAGAAACAAAAAGCACAGAAACAGCGGGCGGTACTGTTATTTTACATAACACCTTGCCCCACACTTCAGATGGCGACTACCTACTGCTTGGCAAACGTGACACCAATTCCCTGCCAACGGTACCAGAGGCCCGTTCTTCCCTTGCCTCAGAAGTGGCGTGCAGGGAAACACGAGAAAGACTGTGCACACGATTTGCGGCACAAAAAATGTGTGCGGACAATCTTGTCGTCGCTTCAGCCTTAATTCGAAGGCGGGTGCACGACAAAGCGTTTCGACTACGGGAACTCAAACCCTACGAATAGCACAAGTCACGCTCGGTGCCCACCATCACACCGGGATACTCTCCGCACTTCGGGGAAGCACAGGCACTTGCTCTCTGAAATTGTTCGCCGATAACGGCCAGGTTGAACACACAACAAACCACCGTGTCTGTGAGCCTCCCATAACTAGAGCTGGCAGCTTGATGGTACGTCACTTACTAAGTTCGGCCCCCAACGTAATGCTGGCTCATCGAACAGGGCAATGCACACCATCACGCAGTGCCGGCACGAGATGTTTCGACGACACCGAGCGATGGTGCGCAGACCCGCCTAGACGAACCGGCCAATGAGTGCTCAGGAATAACGAGCGGTATGCGAGACGTGCACCGATGCAGTGCCCTTCGTTGAAATGGTGCACTGCCAGGGAAACTGACGCTCGCAAAAGAAAAAGCAGGCCATACAAACACCAGGGATTGCATTTACAGTCGATGCGCCCTCGTCACTGAGCACACTGTCCATCATGGCACGACGTGACGCGCCGAAGCGTCGCAAGACGAGTTGGAATCTTCGGAGGAACACGTACACGGTCGTCCACTCGTAGGGTGGACGTGGCTTAGCGTGGCTGCTTTTTGTGGAACACCAGTGCATCCGGCACAGCCACGCTTCACCCTAAGAGTGGACGACCCTGTAGGGGACAGTGCGGTGGTCAACACACAGCGGGAAATGGTAATGGTACTTGACATTCACCGCTGCCATAGTTTTTGCTCGGAGTTGGACGAGGTGACATGACAGATGCCGCTGGGACCACTTGCGGCTGCGTCGCCCACCGCCGTTTTGAGCTTGTGCCGTCGTCTCTTCACCTTGCTGCTCGAGGCGGCGAATGTCCGTACTAACACGAGGCGGTGCTCATACGGTGGACAGGACGGGGCTCTGAACGAGGGGCACTCGAGGTGGGAGGACGTTGCTGTCGGCTGCAGTTGGGTGGCTGTTTGCAACGTGATTGGCCAGGAGCAGAGCCGAAGTGAAGCCGGCGTCGCACTGGTCACACACGTACGGCCTCGGCTGTGTGTGTGATACAAAGTGCTGCAAGAAAGAATAGTAAAAGAAACACATTTGAGCATTTAAACGGCAAACTTTTTTTCTCTAAGCGAATACCATAATAGCGTGCTTTTTTACATCACTTCGACAGCAATGAAATATTTTACTGCATAGAAAGCCTAGTTTCACATAGTGTAGTTGAGCTAGAAGATTGTAGAAGTTGATCTAGAAAATTGATGCTAGTTGGTTATACATGGGCAACGACTGCAGCATTCTAATGAGACACAAAAGCATGCACGAAAAACACAAAGAAAAGCCCCTGGGCTATGCTTAACATTTAAAATGTAAGCGGGAGTGTCAGGAGCAGCTCACAAAGATACTTGTTTTCGATATTCAAACTGAAAAACGGCACTTCCATCACTGCTTGCTAGAAATGACACATGACATTACCTATATAGCTAGAATTCATGTGTTCCGAGATAAGGAGAACCCCCCCCCCCTTCCTCTCCCCTCCATCTCAGGAGCCAGGACATATACATCGTAGCAACAATTGTCAGGGTGCATATGCTATGTGCTTATGTGCTGTGGCTGCCAAAAAAAAACCTACTACACCATACATATTACCAGACCTGCGGCTTTGCCAAGGTTGGTCAGTGGTATGCGATGCACACACAAAAAATTTGGACAATGTGAAAATCCACTGCATATGGCTTTTAACAATGCGGTCAGGAAACAAAAATACGCCTGAAAATAAAATCTAACCCCATCATAATAAGCATGTGCATGTTGATACTGGAGAAAAAATTGGAATCATGTCTATTTAAAAAAATGTGGCAGATTTCATGCATTGCGGGAATCAATTTTGTGCAAAGCAGTCAGTGAGTAGCCGTTACGCTGCACTTTGAGCGAAGTCTTACGAAGTACTGACACGTGGACTACACTCAAGCCTCGATTAACGATCATGGATATAACAAATTGTTGGTTATAACGAAGTAAATGAAGAATAGTCTTGTCATAGCTGCAGTGTTACAAATAAACGTTTATAACGAATTTTTCGGATATAACGAAGTTATTATCGTGGCAGATGCGACTTTGTTATAATGAGGTTTGAGTGTACTACATTCAACCCTCATTATAACAAAGTTGCGTCTGATATGAAAATAAGTTCGTTATATCCGAAAATTCGTTATAAATGTATATTTGTAACACTGTACATATGACAAGACTATTCTTCATTTACTTCGTTATAACCAACAATTTGTTATATCCATGATCGTTATATCGAGGCTTGAGTGTAGTTCCTTTTGGATGCGCTGCGATTACGGACCTGCTGGAGCAGTGCTTGCGATGGGAATGCCTTCTGGCAGATGGAGCAGAGCCAGGGTGTGGCAAGGGGAGGTGAGTGGACCTGGGTGATGGTGGAGGCCACCTCTTCGTCCTCTTGCTGGAGCCCTGCCCCCGACGGGTGGTCGCAGTGCAGGTGCACCTGGAGCGACTTGGCGCTCTTGAGGAGGCGGCCACACAAGTGGCAGGGCCGCAGCGCCCCGCTCTCCCAGGAGGAGGGAGGGGGCGGTGCCTCGATGACGGGCGGTGGGCTGCTGGTTACGCCCGCCCTCAATGGGCTGACGGGGTCCGCAACGCCCACTGGCGATGCCAAGGAAGGTTCGCCGTGCTGGTACAGCTTTTGTGCCATCACCTGCATCCATGGATGCACAAGTTGTGCCAAGGGGGTGAGGACGATATTCTCCCTTCTGCCTTCCTTTTATTCTAATCTCTCTATTCTCCATTCCAGGTTCAAAAGCTATGGGATAAACCTTCATCACACGTAACAGAGCCTGACCACAAATCGGTACTATATGGTGCATTGCCCCACTTTGTTGAACCGCATGATATGTATTTTTTATTATGTAGGTGTTCTCAAAAGAAAAAACAATTAATGAACTGTACGTTAACAATGCAGTGGTGTTGTTACTGCTGCTTGTTACTGCTGTAAAAATGCACTGGTAACAGACTGCATGTTACCAATCATTGGTAACAATGATAATAGCTCTGTGGCTTATGTGCTTAAATCCTACACCACAAGATGGCACCACCAACAGAGCCACTCATGAAAACAACACTGGTAATAGCATATTACATGCGCTACAATACATTTTGCAGATACTAGCTGAAATTGTACAGTTTGTACCGAACTTGGCACAGATAGTGTCAAGTTCCGTAACCACAAGTGAATTCAGTTTGCTTTAGATAAGGAATACCGTATAAACCCGTGTAAGGGCCGCACCCGTGTAAGGGCCGCACGCCGTTTTTTGAAGTGCATATTCTAAAAAAAAAAAAAAAAAAAAATCCGCGTGAGGGCCGCACCCACACTTTCCTCAGCCAATACGTATTCAAAATGCGTGCGCGCGTAAGCTTCTAGGCGTAGTCGATAGATGGCGCAAGGAAACGCGATCATCATCATCGTCACCAGAGTATGTATATATATATTTTGGATTTTATTCGTGTTAAGATGTTCGTGAAGTAGGCTAAAAATTTTAACTATTTTATTAGTATTCATAGACCCGCCAACTAAAGGTTAAAGCAGGATTTTATCTTTAGCTTCTCACATCTCTATACAAACGCGCTATCGGCGCTATCCATATCGGCATTAGCATCACCAACTTTGGCATGGCGTTCGCGTTGTTCGGTTTGTGCAGTTCAGCTACAGTGGAGTTCAGCCAGCCATTTGCTGTAGTTTTCTGCACTGTTTGATGACCTTCGTGCTAGCTTGTTTTCTACACGGCGTTCACGTTTTGGCAAGATGGGCAAGTACCTGAATAGCTACACTGCTGGCTATAAGTTGAAGGTGATCGAGTTTGCTCTCGAGCATGGGAAACGTGCCGCCGGCAGAAAATTCGACGTTGACGAGAAGTGTGTTCAACGTTGGTGTGCTCAAAAAGAAGCCTTGCGAAACACCAACAGCACTAAGCGCGCTTTCCGAGGAGAGCAGTGCAAGTTTCTCGATTTGGAAGACTTGCTCCGCTATGTGACTGAAGTGCGGAATGATGGTCTTGCACTCACAACGGACATGCTGCGTGTGAAGGGACTAGCCTTGGCGACTGTACTTGGGTGGATCCTATCTGCGTGGAGCTCGGTGTCGACGGACATTGTGTCCCGAAGTTTTAAAGTCGTCGGGATATCTTAACAGCTTGGATGACACGGAAGATGACTGTTTGTGGGGTGACGGCGCTTCGCAGCACACCATCTCATCTCGTCACTCGGCAAGTCTGAGGACTCGCCGAGTGACGACGATTGAGCACGTATGTCGCAAGAAATGTCGCATACTGCAATAAACGCTCTTCGTTCGCTAAATGGTGCGTTTTTGCTTAAAAAAAAAAAATTTCGCGTGTATGGGCCGCACCCTGAAAATTGGCCCTCATTTCTTGAAAAAAAAAAGTGCGGCCCTTACACGCGTTTATACGGTACATCGAATAAAATGCAAAGTGCTCTTTTGTCTCAAAAGTGCTCTGGCTACGAGGGACACCACATTAAGGGGTTACGGACTACGATTTTGGCCAGCTGGGGTCCAATGTGCACACAAATCCATGCACACAAACATATTTTTTTGTGTTTAACTTTCACTGCAACGTAGCCACTTTGGCAGGTTCAACTTCCTCTTATAACGTGGTAGAGCTTACGTAGCCAGTCATTGAAAGAAGTGCCACAAATAGTGAGCGTGAGTCAACCTCGTTGGTGGTCATTAAAGAATTGAAATAGAAACATGAGAATGGCCAAGGAGAAATACAGAGAGTCTGATGCTGGTGTTCATCAGCCCACATTTCTTCACTATCGTGTTTGCATCTGTGTACAGTGACCTAACACTATTCAATTATGAGCCAGACCAATTGGCTCACCTGCAGGCTCTCGAGCGAGTTGTCACAATCGGAGGTGTCGATCTCGTTGAGGTTGACACCCGAGCGCTCCATCTCGGCGTACATGCCAAAGGGCAGCTTGCCCAGGCACTCCAGCTTTAGGATGTGCATCTTGGAGCGCAGATGCTTGGCCAGGTGGCCGTGAATGCGGAAGGCGATCTGGCAGTCGGCGCACTTGAACGGCCGCGGGTTGTCGGCCGACGGGGCACCAAACGCCAGATTCATGTTGAGCCGGTTGTAGTGGCCCACCGAGCGCCGGTGCTTCTGCAAGTGCCCCCGAGTCCGGAACGACACGGCGCACGCCTCGCACCGGAATGGCCGCTCAAAGTAGTGGATGTTGACGTGCATCCGCAGCTGACTGGCCTTGGTGAAGCTCTTATGACAGATCCCACAGCGGCCTTCCTCGCTGCCACTCGTGGCAGACCCGAGGGCCTCGCTACTCGGGGCCACCATGGGCACCCCCTGGGGATGGGGCGGGACGCCGGCAGATCCGGGGCCTCCCAGCTCGAGGCACGCTCCCAGCAGGCCGCCTTCCCGGGCGTACGAGCGCACGTTGTGGCCCGAGACGTAGCCGCCCGGAAGGATCTCCAGGCGCCGCTGCCTGGCCGTGCTCAGGTCCATGGGACCCTCGTCAGGGTGCCGGCCAAGCGACGACATGGAGTAGCGCCGGGTCGGTTCCGCCTCGGCAATGCCGGCGGCTCTCTCGTGCATCTCCATGGAGAAAGAGCGAGGCCTGTGCCCAGCTGGAGGGCTGCTCAGCCACGGAAGGCCACCCTGCGGCCACGAGCCAGCTTCCGGAATGGTGAGCTCGGTGGAGGCTCCGGTGTTGCTGGAGGACCCGGCTCCGCCGACAAACGTGGACGGTCCGACCATCGGACCGGTGCTGGCCGCGATGGAGATCGGAGAAGATCTCGACACAGGAGGCATCACCGGTCCTCCGTCACCTGGCCATGTGGCACCTTCGGGAACGTGAGCGGATAGGTGCAGCAGGCTACGTGCGGCTTCCTGCTCTTCAGAGACTTGGCAGGTTGCCGTCATGACTGCGATCGGTGGAGGCGCCAGTGACGAGCAACTGTCGGGCGGACCAGTCAGAGTGATCACTGGGATGTTGCAGGCAATGCTTGGTGGAGGAGGGCCGCTGCAAAATATTATCAAAATTAGAAAGGAGCACAAGTGGCAACTACGTCAATGCAGCAAAGAGGAAGAATAGCAAGCATACCACCAAAATTGTTAGTGTACTAGTGAAGCAATTTTTTTTGTAAGGTCATAAAAGGAGACACGATGGGAGTGAGCGCAGTATCCTAGGATGCAGTTTCTTACCACTTTTATTTTTTTTTTAGCCTTTCCTATTGTTTCACACAATACAGCAACAATTTCAGTATGGACCGACTAGTTTGTAAAAAAAACATACTTCTTGGCAAACAATTTCTTGGAAGATACTTGGGACTTTCACGTCCAGCATAATGAAGAGATAGGAAATCGTGTCTCCGGGCTTAAGCAATAAATGTGGCTCATTAAAGGCGATAGTACGTACTATATCCCCAGAAATGACTAGCCGAGGGCACAGCCACTCGGCAGCAACACGAGTCCAAGAGAGGTTTGGATGCAGGGCAATCTCACCTGGCTAAAGGTTGTGGCAGTGCCGATGGTGCTGCCATGGCCAACAAGCCAATGGGTGTTCCTTCATCGTCCTCTTCCTCCTCCTCTTCTTCCTCCTCCTCCTCATCGTCTTCTTCCTCTTCCTCCTCCTCCTCTTCCTCCTCTTCATCATCCTCTGAAGCGGGCCGTTCCCTTTGCTGCTGCTCCTGTAATGCAGCACGCGTGTGTCAGCACAAATGAGGCCAAGGAAAGCTTTGAGGCGGGCTCAATACACACGCAACTTGTGAGCTAGTATAAATACAGAGCCTGAATGCAAATAGACACAGAGGTGTGACCTGAAGTGTGCTCTTAACCGTTAGTTTCCTCTAGAAAATAGAAAGTACCGTATTTTATGGTGTGTAAGGCGTACCTTTCTTCCGATATTTTTGCTGGTGCGTCTTCTATACGCAAAAAGTCATGCGATTCTGCAAGACCAATATGTATTTAATTCGCGAGTATGATAAACTGAGCGAGAGAGCATTCGTAAAAATATATCTCATTTTGTTATAACAATGACGTGACTGTGGTCTTAGATGTCAGCTACTTCCTGTTCGAGCAGTGCAGCGACCACGGAGAGTACGGCCGTAATAAAATCCAGCACCGTCGCGCGCCCCATTACGAATTGTTTGTTCTTAAAAGAAACATTGACCCATGGAACTGAGGCAATAAATGAAAAAAGGCACCACAACGATTCATTGTAATGTTGTAGCACCCACAATATCAGTTACAAAAGCGAAAGTACCACTTCGTTATCACTATCATCAGTTTCCGTGTGAGACGTTGCTGCAGTCCAGCAGTAGTTGCAACTTCCTGCTTCCGGTCGCCATTTACGTTCTGTATGCGTGTGTGTAGGTGGTAACCGTGCAACACGTTCATTGTTTATGTGTTCCCACCAAGCCTTGTAGTGCTGTAGTGGTATGGTAGCCACCATAGTAGAGGCAACGCCAGTGATGTGCCTCAAGGTTCTTACAACGTCACGTAAAGGTTACTGAAAGGCGGACAACGGCAACCCAATGATGCTGCCAACCGAGGCGGAAGAACTTTTGACAGTGAGCTGGAGGATGTGGCTTTGAATCCAGTGAAATTAATAGTGGTTTTCTATCCCTTAAAGGCCAACTCCGGCGATTTTTCGAGGTCGATGGATCTCAGTGAAATTCACTGGGTACGTTCCGTGGCACGTTTCCGTCATTTATGCCAAATTACAGCCTTGAGACATGCGCAGATTGTTTGCAAATGAATTTTAAATATTGTCTGCAAACGCCCTCCTGACTTCCCACAATTATTGGCAACATTGCGTCTGTGACGTCAGTATTGGCAAGGCGGCGGAAGTGACGCAGCCGAGGGCACCGCTAACTTCGGCGCTTCGGCCGCTACAGCGAGTGTCTGCTGTGCACAAGGCGACAGACAGCGTTGGTTTGGCCGGCGCTTCGCTGGTCGTCTCGGCTGTCACAGTTTTCATACTCCGCGCCGGCGTGACTGGCATGCCTTGCACGACTTCCGGTTCATTCGTAACAACGTCTATGTCATACGTAGACAGTACACTCGGTTGGGTTTCGGTATTGTGCTTTTTTTGCTTATTTAAAATTATTCTCCAATTTGCCGAGTATTTCTGCTATCGGGCCCGTAACAGGAGCGTCTCAGGAACATAAAAGCACCATTACTTTGACATGGCCAAAAAATCGCCAGAGTTGGCCTTTAAGACAGCGTTATATACAAGTTTTATACTGCTGCTTACAGAAATTCAGTGCCATGCGTGACTACGCATTTCCAATGAATGTACTCTGCGTGCATTATTGTGTTTTATCATGTTGACAGAGTTAAAAAATGGGGGACACTTAAGCTTCGCCTTTAAGAGTTGAACACGATAGCGATATCCTGCCCCTAGTGCGCACTTCGAACACGACGAGTGTTTAACAGAATGGCGTGCACTAAGGTGTGTGCCTTATGTAATGGGTAGCATGCTTTAAACCAGGAGCAATTATGCGCGAGAAACTTTTTCGAAGTTTCGATGCACCCACTACGTGGTCTTAAGGAAATACGCTCAGTAATGTGTGTGCCTTTTGTAATGGGTGGCTGTCTTTAAACCACAAAGTCTTTACGATATTGACATGGTATGACACCCAATGGCAATGTACGCTTGTACCACGCAATATTATACTGCGATATTGCATCTCGTACTGTGACACCTGTATACAGGACGCGTATTTTTGGGAAGCATCAAAGTTACTTTCAATGCAGCTTCAAGCAGAGGTGTGGCTGTGTGGTAGAACACCTGCTTGCCACGCAGACGGCCTGGGTTCGATTCTCACTCGGACCCAACATTTTCATTATTTATTTTATTTGCAGCTTTTTCGATTTTTCGGTCACGGACAAGACGATGATTTTTCGCTCACAACCAACGGCGCTGACACCAACGCCGACGGCGGAATTTCTGCGATAAAAGCTCTTCAACGCTATCGCGTTAAAATCGATGCATCTTATACAAACGTATGTCTTATATAGAATTTCTTCCCGTGAAAGTTGTAAAAAGTGGGGGATGCGTCTTATACAAAGGTGCGACTTACACACCAGAAAGTACGATACGTATTTGGAAGCAATCAGTATACATTATTTGCACATCACTTGACTTAGTGATGACATTACCTGCCATGGTAAGTCAGCAGCTAAGGCATCGCAGTGCTAAGCTCAATGATGCGTGCTCACCCTTTCTTAGTTCGGCGCACCTGCGGAATCTGCTTATTTGCTCCAAATGCTCCGTTTGTGCTTTTGATGCTACGTAAACGGTGCTAAGGCATCAATATTGTTCTTTATTATTTGTAAAAGGCGGCTGCTCAACATTCAGAAACTATTCAAAACATGCGCTATATACGATTCAATTTGCTTCTGGCACTATTCGTTTTGGTCTCAAAGTCGCTATTCACACACCTAACAACAATAAGAATCCTTGAAATCGAGGACTGGACGAAATCTCGTCTGGTTGGGAAGAAATGGTATGACAGAAACAAAAGAGTCGGCTTCTTGGCCTAACGAACAAGGCTTCTGTGTGAAAGCCGCAACATTTTTTAACAACCCCATTTCGGCCGGCATTTCCTTTTTTATTTCTATCATGTCAAAGGTGCTCATAGAGTAATTCATCAGTCTAGATTGATTCGGTGTTTCGCTTTAAAGTCCCTTTAAAGATCTTAGGGGATAAACACAGGTGCAGGTAAGCCATCAGAGTCACATACCTGTCGTGCGAGCGTGTCCGGGTCCACTTGGGTCGAGTCGTCCACCGTGGTGGGCACTGGGAGAATGCCCAGCTCGGTGCACTTCTTGTGGTGAGCCTTGGACTTCATGTGCTTGGTCAGGTTGCCCTTGGTCTTGAAGGCAAAGCAGCAGTGGTGGCAGGAGAAAGGCCGCAGGTCCGTGTGCGTCCGGATGTGCTTCTTGAGCATCGATGGCTTCTTGCACCGAATGCCGCACTCCTCGCAGACGTACTTGCCACGCCCGCGACCGCGCACGTACGTGTACGCCTCGTTGGACTTGAAGCCCCCTTCGAAGATGCGGACTCGTTTCGGGCTGCCGCTGGTTCCGTTTCCGTCGGGCACGGCGACCACGGCATCCTCCTTCGACACTGCCACCTGATCCGTTTGCATCGGACTGCCCGGACCCTCGGATGATGCTGCCATCGGCATTGGTGCGGCAGGAGGCACTGGTGGTGGGGGTAGCGTCGGCGGCAGGAGTGGCGCCGTCTAATGGACAACAAAAGGAAAGGTGCTCAATATAATATGGAGCATGCCACAAGTAAGGGGCATCCGCGTAACCCCAGGGAAACTTTTCATCAGAGTATCGTTACAAGAGCATCATAGCTGTTGTGATGGTCATTACCTGAGGCATGGCTGGTACTGGTACTGAAGGCACAACTGGCTGCACCACCTGCAGGAAGACAATTACGTGGGCTAGCACAAGGTAAACACGTGCAGCGGACAACAAAGGCTGCCAAGGTTTCATCGCAACAATTTTTACAAGCAAAACTACACTGGCTTCGTGAACCTCACATGTCACACACTCTCGTGCATTTGCAGACACAGTAGACACCATCACCTTTCCTTGGAAGCAACAGTGGTAGGGTGCACACGAGTGCACATGGAAGAATTACCGAGTCATGACTCGCGTTCGTTGCATTCAACCAATATATATATACTACTGACCTGCTTAGTGAGACAGCTTGACGATAAGTTGGCAATGGCACAATGAATGACGGATGAAAAAATCCGAGGACACCTAAAGGAACTTCTAAGAGTTGTAGGATTGAACTCCAATTGAATGTCCAATTGAACACCGGAGCCAGCAAGCAGCATCCTGCTGTGTGAGCACCGGAAGCCACCGATGCCTTGCATGACGAGACACTGCTAGACAAGAGGCTCTGGTTCAGTCCACAGTGTAAGACATGCAGCAAGCTTGTCCACACCCACGACTCGCACACGTTGCGTGACCAAGTTAGGCGCAAATTCCCGCTTTGGTCGCAAAGCGACTGCTTTGGCTTGGTCGCTCCCCACTCGATCTTTTTTCAGTTGCGTGAGTGCAGTCGTAAACCTCTGAACCACTCAGATGTGCAGGAACGGCACGTCAGCTTATTTTGAAAGGCAATGGCAATGCAAGCCAACACGAATTCCTCATGGTGACCAGTATAGGTCGCCCGCAGTTGCGAACAGCGGTCACCTTGTGTCGCATTTTGGTCACCAGTCACAAATGGCCGAGTGACCTGTGTATGAGCCCTGAGCGTAAGGTTGTAGTTTAAAATCTCCCTATCACCATCATTATTTCCTTCCACATTTCTTCCGTTTTCTATACATTAATTTCCTTAAAAGCAATTAACAATGCAAAGTTACCCTCTTATAACAGGTGCTAGGGCCAACAGTTACCATCTTACAATTGAGCAGATCAGCTTACTAAGCTGAACAATCAATTACTGATTCACTGTACATTCTCCATACAGTCTTGGAACAAGGTGACGCTTATAGTGCATGAAAAAACATAGACAAAGGAAGACGTGACACACACAGGCACTAACAAGTTAGTGCCTGTGTGTGTCGCACCTTTCTTTGTCAATGTTTTTCCGTGCACTATAAGCCTTATCGCCAGAAGGCGAAGGAAACGCCGCAGGATACATTAGGTATCGCGACACCTGAAGAGAGAGCTCGACAGGCTGCAGAAATGCTACGTGTTCTGTGCGTCCAGGTTGAGATAAGGGAGGAAGGCAGACCAGGACGAACGGCCTCAGCTTCCTTGCATTTGATACCTGAAGAGGACGCCCAATATCCGCCAGCACCAGTGCCGCATCTGCCAACGGCGTCCGCACTCGCTGCCGAGTCTGTTGCAGTTACGGAAGAAGCGTGCCCCTTATGCAACAGTTGTCATCCCACCATCGCGGAATGCAGCATCCAGCTCTCAGCGGATGAAAAAAGGGCTCGCTTGCGCAGTGCTCGATGCTGCTACCGTTGCGGCAGGAGCAACCACATGGCTCGCTTTTGTCGGCGTGCGGGCAGCATCATGTGCAGCAAGTACCATCGTCGACATCTGACCATCCTCTGTGAATTGTTTCAGTCAGCTGCACCAACCCGTGCAAACGCGACCACTGTTGATCAGGATGAGCCATGTATCGCCGGGCGAAGCACGAACACGCCTCCAGTGACATCTGCCCCAAGCGCCTTGAGCGGAGTCAACGCAGTCCTTCTCCAGACAGGACAAGTGTGGACTGACAGCGGGTCACGAAGGCGTCTCGTACGCATTCTTCTAGACAGTGGCAGTCCAGCGCACATTTATTCGAGCGGATCTCTCAAAGCACCTCAGATGCCCGGTTATTGGAAACGAAGAACTTTCTTTGGTTACGTTTGGCCACTCGAAGCTCCGCGAAGTAATGTGCAGTCGACCGGTAGTTCTGACTCTTCGAGGCCAACGTAGGGACATAGCGGTAACCGTGGAGGCCTTGGAGGTCCCTGAAGTGTGTACGGTCACAAGCCCGTCGATCAACAGTACAGTCTTGGAGCTTCTGTGCGAGAAAAACTATGACGTTGCAGACAACTTTCATTCCGACACATTGGTTCCAATGTGTACTGGAAGGTACTAACTGGAAGGATCGATCACTTGACCAGCGATCTGACGGCCGTGGAAACAAAGTTTGGATGGACCATTCAGGGAATAATGGAAGTCGCAGGAAGTTCACCTACGAGCGCTCTCTTCCTGAACTGCAGCCCGACTTCCCTTCCTAACTGCGATCCTTCTGCGATGTGGCGTCTCGACATCATCAGAATCAAAGAACCTACTGAAGAAAAGGACATGGCTCTGCCAGAACTTGAGGCATTTGAAGAGAGCATCATCAAGTTAGATGGGCGCTACCAGGTGCCGCTGATGTTGAAGCATGATGTTGAAGATGTTGAAGGTTGGAACTGAGACCGCTAGGGGCACCCATGGACTGAAGTGAATGCAGGCGTCGTCTGGAGGCTCGCGAGACGGGAGTCCTCACGTCTACTTCGGCTCCGTACTGACTCGCCCTTCCCAACGATGGCCCTATGTTCATGTTCGCAAGGCAAGACAGTCCATGGAGCCCAGCCACGTGACTGCAGGCGTTGTCTGGAGGCTCGCGAGACGGGAGCCCACACGTCTACTTCGGCTTCGTACTGACTCGCCCTTCACGACGACGGCCTGAGGTTTGCAAGGCTTGGACGTGCACATAGAGACGAACATCTCCACAGCCCTGCACTCCGCCCAGTGAAAGGTACCTCCGCCCATTACTAGATTTTCTCATCGATGAGAACTTCAAGACGTGCGAGGCCAGGGCGACGAATTTCTGTCCCGACACCCGTCCTATAGGCCCAGCCTTTGAAGCAGCAGGAAGATGAAGCGCAGGTGCAAACTACCACAACGAAGGTGGCTCTGATACTCAATACCCTATAGGTGATTAATATACTGAATCCTGATCACGGAACATTGACCTTTAAAACCACCTGCTGTGCACCTGGCTGCCTGATGAAACTACGCTATAATGGTCTATAGAAGATTCGCGAGGCCAGAATGCCGAGTTTTTTTGGTAGTGTCTGCCCAGGAGGCTTTAAGAGCAAAAGGGGAAGAAGACGGGGCAGCCATGGCATCGGTCTCATTTCTTTATAAGCCTCACCATGTCACCATTGATTGCCCTCTCCTGTAAAGAGTTAGCCTATCTGCGTAAAAATTGTTGAGTTTGTAAACCGCGCATCGTGATGATGACTGCAAAACGATGTGCTTCCCGGTTTTGAAGTAAACATTGTTGCAAGTTAGTGCCTGTGTGTGCCACGCCTTTCTTTATCAGTATTTTCTTGTGCGCCATAAGCCTCATCATGTCATACGAACACACCCAAAACGCTCCGTTACTAAGCTTCGAACAAGTCCTCACCTGAGGAGGCTCTGCAGTGGCCACACAGGCATCTGGATTGGACTGCATCATCGGCTCCTCCGCTGGTGGAGCCTCCGACGGCATGGGCTCGTCGTCCATGGCAACGCTGGCTTGCGGAGATGCAGCACTAGTCTCAGACTCCATAGCTGTGGCCTGCACACAGTGCAAGCAACAGTGGTCACAATCTAAGCAACAGGTCACAACTCTTCAGGACTACATCTTCTTAGGCTTCTACCACTACGATTCTGTAACAGGCATGATTTTCACTGAAGACATGGGCTGATCACTGGAAAACTGTGCTTCGGCCTAACGAAGCGTCGCACTAAGCCACATAATTTCAAGAAAATAATTCCATATTTGCTTGCATACTACCAGAGGTCATTAGCAGTGGCTAATATCAGTGAGTGTTGGCTGACCGATGGCTAAAATTGACTACTTCCAGTGGTTATTCGCTGCTGTAACACCAATGTTGCCTTCGCTCACTCTCCATCCACTGAATGAGCTGTTTTTTAGGCCAGCAAATGTCCACAGGGTTGCCGAAGTAAAAACCTCACTGCCACTCCTATAAGTTGAAGTCGTTTCCTCATTTCAATTTTTTGCAAACAACTCACATTTACTGCCCAGTGCTACCAATCTGTAACTACCGCATTACTCTTCCACTTTGTCGACCACTAACAATAACTTTCTTTTTTTTTCAAGACGGTTTTATATGATACAAAAGCGTGGCACAGGCACAGGCTTCTTATTTTGAAAAGAATAGCTTTTTCTTTTTTTGCTCTCCACAAATGTAGTGTGTGAACTTGTGCAACAGACAATGAGCCATGTGCTGCAATTGTTTCTAGTGCATGCACAGTACTGTTGGATGTTCATCGTTTTTTGTTTTCTATCCAGGTGTTTTTTTTTTTCCCTTATAGATCTTTTTCGTTTGCTCTCACTTTTCTCATTTCGCATTCCGTCCACTTTTTTTCTGCTAACAGAAGCCTATAGCCTGTTTTTTTTTTTTCTTCCCTTGTGTTCTCAAGTAGCACAGAGATGTACAGTGCATTTTACTGCCACAAAAGCTCTACTATGGAGTTTTAAAAAATACCGCCCGTTTGCATCTACCCTTTACTCAATAAACCGTTAAGCAATGCGATAACACCACGTTGGAAGAAGTAAAAAAAAACATGATTTTCAGGCTTGCTATCTCTTGGACAAAGAATGTTTACCTTACATACCGTCAGGCAATACTGCGTTGGACACGACGCAAGCTAATGACTCAAAAGAAGACGCCACACAAGACGGGGCAAAAAAAAATATCTTCGAGCCACCTTTTTATTGCAACATGGGAGGTTTATGTTTTGTGTATGTCTTGGCTGCTTTGTGACAATAAGATCCGTAGCCATGTAGTCAAGCGTATGTCCACTCATAACTTGTGCCTTTTTATTGTTTTCAAAGATTTTTACGATAAATTTGCTGGTTATTTTTTAACCTTAGACTTGCCTTGCATGCGCTACTTCTAAAGTGAGTGCATGCAAGGCAAGTGAAAGCAGTTCCAAAATTGAGCGCGCATAGAATAACATTTTCCTTCAATACTGACTTTTGAAACAGTGGAATAGGTCGAGGAAAACGCCAATGTCCTAAAGACTGACAGGGACCAGTACCGACTAGGAGTAACTGTTGTTGCTCTTTCGTTTACAGCACCATAGCACCTCAGTCTAGAAAAGTGAGCAACAGGACAACGCCAGTGGAAGGAGTGGACAAAGGACTTGCACGACAGTGATGCTGCTGCCCCTACAACAATGGTCGCTAGCCTGACGTGCTGCACAGGTGCTCGAGCGAAAACTAAACACAGATAGGAAATAGGAGTGGCACCCCACTTCGAAAACATCCAGCAGAAATGCCTTGAGACGTCTCTCTAAACTTTCCATGACTGAACAACGAGGCAGCCGAGCCTGAAGACACTGCATGCAGTCACGTGGTTATGCCTGTCGCTTGGTTACCTTGCCCCTTTCTTCTTACTCGACCTGCTCACCAATAAAGGCCTTCAAGTCACTCCTTTCCTGTGCAATGGGTTTACCACAGTTTAAAATTTAAGGATTTATCATTATGTGTCAATTATGAACCAACGAGTCAAAGAAAGCACTCTAATTTCCAATATACTATGACAATGCAGCTAATTCTGCTGTTCAAAGACTGGTCTTGCACATCAATTACTGCCACACAGCTTCTCATCACTATAACTCGTCCAAGTGGGAGCCCTAACTGCCAATTACGTCTCCAATGCTGCATCATTCTTTTCTGAACCTCAGTGGTATGAAATATAAAAAATACACCATAAAATTAAGCAACCATTGCACTCAGTGAAGGTGGAACACTAGTGAAGTTGTTTAGCACACAACACAGAGGTGACACACCCTGCCAATAAATCCAAAATGTCGATCCAGAAAGTCCTTCTTGACTTTGAGCAGAACGCATCTTTTTGCTGAATCTCTCCGTTTCGTGGCATGCGTCATCTTGCCTGGCTTGCCGCATGCTCTTCGCGTTTCGAACACAAAGTTAATTGGCGTTTGCTGCCTGAAGTGTTCCCTTCTCCATTTTTAGTGGACCGATGGCGAGCAGCGGGGTTTGCTCTGTTTGTGTGGCACATACATTTTTTATGATGCACAAGAAATATACACGGAACCCTAGGATCACACGGCTTCGCTGTGATACGTTAATAAAGTAAGCTGTGATACGTTAATAAAGTAAAGCAGACCTGGCATCCGTATGCACAACTAGGGTCATCATGACGCATCTGGACATCAGACAATTCCGTACAAGAAACCTCAGAAGCACCTCGCTGCGAGCTTGCAAGCTGAGTCACCTTTTGAGCTGATAACAGCCAAGATAAGCACAGTTCGGGGAGGCTCTAATCTCCACAAGAGCACGGAGATAGCGGCCGAGTGCCCTGCCTACACATAGGCTCGCCGTGCCCTTAGAGCTGATTATTAAACGAGAATTTGCCACGGTTTCCCAAGCGAAGCCAGCGTGTTTTGCTGGAATGGTAGTATATACTACACCAAAGATAAAACATTACCGTAAAGTCCCGAGCAAGCTCCCCCACCACCCCTACGGTGAAAGATAGTCCGATAAGATTTGAAGAGGGGACCCTTGCTCGGTCCAGAATCAAAATTCAAGATGGCGGCAGAAGAGCCCCTAAGAATAAAAAAATGCACACCCGTGCTTCTAATGATATGTTTTATTGAATACACATACATTCAGTTTCCAAAACAGTAAATAAAACAGTGAAAATGGCAGGAGGGGAAGGTGGGGAGCGCTTGCTGAGGATTTTACGGTACTTTTTCATTCCGTTAGTACACTAGAAACATCTCCCATGGCCCAGATACTGTTTGTTATAGGAGACCTCAGTCATTCACCACCACTGCATTTAGATCAACATAGCCAGGGTGCCACTGCAGGGGGTACCAATATGATCTGGATCAAATGTTATTTGCAAGTTCTATTTCTATATCAGCTTTCAGAGGTTACCAGATTTGTTGTTAGCAGTGACAGAATGACAAGAAAGCTGGTGAGAATCATGATTTAGTACTTCCACGTGCTAAAAAATGGCAGCAATAGTTACGGGTCTTGAATATATTGAATAATCTTTAATATATTTATGAGTTTGAAGAAGTACTCCAGAGAGTAATATTGTGGGGACCTTGCTTTATGTTGTGCCTTTTCTTGCATTATGAAAACATGAAGGCGTGAAAAGTGTCGCAAGGAGAAAATTTGAAGGAGTGTGGACAGCAAAATCTTCCTATGATGGTTTCAAAAACTCTCGCCAAGATGTAGAAAACCTCTGTGTGACAACATAAATTAGTTTCATGTGAGAGCAAAATCAATCGATCGATCGATCGATCGATCAATCAATCAATTAATTAATCAATCAATCAGTCAATCAGTTTCATTATTACATAATAGGACAATTACAATGCATAAAATATAGAGATGACTGTCCCGAAGTACTAGACAGCAACAGGACACTCACTGATTGATTGATTGAAAACTGATTGATTGACTTGAAAAAAGAATCACCACCTGGAGTAGCAAGGTGGGGATGTTAACAAACCAACATGTTGTCTGCTACATTTCACACATACACGTCCACATTGTGGCACTAGTTCAACCAAGACACACAGCGGTGTCTCCCCTATTGGCGTCAGGGGAATCAGACCATGAGCCTGGACGGGAGCAAGTGAAGGTGGAAAACCATTCCGTTTTTGATCCTTTTGCATTGGACACTGAAATTTTGTCACATGTACTACACGTGGCCGTAGTCATCACGTCTGTCTACAATGTCATGCATTTTGCAGCTCTCTTTGGACGTTTTCCCCAATGGTTATAGCGAAAAGTGGAAAAGGAGCCACTCTTCGTTTCCAGACTTCAGAATTCAAATTAATTAGCTTTCAGTCATCCGTTCTCTGTCAAAATTTGTCACAGCCTTCCTTGCAAGCACATAAAGCTGATGCTGTAGTCAGTTTCATGCCAGGTTACCATCTGATTTTGGTGTCTACACTTCTTTAACGTCCACTTTCACAACCAGCAAATGACTATGCCTGAGGTGCTATACCTAAGGGTGAGCTTTCGGATTTAAAAAAACCAGAAAGACTTTATGAGAGACCCAGCAACAGCAATAAGCCCAAATCCAGAGAAGTGCATGGGTTCCCAGAGTATTTACAATTTCAACAAAGATGGATGCAGCATCAATGATAAACAGAGCAGACGATTCAGGCAGCATGTGATCCACTGATTAGCCACAATATTCTGAAGTGTGGGGAGGATTGAAATGTTGTTTTCAGCTTGGCAATATCATACAGGCGCCGGTCCTATGACCGATGGGCCTCTGCAAGCTTTCCAGCTGTTCTCAACAGCCTGGCCAGCCATACAGATGCTGACCGATGCACGTGCGGGACCCGTGACCTTTTCACAAAATTTATGTTTTGCCTGACAGCTCATCACATGAGGGCTCTTACACAGACATATTGTAAAAGCTGTCACTCTGCATGACAGGGCAAATGTTGTCATAACCGTGACCCACATGTGGCTGTTTATTGTTTTTGTCAAATAAAGAATAGCACTGTGCCTAATTGTTATTGCAGCAAGGCAACCCTAATCTCAGGTGGCTGACAACATTACTGTTTTGAGTGACTTCAAACACGTTATGAAGTTCTCCAGAGCTAGTATGTACTAGAGCATTGCATGGGCCAAATGTTACGGCCCAAGCCCGCTTGAAGCTCGAGCCCATGGTAATAAGTCCAGGCTTGGCTCGTGCCCAGCCATCCCATGTACCAGTTTGGTGGCTCAACCTCGCATCCCAAAAACCTTGGAGGATCCTTCAGCTTCGCCTTTAAGAATGTAACGCAATAGCGTAATTGGGCTCATTCCCACCGTCTTGTCATTCGCTTGCTGCACTTCACTTTTCAGTGGACACCTCAACCATGCCATGATGAAAAGAATGTCTGTGCATAAGATTGGCCTTTTTTACGCTCTTACACAATGCCTACTGCAAGTACAGTTGCAAAGTGCCCCCGTACACCTTATTTCATCACTTGGTGAACTAGCTAAGCACCCAACAAGCATCTGTAAGGTGCAATACATGCAGCTACAGAGGTGCGCACTTTGCTGATGCTGTGGCTGATGATGATGAAATTATGCCCGAGCATTTTTGTAATGGGTAATGGGATTAAGTCACACCACATGCGGCAGATGCCGGACCACTCACCTCGCTCGGCGACTCCTTAGGAGGTGCGCGGCTGCGGTAGAGCCAGTAACTGGAGTGGGTCACCAAGGGTGCTGCCGCCCCACAGGCACTCATGGTGGTATGGCTGCCACCCGTGTGAAGCCACTGGCGCGAGTCGTAGTGCGTCAGGAGGCGCACGTGCGTCACGCCAGGCACTGGGTCGGCAACGGGCACTACGCGCCAGTCCGAGTACATGGAGAGCCCCGGAGGCGCCGCCTCCTGCGCCACGTACATGGGCTGCGGCCGGTAGATGCAACAGTAGGTGGAGCGCGTGGAGCACTTGAGTCCCAGGTAGGTGTACGCGTGGCCGTTGATGTACAGCTGCTGACACGTCTTCTTAGGCCGCGGAGTCTCGGGACTGACGAGAGTAGAGCCGACCAGGGTCGACGCCCCGCCGCCCAGGGCGAGCGACGTGGGCCTGTTCGCCCGTAGGGGCGGCGCCAGAAGGCTGGTGGTCGCCGGAAGGGCCGCCGAGCTGGTCACCACGGGCGCAGACGTCTGGACCGGAGGCGACATAGCGGGCGGAGAGGATGCCACCAGGGGCGGAAGAGGTGGAAGCGCCAGCGCCGAGGGTGGCGCCAACGCGGCGGGTTGCGGTGGTCCCGGCAGCGGTGGCGGTGCCTTGTTGTCGAAGCTCGACGGGCCAGGCAGGAATGAAGCGACGCTATTGCTTCTACAGCTTCCGCCAGCGACGGAATTGCCAGCGACCCGCCCGGTCATCATGTCGTCGGCGGCCCTGGTCGACACAGGGGGAAACGTGAAGCGCGATGCGGCCGCCGCGTGGTGCGACGAGAGCACGGGTTCGGATATCTTGCGCTTCTTGGGCGGCGGGTTGGGCGCCTTGCAATAGTGCTCGAGGTGCACCTCCAGGGTGGCCGCGCTCCGGAACCAGATGCCGCACTTGGGGCACGCGGCACCGTCGGCGGCACCTCCGCCTTCGCCCCGGTGGCGCAGCAGCAGGTCACGGATGATGCTGCCGTCGGGGGCGTCCGGAGGCGACGACGCCGAGACGGTGATGGTAGACGCTGCTGAAGTGACCGCCGGAGATGCGGGAGACGCGGCGAGGACCGCCGACGACGAAGGAGGCGCGGTCGCGCGCACCAGGGCGCTCTCGGAGACCCTGCGCGGGTTTGAGCGACCGCGCATCCCCATCGAAGAAGGGTCGAGGCTCCACTTTCGCGAGCTACTGCCGGTGCTGCTGCCTAGGCTTCCGCTTCGCGACGAGTCGCCGCTGCAGAAGCCGCTGCTCGCGGAGGAACCGTTGCTGCTCGAACTGCTGTTGTGGCGCATGTAGCGCTTGGTCCACAGCGGGTCGAGTGTCTCCACGATGGCCGCATTTTCGGAGATGATCTTGCTAATGTGCTGCTCGAGGATCTGCGGACTGGTCACCTGCGGCCTCGTCGTCGCGGACGACAGTCCCGGACCGCGAACCAGCACGCTCTCGCGCGGCGGCGCCAGCCTCAGTCCGGCCAGCGTGTCCTCCAGCTTGCGGCCAGGACTGGAGCCGTACACCGTGCTGGGCATGTTCACGTCACCGCTACAGCCGGTCACCGCCGCGGGCGGGGTCACCGGAGTCACGACGGGAGTCACCGAGGACGACGAGGAGCAGACACTCATGATGGCGCTGTTTCCACTGCAGGATGACGAGGTCGTGGAGTCCTTGGGACGGGCCGAGTCGCCGCCGCTCCGGGAGAGCCTCGCCGAGGGCGAAGAGTTCACGACGTCTCTGGTGACGTCCCTCGGGGGAAAGCAGAATTCACTGGGGGACGATGAGAGATTACAGTCTCTGGAGGTTGCGCCCACGTCTATCCTCAGCGGCAGGTCTCGAGAATCCCTCGATGATCGGTGTTCCCTGGAAGGCCGGTGGAACTCGCGTGGTGACGTCACTCGGCACGCTCCACCGGGAAGTAGAAGGTCTCTGGAAGCAATGGAATCAATCCGGCGTCAATGACGTTAAGTTTAGCGAGACAAGACTAGTTTGTTGCGAGTCTTAGGCGGTGTAAATATATGTATAATCATCTCCGTGCGTACTGCTACGCGGAGCAGCGAACTGCATAGTTTTGTTTTCCTCCTCCTGCACGCTCACAGCGCCGAGAGTTTGAAGGAAGCTATCGATATTCCAATGGAGCCCTTCGGGAGCGATGTCACGGTGGGAACTCCGCTGCAGTCTCGTGCGTTCGCTTCGTGCAACACCCCGGGGCACGCGAAGTGCGCACACTGGTACGCCCCACGCGGTAACCATGGTCTTCGCGAAACGGTATTTCGGCTACTGCCTCTGACAGGTTTAAATTGGACTAACAATTTTCGGAGCGCGATGGGCAGATTTACCGCTCTGGCACTCTAGGCTATGGTTAGGTTATGCTAGAGGTCAGTACTGACGTCAATGTGCCGGATATTGGCTGCGGGGCTTCATTGAAGCTTATATTGCTGTCAAGAGTGGAACGAACCTTGGGCGAGTTGGCTCGGCGCACCTGGGATCTCTTCGTAGAAGAAAGTAAAGGCGTGCACAACGCGGACACAAGAGAAGAGAAACAGACAACGCAAACGCCGCTGCGTTTTAACTTGCATTACTACTCTCCCTTCCTTTTTGTCCTGCTGTGCACGCCCTGCTTTACTTCCACGATGAACCCCTATCAACTAAGCTCAACATTTTGCCGTTCCGGGATCTCTATTGCTCTGGTGAATTATTGTCAAATGTAGGGACTGCAACACTGGGTTGAATAGACCGTTACAGGTGCATGTTTTAATCTATACTTGCATGCATTCTCAGGAAAAGACATCCAGCGTAGCCCGGCGCCATCGCAAAAGACAACAGACGCCCTCTAAGAATACACCTCATTCCGTGAGTGAATTCCTCTTTCTCTATCACAAAAACCTACTCATTTTGGATCCGAATGGCCAATGCGACAGTTGTAGCCGCGAGGAAACGTTCGCCCATCCTCTCTGGAAGTGTCCCCGTTTCAGTGCGGCCACAAAAGAACTTTCAAATGCATTAAACAGAAACAGAGTTGACGATCGCCCTTTGTCAGAGGAGAGGGTCCTGAGACACTGGCCGAGACCGTCTTCAGCACACAAGGCTTTGAAATCGGCGCTCTCTTACAGAAAACTGGCCTTGAGTGACAGAGTTTAACTAGTCTGGTAATCCCCTTTCGTTCTTTTTTTTTTCTTCCTTCTTTTCTTTGATTTCTCAAGGTCTCTTCACTGATTTCTGGAGGTCTCTTCACTATTCTCTATTAATACTATCACCTCATTTCCTTATCAGAGCGTAGCCAGACGGTCTCAGAATAGGCTAAGTACCTCCCTGTCTTCCTTCTATCCTCCTTACCTTATCACTTTTATTCCCTTGACTCCTTCCTGTAGCGCAGGGTGGCCTGCCAGCACTATTTAATCATAGCCCTGTTTTTCCTTCTCATCTGCATTCTCGAGTGTGCCCCGTCCTCCGGCCAATTCCTCTGGGCAGGTGCATCGGTCTAGCGTTATCGTACACGTACACACTAGGGCAGAAGTTCAGGGAAAAATGGAAGCTTGAAGAGACGAAAATTCGTGAACACGGGGTGTCGCTGGTGCCGACGTTTCGACAAGCGGACTCACGGTCTTCTTCAAGGCTGCAAGTGATCTCTGCTGCAGCCTTGAAGAAGACAAGTCCGCTTGTCGAAACGCCGGCTCCAGCGACACACCGCACGTGTTCACAAAACTTTCACGTGCACACTAAGGACTCACCTAGACGTCGTCGCTGGGTCCCTGGCGGACGAGGCCAGGTCTCCGGCGACCAGAAGTCCGCCCGGGAGCATCTCGGCGCACGGCCTGAGCTCCTGCCCAGGCGACGCGTTTCGCGGCACCAGGGGTCCGTGCACGACGGCCATCTTGCGCTTGGGCACGGTGTGTCGAGGGGGCGCCCAGGGCAGCTGGCCCCCCGAGGCGACGGGGGCGGCGGGGCCGCCCCCTTCGGGGCCGTTCATGGCGCGGCCGCCTGCCAGCCCCTCCTCACGGGTCAGGAGGGCAGCGATCACCACCGGCGATCGACGATTCACCGCCTGCATGGTGAACGGGAGGAGGAGAAGGTGAATGTACGGCGTAATACGACGACAACATCGCATTGCGCAGCTTCGGCACGCACACATCGCCGAGTTGGGGAAGGCTTAGAGAGATAGTCATTTTCAGTGATAACCCCGGTGATGTCAGCCTATAGTTTATCGCCTGGCTTGCGACTCCGGGTGTCGGGAGACGACTACGGCATATGTAATGACAACATATGCACACAAAAACGTTTCTCGCCTTCACTACAGTGAGAAAGACACTAAGTGTCGGTTGTTTAAACTGCGCAGAGGTGTTATGACTCATGAGGGAGGACTGATTCTGGCACCTGAGGTACCCTACCGCGCGGTGACGCGCGGTAGGGTACCTATATACAGCGACACCGCGCGTCATGCCCCGACGCAGCATTCGAAGTATGTGTGGCCGGCAGCAGCACAGGCCTCTGTGCACTCGATCGTGCCGTAAAGTTGAAGCATCAACATGTTCACCACCGTTCACAACGATGCTACGCGACCTCCCGGAAACCCACACGCCCCCACGTGGTTCCCGAACAGTCCCCAATAGCGGCGGCAGCGTGTTCCTTATAGCATATAAACAATCTGTTCGGCGCATGGAACAAGATCTACTCGCCGTAACGGTACACACACACACACACAAACACACACACACACACACACACACACACACACACACGCACACACACACACACACAGCCAACGTATTCCTGGATACTAACAGCCGGTCGGATGGAACAGACACCAAGCGGAAGACTGGGCCTTAAGAGAAGACAACCTTAAGGCACAAGTCTACCAGACATCCTCATGCAAACACGCCATCCTGTTGCTGCGCCTCATGCAGCACTCACTGTCGTTCATCCCGTATTAATTGTTGAGTGCAAGCTGTGGACCTGGAAGCAGTGTTAATCCTTCAGAGCTTCAACATCGTTATAATAATGAAGCAACAGCTTCTTAGTATAAACGCACAAACAAACAAACGTCAAGGCACAAGATCGACGTACCATTATAAACAAACAAGATAAGCTTCTACGAACACATCATCTTCTGGAATCTTTGGTTCGAGAGGCGACGCAGCTTTGTTCTCAATGTAGGGAAGAGTACTCCCGAAATTCACACGCAACAGTTAATTTCAAGGCAAGAGAAACCCAGAAAAGCTTTTCAAGACGAGGAAGAGTGCGACGGTCACGGCTTCCGCTGGCAGGATATGGATGGTGCTTCGGGTCTTGGGACAATCACCCGCAACGGCTGTAAAATAAACGAACAACCCCGCTTGCAGGAAAGAGAGGTTCACAATAGAAAACATTGTTTTTCGCACGTGCCACCATAGTATGCTGGCAACGCACAATGCCCACAGGGAAACA
Organism: Rhipicephalus sanguineus; assembly: GCF_013339695.2. NCBI lineage: Eukaryota > Metazoa > Arthropoda > Arachnida > Ixodida > Ixodidae > Rhipicephalus > Rhipicephalus sanguineus. The sequence goes on from NC_051181.1 coordinate 62,142,515, forward strand.
CTGTAACAGTTGTTTTGGTGCTGGAGCCGCGACAGAGAGACAGAGTGAGAGATGATGGCTGCAACAGAGACACGAGAGTGGGCGAGAGGTGGGGGACAGGACCTTCAGGGCGACAAGCATCCGCGCTGTGCACACACGTGTCGCTCGGCACGCCAGCTGTGCGCTCGGCGGCGGCGGCGGCGGCGTAGCCGGCGTCCGAGAGACGCCTCGCCGGCGACAACAGCGGGAGGAACGGAGAAGCACGGAAGAGAGAAAGAAGCGCACGAACGCGTACAAACACGCGATCCCGGCGCCGACGCGCTGGTCGGACGATGTCCGGCGGCGACGAAACGGGTGGAAAAAACAACACGATTAAAAATAGCGCTCTAAAGAAAAGAATGGACGCCCCATGGACTGTTGAGCTAGGAGACAAAGACGAGTAACAGCTCTTTCCCTCGGCTTTGACCCAGTTCGGAGCGCGCGCGCGCGCGCGTGTGTGTGTGTGTGTGTGTGTGTGTGTGTGTGTGTGTGTGTGTGTGTGTGTGTGTGTGTGTGTGTGTGTGTGTGTGTGTGTGTGTGTGTGTGTGTGTGTGTGTGTGTGTGTGTGTGTGTGTGTGTGTGTGTGTACAAGCGCACTAAAGGTCATGGATGACCAAAATCGACCAACAAACCACCGCAAAACCACCGCCGCGATGATAGCAATGCTACGTTCGCAGTAGTAATTGGAGGAGGAGAGAGCGGCGCCACCTCATGACATTAACACTTGCGGAAGCATGGCTGACGGCCGATACAGTGATAATACGGATCGTGCTGCTGTAATAGAATATAAGGCGTGCACACAACGAACACAAAGGACCAGAACCGGACAACACAAACGCCGATTATCGATTTGTTCTGCGGTGCAGTGCTTTGTACAGCTACAGGAGCACCGTGTGCAGTGTGGAAGCCCACCGACAGGGCGCCTGCTCACGGTCGCCTGCAGGCTGCAGCCAATCGGCCTGCGCCAATATCAGGAACGGAGGGTATCGCCATTTTAACGCATTGCTATGCTCGATTAGAATAGAGGTGCCGAACTTAGTCGCATGCTACCAGTTCCGGCTAATATTGGCTAATGTCCGCTAATACATTTCTCGCCTATATTATATTCTAGTACAGTGTACCTATACTACCACGGGTGCTATTCTGCGCACTGTCAGATTCCGCCATCTTGTCACGTTACGTAATGGCGGCATTTTAAGCCAATCAGAGTTGACAAGATGGCGAATTCGATTACATGGCTAAAATTCGACAGTGTCCAGAACAAGAGAGTTTATTAGCACGTCAACAGCTAAGGGGTCACGTGACCTGAGCAGAAACGTCGGGTATGACGTCACGATAGCTCGCGCGTGACGTCATGGACGCACAGCATGGCTCCAACATGGCGGCTTAGATGACGCTACAGTGTACTAGAATAAGATGACGCCAAGGCATAACCACGCGGCCATTGACCCGCTTTCGTGTGATAACGACGTAGCTGGAACGTTATTATTCGGCCTCTGTGCATAAATATCGAAAGAACGAGCATGCGATGTAATGATAACACTAACGTGACGTCACAACGTTCCGCCATTGCCAAATTCCGCCATTGGTCAAGTCTGATTGGCCCGGAGGGCTGCTACGGCCCCTCCGATTGGCTTAAAATGCCGTCATTATGAAATCTGACAAGATGGCGGAATTTGACAGTGTGCAGGATAGCACCCAGTAGTTGACTCGTGTAACTGGACGGGAGGGGGGGGGGGCTCTCAACCAATGACGTCATATTGACCTTTTTGCTCAGGTCACGTGACCCTGACCTGTTCAGGTGCACATACTCTCTCCCACCCCGAATAGCAACCCAATTATGGAAAACGCTGGCTATAGCGTTGCCTAATATCTGCTAATGCTGCTTGTCCTCTGTAATAACGCCATTATTGTCTTCATTCCATCTCAAATCGCGGGCTGAGTTGCATACCCGTTTTTTTCCTCTCGCGAAATTAGCTCCCTTTTGGCTGGCTCGCTATTTATTATCCAGTTGACAGCCCAGTGCGTGGAGCTTATTCCCACAACAATGAATGTGATCATTCACGTGAGCTACAGTGCCTATGGCTGTGAGCGTGGTGTTTTTCCTTCTCAACAAACGTTTGAACGCGTGTGTATTACAAGCTGACCTCCGTGTTATCTCGGCAAAGCGGACTTTCTGCAGCTGGGTCTTTTGTGCCTCATTTGGCATTGATAAAGCACTGCCTTTATTTTAAATGCGCTCCACTCACAATATATTTATATTTCAAAATTTCATAGTGCATTGTAAGCTATGGTGTCACTAACATTGTGTTGCAGATACATAATTTAAGCAAATTCGTTTTACCTGTAACCGGTGTCACAGGTGAAACGAATTGGGCAGCAGCGTTATTTGTCATTAAAAAACAAAGCAGAGAAAGGGGGTATGAATAAAAAAAAAATAAGCTCTCTTTAGACAAAGTAGGTCGCCGCGGCGGCTGCCTTTTCGATGAAGGCGAAAATGTTTGAGGCCCGTGTACTTAGATTTAGGTGGACGTTAAAGAACCCCAGGTGGTCGAAATTTCCGGAGCCCTCCACTACGGCGTCTCTCATGATCATATCGTGGTTTTGGAACGTTAAACCCCAGATATTATTATTATTATTATTATTATTATTATTATTATTATTATTATTATTATTATTATTATTATTATTATTATTATTATTATTATACAAAGTAGGTCAAAAGCCATACATCGACAAATAAACTGCCGGCACATTCGACATGGGCTGCGTGCTGCTCAGAGTCGCATGAAAAATAAGTGGACACTACAAAAGAGGAAGCTCGAACTAGAACGATGGCTGTTTAGGTTGGCAAAGCGCAACCGACGCATACTGGTTTGTCACTATGAACATTCCCAAGATGTTTAGCTGTACGGTGATACCATGCAATAATCAGTGTTGTGAACGCCAACGCCCCAACGAAGGCAAGTCCTCCGTTTTAGGGACGGTCTATCGCTTCCCACAGTGGATTACAAAGTAGTACTCCGATCACTTAACCATTTTCTTCAAACACGCATATATTTTTAGTGACAACCTGCGGGTTTGGACATTCCCGTGAAGATGTGACATGCATATCTTCGTGTATGTTATCAGGCAGTTTTAAAACAGGGTATACCCAACGCTAATCCTCTGGTTGAGCGCGTTATATTCCAGAAATAGCGTACGTACCGTAAGCAACGCAAACGTTACAAACACAATTCTAAATATCTCTATAATGTTTATCGGTATTGTATACCGTCGGCGTGCCTCAATGTTCGTCTTGTGTCGGAATACACTTTTTTTTAACGCATTTATTTTAGTTCGAGACTTCGAGAGAAAAGGTCAGCGCGTGACCTTTTGACGCGGCGACGCGTCAAAAAAACAAGCGCTGACACGCTGCAACGCGTATACGTGTGGTCAGGCCTTAACTCAAACGGATATGTCTGCCGCAATGGCGCAGTGGCTGCGGTGTTCGCGCGACTTCTGCTGACCCAGAAGTCGCGGGTTCGATTCCGGCCGCGGCAGCTGCATTTCGATGAAGGCGAAATGCTAGAGGCCCTCGTGCTGTGCAACGTTGGTGCACGGTCAAGAGCCCAAGGTGGTCGAAATCATCCGGAACGTTCCCCTACGGCGTGCCTATCATATCGTGGTTTTGGCACATAAAATACCACATGTTATACATATAGTAAGGCGAAAGGCTTATATGCCTCACTAAACACGAAGTTTGGCCGTCGGCGTCCCGCGTCGTCGTCAGCGTCTCGCGTCCTGCGGCGTCGGGGACGATTGGTGCAAAAAATCATAATCAAGTTATGGCGTCACAGATCGCAAAAATTTGTGACGTCATCATGGCGTCACAAATTCTGGCACGATGTCGTGTGACGTAATGCCACATAATGCCGTTATAGCACCTTCCTTTGGGCGGCGAACAAAACCGGAGAGCGGGCGACCTCAAGAGAAGAAAATAAAGACGGCGCTTCGCAGTGGCACGTGAAGCCACGGCTCGTGTTCCCTGCTGGCGTCGATTCTGGTTCAGCCGTCTCGTTCCTTCGCTCCTGTGGCATAAGCCTACACCGTCATCACATGACATCGTAGCCTGGTCAAAGGTGGGCTGGTCACGAAGGCAGTGCAAAACCAGGCGAGGTGCCTCCGATGCTGGAGGCAGTGCGATACCACGCTAAGTGCACAAAGGTTTTGGAGGGTGGTGGGGCGGGGTAAATACATATAGGGGACGTATACATGACCGGCCGTTTATGTAGGCTCCCTAATACATCGACTGAGAAGAAAAAGAAGATGGCTTTCGCCTTCGACTCGTCTTAGGAGAATGCACAAGGGACCCTGTGATTTTTTTATATGATCACATATTAGCACAAACAAAACTAGTTCACACAACGTAAGCCATGGTGCGCTCCATTTAATCTCTGCACTCTCCTGCGTTTGTCGCTTATACGCATGCCCCACAATGTCGGGAGTGCCGGGTGACGTCACAAGTCGGTGAATAGCACGTGAGCGTAAAATGAAGTTTTGCGACCCCCCTAAAGTCATGGTATAGCGCCTAGAATATATTCTAGGCACTATAGTCATGGCGAGAGCATTCTGAAGACGTCGATACATCACTGCAATTAACGCCACAGTTTCGTAAACGGAAAGAATGTGTGGCGTTGTCTGTGCTGCAGAATTAATCACTCGATTCATGACAACAGCAACTGCCTGGATGCGCAGCGCAATGCGTGATTTCATCACAGTAAACGCGGCTGTTGAAATGTATAGCATCGGGCACCGTGTTTCTGTTCTAAATAGGTTGCGAAACTTGCATACAGCTGCAGCGACGAAACACTCGTGCGGTACTTTGAACAGGTGCACCCGTTAGCAGCGGGGCTAAAGAAAAAAAAAAGGAAGAAAAGCCTGGCCCGATGCAGAACAAGCAGCGAGGACGCTATATGGAAAACAAGGAAAACGAAAGAAAAAAAAACAAACAATTGGCAGTGATGAGGTGAAGAGATTGTGCGGGTTGGACAGAGATTTTCCGAGAATTCGACGCAAGCTGTTTTGCCCAGAAGAAAACACGGCGCAAGTGGTGCCCTCTCGGCTACTTTGACACTCAAGTGCACAGTGCCCGAGAAACGCCGACGTCATCCGTATCCGCCTTGACGTCACTGAAACCGTTCTTCGAATTCGTCTTCGATATCCGTCGCCGCGATCATTGACGGAGCTTCAATATACGGGGATAACATGATAAATAATTCATTCCGTTTGAAAAGCCTATATTTTCAAAAGTATTTCACATGCGCACGTGAAGGATATATGAAAAGAACCACAAACTCACGAAATGTGTACACCCTCTTATACAAACGTTGCATATGTACCCCTCTGGCGACACGGCACAGGTGCAGGCCATAATCGAGCTCATTCCACACATTTTGTAGCTTAGTACTGGCTTAGTACTACTAGTAATTGTCTGCACTGCAGAACTGATGCGTTCTTTTGAGCTCGACTAAGGATTGCGGTAGTGGAAGTGCGCAAACAGGGTCCTTAACGTACCCACACAGGAAGAAGTCGCAGGGCGTTAACTCAGGGGAGGCCAGGGGTACAAAGCTAGGTGATTCTCACCAATACGCCCAGTCAAGCGATGCGGAAGTTCATCGTTTAGGTAGTCATGAACTGGGATGTGGGAACTTGGTGACCTTGTGGTTCTTTTCATGTATATTTCACGTGTGTACGTGTAATACTTTGGAAAACATAGCTTTTTCAAAAAGAATGAATAATTCGCGCCAGCCCTGTGTAACTGAATCGAACATGCATTTCCACGATCACAGTCAGAATGGCGACCATTAGCAGTACATGTACTGTGCCGCGATCCCGGGCTTTGACTTAAGGGTGCTTGCCACTTCCGAAGCTTCACAAAGATATTTTACATTTAAGAGGGTGGCGATTTGAAGCAGGTGGAACAGTTCAGACCAGACATTGTTCACGTTGCACCCGGTCGGGAGAGAAGGTCAATCAAGGTTACCTGCATATACGGCACAACATTGTGTTCAGGCTTTGTATTACAGGACCGTTCAACTGACGCGACGTGATATGTTGCCAGATTTTAAGGAACACGTAATATACAACGATGAACGATTCGCAGGTCGTGTATTCGTGACACGCCCTTAGCCCGACTTGCCATTTCCGTACGCTTGTGCACATGGATTATTCAGGCTTACTGGTCTATCTGTAGACCTGCTGTGTTCCACCCATATTCTGTGCTGTGGTATACGACGTGCGATATCTCACCGACATAAAGAGCACGAAGAGAGACATAAAGACAAGAAATATAAAAACAGAAAGAATAAGCAGGTAAAACGAAATTATAGAAAATTAAAAATACCATGCAAAAGCTAATACATCAAAAAAATTAAGAAATTAAACATCATTTTCATTCAACCTGAATACAATAACTCAGTTGTCTGCCAACTCATTCTTGCCACTCCTCATCCATTAGAAAAAAAAAAACGTGTTCTTTTTTGTAACATTAAATAAGAGTCTCAACAGCGAAGACAAGTTGTCATGCAAGCGTAGAAAAAGGCACCACACTAAATATCGCTAAGAAGATCGACAACCTTCTGACGACGTCCCAAGAGCGCCTCTGAAGTTACTCGGAGATTAATATATAAATATGACGCCGGGAAGTCAGCTCCGCAGTCGTCGATCCTGAGTTTTCGCTGAAGCTATAGGAGGCTTGCACCTGGAGCAGCCTGTACTTCGCTTACTTACACACACACACACACACACACACACACACACACACACACACACACACACACACACACACACACACACACACACACACACACATATATATATATATATATATATAGGAACCTCATCGAAAACACGTGGAGAGTACGTATATATACAATGCCCGGGCATATCAGGAATTTCTACCCGGAAGCACCTGCTGCGAGAGCAGACGTTGTTTTGCGAATCCGAAAGCGACACGACCTTCTTTGTTCAACGTTCAACGTGGTATTTATATACAAAGTCCAGCAGTCGCTGGAGCGATGACACCGAACGCATTGCACGATTCTCCGCACACGAAACATGCAACTTTCGCAATTTGGCAATCTGCCTTTTTTTTTTTTTCATTTTGCTGCGCTGCACTGTGCCGTTAATGTAGGGACTGGGATATCCGGTGCTGTCAGAAGGAGAGCCTCCGAGATCAAGAGACATTTTGCGACATTTCCGCTAGGGGAAGGGCGCATGCGCCGTGGCATCGTGAAAGAGGCGGATTCTTGCTGTCTGCCAGATAGGGGCGGGCTTTCAAGTCATTCATGATTTAGGTGACCTAAAATTCGTGTACTAATCTGAAATATGTATGCACGTACGTACTATCGCGCTCAGTATGAGCTACATCACGCGAGCGCGTGGCCGAGCGCTCCGCAAGGTTGTACAGTGGCGCCGATCATGGCATATCTTCGAGTTATCGGGAGAGAGTTTGGCTGTCCCTGCGAGCGCGCATCGCCTCCATTTGCTTTCAACCTCGCCCTCGTTTAGCCCTTCGGTTATATCAGCTTTGAAAATGATAACTTCGAAGATGAAGGGAAGCAAGTGGGGCGATGCGCGCTCGCACGAGCAGCCAAACTCTCTCCCGGTAACTGGAAAATATGCCAGGATCGGCGCCACCGTAAAACCTCGCAGAGCGCTCGGCCACGCGCTTGCGTGATGTAGCTCATACTGAGCGCAATAGTACGCGTGTATGTGTGTGTGTGTGTTTGCATGTATTTATGTAGTTAGACTTACGTTTCGTTAGCCAGAGCATTAACCCACAGAATTAAAAGCATTTCCGTTCCCACACAACATATGTTGTTAACCTTCACTGAATTCCGGTTTACGGGAGCGGCAGTCGCAACGTTCGTAGAGACATCTGGTGACCATCTGCGCAACCACAATGCTACACTAGCAGCTAAACCTCTCTGCGCGTCCTCGCTAGTTGAGATCTGCGCCACAAGGTGGCGCCACCAACGAGATTCCACGTGTCTACGTCACCACCAACCCAAAACTCCATAAAAGACCTTGCGTTTTACAATGGCAAGGTCATGTAACTAGCGCGAACTTCGAAATGTCGTATTTACGGAAACGTTGGCGCCTTTGCAAAGTGGTTGCACAGCGCAACAAATATGCCCACTTTAAACGATCAACAGAGTTCGAGAGAACATTGCGATCGGCGAGCCTGTCAATTCAATTGCTTTTATCGTTTAGCGCGTGAGTGCGTATGTGCTTTCAGACTGCTTTAATGTTAACAAAGAAACAGCACACGATATTCCGAATACAACTTTTACATCTCCGTCATTTTGAATGCAACGTATAACTATTCAAACTGATCTGTCCTTTCGTCAAATGAAGGTTTTCCTGTGCCTCCTTCGTATGCGGAATAGGCCGTCATTCGCTATCTATTGGCTTTTGTGGGATCAATCACTTCTCAATGGTGGAAGCATGCCAGCGGTTATATACTGACGCCGGTAAAAATCTCTGTTTTTTCAATAAAGATTCTCTCTCTCTCTCTCTCAATGGTGGAAAACGAATGCAGAGCAGATGATTAGAGATGTATTACCTACCATGACTAGTGCATATATCCGTCACAGATGCATGTGAGGGTCGTTTCGAAAGGCCATATACTGTAATATACCATCTCAAGTGTGTTCCCTGTAATCGCTCATCGCACGCGTGAGTGCGCTTTTAACAGTGCGACTAAATTTTACACGCGGTGTCTACGTGCCTAGGGTCCCTAGGGACCATATACGTGCCGAGCACAAACTGATCACTAACATAGCGCTAACGTCGCAGTGCCTCATAACCGGATTACGTTTGACCATCACGGTGTTCTTTAACGTGCACCCAATTCACGGTGCATGCATGGGCGCGGTAACTGTCTCAGGGCAAACTAACGCAATAAAAAAAAACTGTCTCATTTAATCCCAATGAAAATGCTGCGGGGATTCGATTCCACGACCTCGCGCGTCAGTGGTGTAGCCAGAAATATTTTTCGGGCGGAGGAGAGGGGGGATTCTACTGTAAAAAAAAAATAATCAAATCATAATAATATAATTGTTGGGGCTTAACGTCCCAAAACCACGATATGATTATGAAGGAGGCCGCATAGTGGAGGGCTCCGGAAATTCCGACCACCTGGGGTTCCTTAAGGTGCACCTAAATCTAAGAACACGAGCCTCGAGCATTTCACCTCCATAAAACATAAAAAGAGAGAGCCAGCGCCCAAACAATGGATGTATGGATGGAAGAAGTTTATTTGGGTACAATACGACGCTAATTTCCTAGCCCGAAGCGGGCCGCTCCCACGTTGGGACCGAAAGACCTATAGCTTTGCGGCCGCTTCGCGGGCCCGTTGGACTGCCCATAACTGTCCCTCTAATGTCCGAATGCGCAGGGCTGCGTCTCACCGCTATTCAGTGTTTTCCTTGTCGCTGCGTAACGCGGAACAACGCCAGAGCATATGAGTGAGATCTATATATGTCGTGGCATTTGTCGCATGCTGTAGGAGTAGAGAACTCCGGATAAATCTTGTTAATTAACACGTAGGGTTCGGGCAGGTTCTTGTTTGTAAGAGCCTTAGCGTATATATAATGGCCTGAGCTCTATTTAGTTTACCGTGCGGAAGGGGGAAGACCCTGCGTCCTAGGTAGAAGTGCTTGGTTAGCTCGTTGGAAGAGAGAAAGTGGTCCTTGCAATCTGGAACCTCAGCATGTTCTTGCCTAGTGACTTCGAGGACTTGATTCGTAAAGGAAATTTATTCTCCTAAAAGAAGGACGCGAGGGGGGGGGGGGGGGGGGTACGCAGCGCTAAGAAAACTTCGGGTAGCGTTCCGACACCGAAAGACCCTCCCTGGCTACGACTCCGTCGCGCGTTCTAAGCAGCGACACGCTCAAGGCCACCGCGACGCGTCTCAACAATCTGCATTAGAGTTACTGTCCTTTAAAGGGGCCTATATACAGTAACTGCGTAATCTACATCGTCCGGGGTTTATCGTTTGACGACAGGCCGTGCGGCCTCTCTGGCTGTCTTTTCCCCGAACAATCCAGCGTGTTTGCGTCAGCGCAACGGTCCGAACGTCGCGATTCTCACGAGGAGAAGCACCGCTCTCGATACAGGCGGACCTTGCGACATATGCATGGTCAAGCGAGATGGATAGGGGACGGAAGAAGCTGCGTTGTGCGTATACAGTAAGCGACGGCCTATTTCATGCAGCGACAAAAACAAAAGCCAACGAGGGACAGACGTAAACAAACGGTATGGAAACACTACGGGGAGAGACGTAAAGGGGACTTGACCTCTGTGTATAGCGACAATACCGCAGGATTGCAGCCAAGCTATACAGATGCGCGTGTCTTGCGACCTACATCAATTATGACGCACGCGACAATTAACCGGCGCTTCACGCGGGAAGACAAGACAATGTGTACACTCACACTGCGAAAAAAAATACGCGACCTTTGTAACGCGAAGCAGAAAAAAAGTTCGAAACGCGAGGCTACAGTGTACAGTGACGCACTGTGTGGCCCCTTTTATATTACCGTATAGTGTCCCTTGTTTCGTCACGCTAGCGCCCGTGACAATATCTGTTGTTCTTGTTAAATCATGCAGTTACGGCATGAGAAGACACGTCATGTGCGAATTCCACGCAACAGCTGAGCAGGCGCCATGCGAAATTTCTTGAGCCTTTTTAAAGTATATAGTAGATTGCGTGTTCGGAAAGTGGCATGTGCAATACTGCTCGATAACGGGCACAAATCGGCTCTATCCGTTATCATAGCTCCCCACATTCCAGATGGTGCTTATCAATATTCGCGATTTATCTTCTGTTAACTCGTCCTATTTTCAATTTCTTTTGGGGTACAGATCCACGATGACATGAGATGCAAAAATGTGAGACGGTAGGGCAGCCGTTTGCTTTAACGAGGTCATGGCTGTAAGTGGCTTCAGGACTAAACTATACGATGGAGGAAGTGCACAGATGGCATTTACCGTTGTTGCATGCAAGACGGGAAAACCGTGAAGCCTACACGTTGAAGTGTTATTCACTTCGGCCGAGGCAAGCGCAGGTATCAAAGACAGTGAGAGAGTGTGTCTAATTCAAGTTAAACGAAAAAACTACATTCTGGTGTGACATAACCTTACACAAAACCGAAACTATGACGGGTCACTACCAAATCATAAAAAGGAGCTCCGCGCGCAGCCTCCCCCATCCCGCGCAAATTAACTTCACTTATTTTTGCGAAGTTAAACGCAATTTGCATTGTGTTTAGCATGGTCGAATGTTACCATACACATACACGTTTCCGTCACTCGTTATCGATAGGAAAACTCGAACGTACCGACAAATTTTATCAAACATCCTTGCATCAGTACTCCGACAAAGGTCATATTTTAGTCAGAAACGACGAACTTTTATTTTTCAATGTGCCTAGTATTTAAATTAGCAGGAACAAAGTGCTTTCGCCTCGAACGAAAGCCAGCTGGCACGACCTTCTTACAGTAGGTGAAGGACAGGCTACCCGAGGCCAAGTGGGCGGAGCTCGCATTTATTAAGTTCTAACCGACTATAGATGACAGGCAATCATTTTGCTGTGATAGTTTTTTTTTTAGAACACTGGTACATAGTGCGAGACGCGCAGCTGTATATTGCCACTACCTAGCAGAAATGACTGATAACCACTTCAAACGCTACCGGACTACGTGGCTGTATATAATGAAACAAAAAAATAAAAGCGAACGCAACGAGCCGCTCTGCTTAACGTTAACCTTTCCGTGAGCGTTAAGGCAAACAAAGGCCTCTTTCAGTTGAACAAACTGGACAGATGGGTCCATTGTCCGCACGCGCGGACGTGCTGCTGTGAGCAATTGCATTATATGGACACACAAATAGGAGGAGGTTTTATGAAGTGTGGAAGCTCTCGCAACTTGTCGGCAGCAAATTTGAAGCCAGCATTTGCCTTCAATTTAGCTAAAAAAAATAGCCTTCTAGTGTTACGAGTCTGATGACCAATTAGATATAAAAAGATCTTGTTGTGTTAATGTAAATGATAGGTTAATTATCAAATAAGAGATCGCCGTTTTCGACAATATTAATGCGTCCGGATGAGCACTGGTGTCGTGATATTTAGTAATATTTACCAAGTCTTTGAGGCTTCAGGAAACCAGTAACACAAAGATGCATGTTCAGCAGTATCTGTTCGGAACAATTAACCCTCTTAAACAGATACGGTGTTTCAGGGAACCGCTGTATTTTCTTTGCCATAACCTATAACGTTCTGTCGTGCCCATGGTAAGATGGCAGAGGTGAGGCTTGTCTTTAGAGATATAATTTTCACTCCAGCGTTATTTCTTTTTCAAACTCCTTGTGTACACATGTGCCATTTGATAGAAAGTAAATAGCTGTTCAGTTTCGAAAGCGAAAGATTACCACACAGCAGCGCACTTTAACGCTATTGACTAACTCTAACAGTTCTAACGAAAAACTTTAACAAGTATTATTAATAACAAACAATACGACACAAAACCACGACATGATTACGAGGCACGCCTTGGTTGGGGATTCCGGACAAATTTGGACCACATGGGGTTCTTTAACGTTCACCTAAACCTAGGCACACCGGTGTGTGCTCTTTGTATTTCGCACCCATTGAAATGCGGCCGCCGTGACCAGGATTCGAACTCGCGTCCTCGAGCATAGCACCGCGACAACTTACGCGCTAAGCTACCATGACGGGTTTTTAACAGCTATTGCGTCACCAGATACGTATGTTGGGTCTGAGGAGGCTGTGAAACTTTTCCCAGACTAAGCGGTCGTATTCCAGCTGATGTTTCTTTCTACCAGCTCATCACGTTCACCGCGAAGAAGCGTCGCGTATGAGGAAAAAAAAAATGATCCCACTGTTTTTGCCCAGCCGGATGCGATACAGCACGCATTTTGCGAATGCGCACCGTAACAAAGAGAGAAAGAGCAGTGTGTAATGAACGTTACCGACACGTGGCAGCACTCGATTCCGGTCCCAAATATAGCAACACCGAATCCTTAAGTGAACGTTGTTTACAAGTCCCGAATCGGAGGCGTGAGTAACCTTGGCTACAGAGCCAAGTGAACTACTCTATCGTGGCCGATGTTAAAAACACGACGAGAGATGGCGCTTCAAGCGTTCACAACAAACGGTTGAGCTTTCAGGCCAGCGTTCAACATAAAGACCTGCAAGCGAGATTCCCCTGCCATGATTAAGGGGCGACTCCGATGTTTACTATGCAGCGTACAGCTATTTATTTCTGCATCTAGCTCCCTCGTACATTTCTCCGAGGAACGTCTGCATGCAGTAGCAACTGACGCCTCCGACAGCGCATATCCGCAACAAATCAGCGTTCGACGGGAAACGCAAACGTTCTTTGTTTATCACGTGAGCACGCCTCTACAACCACCGTAAACACCAAATAAACACACACGCCCACTAAACATTCGCACTGTTGCAAACGCAGAGACAAAATGTACGCAGTAGCCAAGCGTTTACTGCATGATCTTATACTGCTGTAGACATATCGCGCTCACTGAGCCTTGGGAACGTCCTAAAGTACGAGCTGACACTGGATATTATCTGTTCGAGCCGTTCCATCAAGCGTTCGCGAAGGACCAGCGTTCGAACGCAGCCGCGCGCGTTAGCATATGGACGTTCATCCAGGGGGAAAGCGCGACCATACTCACTCCCATCTGGCACTGCCTGCACTGGTAGTATCCACCGCAGCCTCCATTAGTCATCCACAGGGGGGCGGCCGCCACCGCTGGCCCAGTCACGTGATCTGCGTTATCCACCAGCTGAACGGGTTTGGCGCCGCGAGACGACCCCCAAGGTCGACTGGCCACCACCTCGCGAAAGGACATCGCGTCGTCGGTGGCGCGAGGGAAGAGGAAAGCCGCGGCCTCGGCCCGCATTTTCTGCGTTCACCACGGCGTCCTCGAACGTCGGCGTTGCGTCGAAGACGCAGGCATAGCTTTCACCAGGGAGGAGGAAAGAACAGCGCGGCGCCCGCACTCGCGGAGTCCGCACGCACGACTGACCGATCGCAGCCTTTGCGAACAGCTGTTTGTGTTCGCGAGCGAGCGAAACGAGAGAGAGGGGGCCGAAATAAATAAAGCGAGCATAACGCATTTTCGCAGGTTTTGCTCGTCCGCCCAAGAAAGACGCCACAGACTGCGCGCACACGGACGTACGACGTAAGCGCTACGTCGTTTGCGAGCTCTCCACGCGCTCTTCCGCCTGCGCCTAGCTACAGCGGCAGCAGGGCGATACCGTCCGGCCCGTGTGCTACTCGGGCGCAACCGACCGATCCAGCTCACGTCATACTGCTGCTGCTATGTCGCAACCCCCTCACTCACCCTCCAGGCCTGTTCTTTCTTTCTTTTCTACCAGCACCCTCTGCGGGCGTCCCCGCGCTCTTCCCCTTTCCCGCCTCCAACGGAACGCAAGCATCAGGCGCACGTGGAAAGGTCGTCGCGTGTTGCGCAACAGACCCCGCGGTGATCGAAAAAAAAAACGTAAAAAAGAGCGCGCGCGCTCTCTCTTGAGATATTTCCACTCCCGACTACGCACGGTCGCCTTCGTCGATGACAGAGAAGACGATGGAGTCACGCGTCTCTTCCTGCCCCCCTCCTCCTTTTCTTAATAAAGGGCCAAGGGCTCGCACCTGACGGTGATATAATGATGGCCAAAGAGCGTCATAGCGACTGAATAAGGTACGCAAAAGCGTTTGCGGTCAGCGTTTGTTGCCAATGCGCATGCGTCATATGTTGACCCTTTGGGTATACGAACGTTACATTTCGAAAATAGCGTATACGTACACAAGCAACGCAAATGCTACGAAACCGTAGCATTTGCGTACCAATGAGTGTTCAATGGTGGTTGACTTGACATATTTATATGTACAGGCCTAAAACTCAAAAGTATTAGAGACATAACTGCAAAGGTGTGCGCTATGAATATGAGAGAAGTGTGACGAGGCGATAATTTAAAAGAACAAGCAGTAGTGCACAACCAACGAGTAACCCAACGCATTTACCGGTTAATAAGGGCCCATGCTTATTAATATCTACGCAGTGTATTATTGTTCAGATATTAGGACTGTTTATTCATGCAGAAGAACTTTATTAATATTGAGCCCTCGTCAGCCGGGATTTTAAGGACGACATCAAGCTTGTGTCGACGTCCTAATACTTCTTAGTGCAGTGCTATTTCGAAGTTCGGTACTAAACACGCTGCTTCTGAAAGGTCGAGCATCGCGCCGAGTCAGTCGTCGTCCTAGCACTGTCCACGAACGCATCAGTGAGTCATTCCTCGAGAAACACTTTCAAGTACTATATACACAAGATTCATGTCTGTACGCGTGCTACGTAGCTCAAGAATTTTTTTTTTTTTTCAACGAAGCCTATACATGCATGTCTCGTGTGTAGGCGCCCTAGCTAACCTATTGTAACTTAAAACAAAACAGGCTTGACACGAATATTGGCTGGCTTGGACGTGTTGCGATGGGTGACGCATCCCACTTGCGCGCGCGTTTTATATACATGCAGCATTACTTTCTGATATGAACTGGGGCTGTCAAGTCTTGGTTAAAAAAAAAAAAAAACATTTTGGGCCGCCTCCAACTATTTTCATCGACCACGCACGCAGTCGCTGACAATTAATAATTGTACCTAACCTTGATTTAACTATTGCATGCTGGTGTTCCTTTGTTACATCATTGTTTTGAGAAAAAAAATGTCTGCGCCGGTATTTATATCGCTGAGTAAGCGAGGTGTGCGGGAACAGATAGTTTTTTTTTTTGTCTTCGGCCCTTGTGTGCGCTGTAGGATACAAGGTAGCGATAGCATGCATATATATATATATATATATATATATATATATATATATATATATATATATATATATATATATATAACGAATTTTTGTTGAATTATGAGAGAGTTAAATAACTTTTTTAGGATTACTGACACAATCCGGTTTCGCAATGTTGTACAGGCGTAGTGAGAACTATTTTGAAACGCGCGGAACGCTACGTATTGTTTTTTATTAAAACGGTTTATTCAGGTATGTTTTGTCACACATGGGGCTATCGTCAGTTATGCAATATTCTCTTATCGTCCTAGTTACTTTCGCGCTTCCATTTTTTTTTTTAATTCTTCCTCAAGGTGTTAAGCGCGTTGGCTCGAAGTACATTGATATTATACTTTTTTTTTTATGGTTACCTGGACGAGTAAACTAACGCGCGTAGAAACATAAGCAATGCTCGGAGATCAACGAGGGGCTTCCTCACGGTATTTTAAAACTAAGCGATGGTTAAGTACAATACGTAAAAAAAAAGTTCATTATTTCTATAGTTAATGTTATTGTGCCGGAACGGTCCTTCTGTTATTGTTTTAGAGAGACCACATATCCCGGCCAGATATGATTTTGTAAGGTGCCGCAAGTGAGAATAGAAAATGTTCCGATATTAAAATATGAAGAATTATAACACCGATCTTATTTAATACGTCTCGCGGAATTCCTTCATGACAATAATTAGGGCTACAGGTTAATAATGATTAGCTTCTGCTAACGTAATTGCATTTCGATAACTAACTAAATAGATAAATACGAGCGTCTACTAAAGGGCCCAGAGACAGCTCAGAAGCCCTCGTAATGCCACACATCGAATTCGCCCAATCATCCACTTCAGCGAAATGATCCACAATGTACAAAAACAAAAAGGCGGTAAAATGACGTGAAGTACAGGCACAATTATTGATTAAGAATCCGATGACGCGCATGTAAAATTAAGCAAAAATAATCATGCATAATATAACGAAGGACCGAAGACAATGGCATGGGCTCAACGATCATCAACACGAGCGGAGGCACCACGAGATCTGCGTTCTAACACCACCGTCCTCTTCGCCCTGCGTTAATTTCCGATCTACCGCCGGTTTCTTAGGCTTGCCCAATAAACCTCATTAGAATACTAATAATAGTCTTTGTGTACAGTTTCGATAAACACATGATATGCAGGCCTATCCAAGAAACTTGAATGGCTCGCTGACTAAGAGAGTTTGCGAACAGAGATAACAAACCATGGTTTATACGTAGGCGTTAGCTTAACCACTTAAAGGCTTATGACGAGCTGAGCTCGTCATGAGAAGTTGTCACTTTTCCTGGCTACGGGCTTGGGTATTACATGACGGTGCGAAATATGATGAATAAAGCATTTTTATAAGCTGTAAAATATTTTCTCAAGTTTTCTGTTTTGAACATGTTACTGAAGCATTTCATGTCGTAAAAATTTGGCAATTTTGGAACACTTTTTTGTAATTCAATCGCCACTTAAGGGGTTAATTAACAACGGCAATAAAGTTGTGCAATAATAGAACGTATATGTTATTCAAGGCAGAAAGGAAAATGTTTAATAGTAGTAATATTAATATTTGTTGGGGTTTAACGTCCCAGAACCACGATATATATATGATTATGAGGGATCGACGCCGTAGTGGAGGGCTCCGGAAATTTCGAACACCTGCGGGTTATTTAACATGCTCCTGAATCTAAGCACACGGGTGTCTAGCATTTTCGCCTCCATCAAAAATGCGGCCGGGATTCGAACCCGCGGCCTTCGGGTTAGCAGTCGAGCCACATGACCACTAGACGACCATGGCCGGGTCAGGAATTTCTCTTACAAATTACACTGAAATAAAAGAGGATTAAGTTACCTCACGGAAGCGAGATGCCAACACAACAAAGGAAACGAAATTCTCGGGTTGAATAATAATCAGTCAATCAATCAATCAATCAATCAATCAATCAATCAATCAATCAATCAATCAATCAATCATTTATTTAACGTGCCCAGGAACAACCGTGAGGTCTTTGTGCAGGCGCACGCAAAAAAAAATCAATAAAAATAAACAATACAATACAGACAGTCTTCAGAAATAAAAATAGCAAAAACACGTAGACAAAGAGAAATGAACACAAAAGGGGAGGAGTAAAATAAGACAATATGAGAAATATTGAAGGGGAATAAAAAATGAGATTGCACATATACAACTTTGTATTCTGTGAACGGTAGAGTGTTGGAAGAAGCAGGCGGGTACATGAAACGGTCTGTTCTCTCTGGTTAACTTACGCGGAATTCGAAAATTTACAGAGTTGAGAAGTACAGGGCAGGATATGATACCGTGGACTAGCTTGTAGAGAAATAAGAGATCAGAACGATTTCGTCGGCAGTGAAGTGATGGCAGCGATATTGATTCAGCAGTATTTGAACGAGATCCAGAGTCATTTTTAGCAAAGCGATGGTTATATATGCTGAGGAATTTTTCCTGGACTCGTTCAATGGTGTTACCGCTGGAATGAGCAATGCCATTCCATATCACGGACGCATACTCAAGTTGCGGAAGACATATTGCCGTGTACAATTTGTGTAGGTCCATGGGAGACCTGAATTCTCGAGATATTCTACAAACACATCCGAGAGAACGAAGGCCCCGCATAGCAGCACGCTTAACGTGAGAAGAAAAGTTTAACGAGCTGTCAACAACAACACCAAGATCACTGATGTCATAAACCTTGCATAACGGCACAGAATTGACAGAGCACTGAAATGACACGCCAGATGTTTTGCGAGTGATAGACATGAATTCTGTCTTTGAGGTATTCAGAGAAAGGTTATTGCCGTTGCACCATTCGGAAAAAGAACACAAATCTGACTGCAGCAAGCGACAGTCGTTAACTGAATGAATTTCCTTAAATATCTTGATGTCATCGGCACACAAGAGGAAAGAAGAATTACGAATGGCAAAAGAAACATAATTAACGTAAATTAAAAATAGGAGTGGGCCTAATACCGACCTTTGAGGGACCCCACTAGTCACTGTATACAAAGAGGAGGTCTGGCGATTTACGGCAACATAGCAAGATCTAATAATAATAATAATAATAATAATAATAATAATAATAATAATAATAATAATAATAATAATAAATCAGCCTACAAGAGATTAATTACTGACATACGCTGACGACGCTGCGAAATTACTTTAGCGGAGAAATAAAGAAACAAAAATTACAGAGATACCGTTAATTCCCACCACGCCATTTTCAGGATAACAATACGATGACATAATGCAAGTCATAACAGGTATAACAACGAACGTTTCACGCGACGCCGCTGGCGAAGCACACGAGATGATCGTCCGCGTCGACGGCAGACAAAAAGAAATAGCAAGAAAAAAAAAACAGCACAGGTCTAGACAGCGAGCGATTCTTTGTCTTTGAGACAAGGATTCCCAATCAGCTCCGCGGCAGTGACGACAGTGGAGAGCGCCGTCTACGTCACAATCGTCATGCAGTACACGTCATCACGGTTTGCACAGGTTGGAATAGCCGCTGGAAAAAGAAAAAAAAAAGTACGCGTATATAATACTGCACGCGATCGAGCGCACTTCTTAGTCGCGTAAACAACGGCGCGCACGCGTTGAAAAAAAGAACGTCATTCACTTCTGATTGTCTCGCGTGTTCGGCTGCCTGTTGTTCTTCCCGTTCCTGCGTGCGCGAGAATTGTGTTTTCCCCACCTGGTCGAATTTCGTGCAACGCGACTACCGCGCAACAGCAGCAGCACCGGGGCTGAATGGCGACGGCGTCGAAAAACCTCCGTGCGGACCAGTACACAGCTGCGAAAAAACGGTAGGTATAAACAAGTCCGACAAAGGTTTTCTCGGAAACGGCTAGGCAACGGCATGCGCATATGCCAAGCGGTCAGCGAGCTCGGAAAAGCTGTCTCAAAGGCGAGGCGCGCGCGCTCCCAGCTTTGTGCGAAGGGTTTCCCATTAGGAGCCGAGGGTGGGCAGGGTTAGGGAGCCTATATAACGGCCAGTCATGTAGGCTCCTTAAGTGCTTCACAATGAATGAAAAAAATTCATTGTGAAGCACAACGTGCTTCACAATGAATGAAAAAAAAAAGAAAATGAAAATGAAGCAAATGCGTATATGGGAAGTATATACACTCAAACCTCGATATAACGAACACGTATATAACGAATTATCGGTTAAAACGAAGTAAATGAAGAATTGTCTTGTCATGGATACAGTGTTACAAATATACTTTTACGACGAATTTTCGGATATTACGAACTTATTTTCGTGTCAGATGCGACTTTGTCATGATGAGGTTTGAGGGCAAACAGTTATTCGAATGCAACATCGGGGGTCTTTGAACGCCGTTATAGCCAAAAAAAAACCTGCGTGGCCGTAACCCTGCTTTTTAAAGAATGACGGGACAGGTAACGCTATGGGGCAGACTTTGTGATCCGCCCCCTCCTCCCCGCGCGAACGCCTATCATGATAAGCATCACTATCAGCGTATGTTTAGGTCCACTGCAGGACGAAGGCCACAACCAGCTCAGTGTGCCGTCTGCACCGGGGTGTAGCAATCACCAACGCATATTCATTATAATAAGACGTTGAAGTGGCCGATAGCGCCGAGTGCAACGGCTGCGCCGTCGCGGCGAACATATCCTGCAGTGCTGCTGGTCTTTTGCAAACGAAAGACTTCACTTCCTAACAACTCTAGATCACTTATAAACGGAAATGCCTTCACCGTCAACAAGATCTTTGGACCACGCGTGGGACTGCGCGTCACAGTTGCGAGAAGAAAAAAAACAAGCGCTGCTGCAATTTCTGAAGGTTACCGTCTTGACTGACCGTCTGGCTGCGGCGCTCGCATTTCGATGGAGGCGAAATGCTAGAGGCCCGTGTACTGTGCGATGTCAGTGCACGTTTAGAGAACACCAGGTGGCAGAAATTTCCGGAGCCCTCCACTACGGCGTGCCTCATAATCACACCGTGTTTGCGGCACGTAAAGCCCCTGAATATAATAATCAATCAATCAATCAATCAATCAATCAATCAATCAATCAATCAATCAATCAATCAATGATTTATTTAACGTGCCCAGGAACAACCGTAAGGTCCTTGTGCTGGCGCACGCAAAAAAAACAATAAAAATAAACAATACAATACAGACAGTTTTCAGAAATAAAAAGAGCAAAAACACGTAGACAAAGAGAAATGAACACAAAAGGGGAGGAGTAAAATAAGACAACACGAGAAATATTGACGGGGCATAAAAAATTAGATTGCATATATACAACTATGTGGAAAGACGGAGAAGGGAAGACTTTGTACATTGTGCCACACTATGTCAAAACAGTGCAAAGCTCGGATAAAAACAATGATTGTGGGCTATGAAAAACGTCAAGATCAAGAAAATTAATATTATAAAGACTTTGTATTCTGTGAACGGTAGAGTGTTGGAAGAAGCAGGCGGGTACATGAAACGGCCTGTTCTCTCTGGTTAACTTACGCGGAATTCGAAAATTAACACAATTGAGAAGTACAGGGCAGGATATGATACCGTGGACTAGCTTGTAAAGAAATAAGAGATCAGAGCGATTTCGTCGGCAGTGAAGTGATGGCAGTGATAATAATTCAGCAGTACTTGAACGAGATCCAGAGTCATTTTTAGCAAAGCGATGGTTATATATGCTGAGGAATTTTTTCTGGACTCGTTCAATGGTGTTACCGCTGGATTATTATTATTATTATTATTATTATTATTATTATTATTATTATTATTATTATTATTATTCACTGACCGTCCGTCCCGTCAACCACGGAACTATACGTCGGCGGCAACAATACTGACCTTTCTCTTCTCCTCTAAACGTTTTTTTTTTGTTTGTTAGTTTTTTCTTCTTCCCCGGCAGCCAATCGTGTTCAACCCCTGGATAACCTCCCCGCCTCCTACCAGCGATTTCCTGTTACCCCCGTCTTGCTTGATGTGTTTTTTACAGCTTTTCTCGACCTCTCCAATACTTATTAAAGAACGCATCTCTTTGACTCTGCCTGCAAACTTCCCGATTTCATCACACCTAATTCCTCCGCCACGCTCGTCTGGCTTTCCGTTCCACAGCGGTATACCTTTATGTTACACTATATGAAAGCGTGGATAAGGTGAATGACCTGGAAGAAATGCCTCGGACAGGCTGGCCGACGTTTCGATAGGTGGACCTATGATATGTCCTCCTATCGAAACGTCGGCCTTGCTGCCTGAGGCACTTCCTCCTACTCGTTGAAGCTATGCGCACTTTGTGTTTCCATCCGTCGGCTCCCACCTTGACGCTATTCGAAAGACGAACGGTTTTTCTGCCCAACGCAATTACATGGTCCGCCCAGCTATATATATCTGAGTATCGACTATAGAATACCGGCTACTAACCTTTCGTCCTCGAAACCACACTATATATCCTGCCCATTTCATAACTTCGAGTCCGCAGCATTTCAACGACATCATGCAGTCTGCTGGTGGTTTCACGGCGCCCCTACGCCTCACGTTACGATCGGCTGATCGAAATCGAGAGTTCCCACGCACACATCCGCGTTGTTCTTTCGGAAAAGCCCCGAGGCGCTTTCACCTTGAACCTGAAAGCGCGGCAAAGATCCGCCACGATTTTGGTCACGCTGCCACCGTAGTTGACACATGCTAACGCGCTGTCTGTCGTCGCGATAGCGGTGGATGGGCGTCTTGTTTGTCTGGCTGTATTTACATATCTTGTTGACAACAAAAGGGCTGACGGATTACAGCTTCCGGCCTCCGCCGACTGCTCTATAGAGAGCGGCTGAGCGTTTCGTAATTTAGTAGACGACGCTTCGAAAGCTACGCACGTACTTAGTGTGGTCTTGTTTATGTGGTAAGCCCACACGCACTCAGTCAGAGCGCCTCTAAGTTCCTTGAATGACTGCGTGTGCTATAGTGTGTACGTGAACGGCGCTCCACTTACACGCTGCTATGATTTGTCGTTTAACACGCAACGCGTGCACTATTTCTGATCGTTAAAACGACCAGTGAAAGGACTTTAAACTTGGTAGAGCATTAATAGCCTGCTGCGAACATGCAGTCTGGACACTGTTGTGGTCCGAGCTGGAGCGCAGAGGAGCTATAGCCGAACGCATGCACCGTATACAGAACGCCGAACGGCATGGCTTTTTGGAGCGCGTACAGAATCAGCTGCACAGGGACTGTCCCGGATAACTTTATCCGTGATTAAAGAGAAGACGAACAAAAACACGTACAATATCGATATATAGACAGATAGCAATAAATAAATAAATAAATAAATAAATAAATAAATAAATAAATAAATAAATAAATAAATAAATCCTCGGAGATGCTAGCCTGGTTTATCGCCTGGCTTGCTACTCCAGGTGTCGGGTCATGACTATGGGTATGTATACAATGATCACTCACTCACTCAATCACTATCTCTCACACACACACACACACACACACACACACACACACACACACACACACACACACACACACACACACACACACACACACACACACACACACACACACACACGCGCGCGCGCGCACACACACACACACACACACACACACACACACACACACACACACACACACACACAATGTATGGCTGTCTTCGTAATCTGTCGTTGTGAGTAATATCGGGAACATTGACACAGGACGTGTTTTAGGCCCTCCCAAAGGTACGCACATCGGAGAGTCCGACTGTTCAATCTTAGTTTGTGTAAGCAACGCCTCCTCTGGTGCAGGCAACGTCGAGTCTGATATGTGGTTGTCAGACTTGCACACTATTTCGTTACCTGTCCACTTTCTCCAACAGTGCTGTACTTGCGTAAGTGGGTAAGCTAATTAGAAGAAAGAAAAGCTACCGAAAAAAAATAAAACAAACGCCTCGGCTAACGTTATCTGGCACACACACATTGGCAAGAAATGACGCTCGCTGCTGCAACCCATTGCTCCGGCAGCACGGCGAGTTGCTGGAAGTAGCAGCTGGCAGCGTTCGCGGCAACGCACGCACTCCAGAAAAAAAAAAAAAAAGAAGAAGAAGAAGAGTTTGTCCGAATCACGCGTGCTGCCCTGTTTGCCGTGGACGATAACCCCGATTTAGTTGCGCCAACTCGCCCAGATAAAGGACGCTGCCGCGCAAGAGCGATAAACACTGCGCGGGTTGTACAAGGGATGCGCGCGCACCGCGGAGACGTCGGAAAGGGGGGGAAGAGTCAGTGCACTGACCAACGCACGTTGTTTATCGAGAACGGGACAACAGCACAGCAGCGGATATGCACACGGCGCGGATAGGAGATTTGTGTTGCTGCTGCTAAGCTTTCGTCACAGCCGAAAAAGAAGCGAGCGACGCTGTCGCGACCGTTCACGATAAGACTGACGTTCACCTCACCCCCTCACCCCTCACTCTCTTTCTCTCTCACCGCGCGTTAGCTCCCCAAGCACGCGGCCAGTGTCACGCAGCACATCAAAGCCCTTTCGACATTCTATGTTGTATGAGGGGTGGATTGTTGGAAAAAGCCGCAGAGACATGCCCCCGAGCATACCAAATAGATTACACCGCGATATCTCATTCGTAGTCCCTGTATTTATTTATTTATTTATTTATTGCATTACCCTAATTTAGGGGGTCTTATGTGCCAAAACAACGATGTGATTAAGAGGCACGCCGTGGTGAAGCACTTCGGATTGATTTCCATTACCTGGAGTTCCTTAACGCGCACCTCAATCTAAGCACACGGGTGTTCTTGCATTTCGCCCTGATTTAAATGAGACCGCCGTGACCGGGAGTCGAACCCGCACCCGCGGGCTTAGCAGAGCGACACCCTACCTGCTAAACTATACCACGGCGGATGAAAGAAATTGGGTGCGCGTTAAGGAACACAGGTGGTCGAAATCGGTCCGGAGTCCCTCCACTAGGTGCGTTACTCATAAGCATATATCGTGGTTTTGGCACGGATAACCTCAACAGTTAGTGAATAGAAACAATGTGAACATCGTTTGATATGAACTGCAGAAAACGGCTGGTCACGTTGGAAAAATATTTGATGTTCGATTTGTATCCTGTCTCAAAATCGCGATTCACACAGCCCTAATTTCTTCAAGGCGATTTGGCGGGAGAAAGCAAGATTCGCCAGACGTCCGAGGCGCCGTCCGTTCACGGATCCAATAAAGCGGTATTTCGATAAGGACAGCGAACCACTACTATACCGAAAACAACAAACCCACTCGCCTGAAAGTTCCTTGGTGCCGCCAACCGTCGTCGCTATCTATAACTACACCAAAACAGCGCCGCGGTATATTTAGACGCGCGGGCGGCGCACAGCGCTCACACAGTGACACTGAATTAGTTCGCAGCGGGCATGCGGAGCCGGCACACATGCAGGTACTACATGCCGCTGCTCCTCGCCTGGTGCGTAAAAGAAATGCTACACCGAGAACGACGCCCATCTCACGCCATTTCCCTTGTCCAGCATGCACGCGTGGCTTGCGAAACCGACCCGGCACCTCGTTGTGTAACAGGCGACAGTTCCTGGCAGCACTGCATGGCAGCGAAATACGTACGACGTGACGAGCATGCATGCATGTCCTGCAAAAGCCTCGGCGGCCTGAGTGGCCGAGAAGGGTGCCGCAGATATCGCACCATGAATGTGGAGATCCCATGCACCGTATACCGCACTATATTAGGTATACAGGCTGGTTACAAATTCGCGGCCACGTTTTACGCAGACCAGCATTTTTCGTCGCATATTGAACAAACACGTTTAGCCTCAGGCCTGTCCTTATCGCACGTTCGCCGCCAGAGGCGCTGGCTGCGAACATGCATGTTCACTGCGCGTTTCCGCAGAGAGCGTCGACGGCGCAGAGCAGCGTCTGTCTGTTCAGCGTTGGTCTTGTGTAGTGCAGTGGAACACGTTGGCCCCCTCGTCGCGACGTGTAGCCGAAGCGTGTGCAGTTCTCGCCGTCCTAGCCTAAAAGCCAAGACATGCCACAAAGTTCAGTCCCTGCAAACCAATCGTCTCGTCCGTTCCCGACGCAAGCAAAACCGAGTTTTTGCTCGACAAACTTGGTTTAACCGCGTTCATTACTTTTTACCACGTTTGTGGACGCCAGGCATATCGAGTTCGTGTAGAACGGCGCACGGTAGTGGGACGGCCGCTTCGTTGCCGGGCAGTTGTGCACAAAACATTATCTGTAATACAGCTAAATACGCCTTTTAGAAGTCATTTAGAATTCATTTGATTTATTCGGGATGTGGATTAAGTGACGAAGACATACGCGCCATAATTATCCAGCTGACTAGCGGAAGCGAATGTTCCGATTTGGAGAGCACCGATAATTAGCGCGTTGAAGCAGAGCCATCAACAAACAAATGCCTCTCGAACAATACTACTGCTGATGATGAAAGCATTAAGTTTGAACGTAAGCATGAAAGCATTCGTAATAATGATCAACGGCCATCAAGATGATGACGAACACGTTGAAGGAGAGCTGAGGGCAAGCAATGGGCCTTGAATGGCGTTTATGATGGCGCTGATGAAATCGTTGAACATGAGCATTAACGCGTTGACGATGGCGATAATCAACGATGATGATGATGAAAGTGTTCAATCAGAGCCGTTAGGAAGCGGCCACGTGAGCGTTTCTGATGATGACGATTATCATACTAATAATGAACGGCTGAACTGATGATGAAGGCGTTGGTTATAAGCAGTGATGATGATAATGATTAAGCAGTGGAACAGAACCGTCGGCAAGCAAACTCCCCATGTACGATGAAAAAGGATGATGGACGCAGTGTAACGGGTGTTCCCAGCGTCCACATATGTGGACACTTGTTTTCTTCTAGAACTAAAGCTAAAATTTCCCGGTTTTTGGTTTATTCCCACTTTCGTATGTATTGCAAGTTCATATACGCAAACAAAAAAATGTTTACTTACGCAAGTGGACTGGCCGTGGGATACAAAGGGTTAGCTTAGTTTTGAGACAGCAGAGAACGCGACTAGCAAAAAATACTGTTAATACTTCCTTCATAGGAATCATTTATAACACGAAAGTGAAACGTCTCCGTATACAAATTGCTGCAGCTGTACCGTGAAGAAACACAATTTGCACAGCCTGAAGTAGTGCTATTGGGTCGGCATGACAGGACTTCGATGCGGATGCACCCATGTTGACACCCGTTGCTACATAAATCGGGGGAGCATTTGGTGTCATTGACAGCGCCTAAATTCACGAATGCGAGAGGCACCGTTCGCAGTGTAAGCCACGGACGCACGAACGCGTAGCACTTCTCGCTCACGTGCGTCTCGCTGGTCCAACGCATTCATGACTACGCCGCGCCGAGACGCTCCCGCAGCGCTTCGGCGTAGTACTTTGCCGCACCGCTCATAAATGGCGGCGCCACCCATGTTCAATCGGGAAGCATACATGACGCGTTCGCGCTAGGGTACCTGTTCTGCGTTTGTAGCGCAGTGGTCTGCACATCGGGGACGTGTGCTGACAGTGACATTACGTGCTCTCAAGGTGTCATTAAAGTTTGTCGAGCTGACCGATGCTCTCTAAATATCTGAAGAGTAGTTTCATCGCTTGCCTCTGTCGCCCAAGATACAAAAAACTCAGTCTGTGTTTTTACCTCTTTTTTATTCTATTTTAACTTTATATATATATATATATATATATATATATATATATATATATATATATATATATATATATATATTTTCTATCTATCTCTCTCTCTTTGTGTCTTTCAGTCCCCAATTTCCCTCCCCACGCAGAGTAGCAAGTCAGCGAATTTACACACGCCGGCTAAATTCTCTGCATTTCAATAAAGAGCTCTCTCTCTCTCTCTCTCTCTCTCTGCGCATCGGGCTTCTGTGCTCTTCAACTGTAAAGTAGGGGCTTGATTCCCCGGTGTAGGTAACTCAAACTTCTTTTTTAATTCCTTGCAGAGCTGCACGCGTGCCCTTTTACTGACGCCAGATCCGTGACGGAAATGACGTGCGTAAATTCTTGGTGGACCCCAGCATGAAACGCTTTCGTGTTAAAAAGAAGGCAGCAGGTGCAACGTGCCTTGCTGGAATTTCTACACAGAGACGACCCGTTTCGTCGTCTTAGCAAGGTAGATGACAATTATTTTTGTGCAATAGAAAGACGCCCTGAATACGCCTTTTTTTTGTCTTACTCTCTAAGACAAAAGAAGAGCTTATTTCAGGCGACAGTTTGCCACGCAACGATCACTGTCATCTATTGCGCCTTTTCTCCTTGCGTTATCGCCGCGCGCCCTTCGCTTCCCGGACACGAACGGCGAGCGGCTATCAACGTGACATAGCACTCGTGATAGGAAAGTATCGAGCGCACAGTTATCGAGAACGGAAACGCCAGCGAGGCAGGTGACGATTATCATTGTGTTGCATAAAGACGCCCCAACTGCTCCCGTTTGCCTTAAAGTGTATACAGAGATATAAGCGCCGCACCATATAGCTTCAGGCCGGCCTCTCCGCCTTGCTCTCATAAATCCTCTCTCTCTCTCTCTCTATAAGCGCCGGCGATTATGTTATAATTTTTCTTCCGTCCCTGGAGGGAGCCAACTGTAAGCTCGCTCCGCCGGCACGACGCAACCCTGATTTGATGCGTTAAAAGTGCGCGTGTTTATTTGTATATGTGATGCGAAGCACGATGCGGCGGCGAGCAAGGCCGTTCGAGGCACGCTTCTCCAATCGGCCCGTCAACACACACACACACGACCACAAATACGCGACCCCAGAAGGGGTCTTAGAGGACGCAGACACGCGTATGTGTGTGTGTACAACTGGCGCAAAGACGCGCGTACTTCATTCTAGAGTATTGGAAACGCGCATGCATGCCCGGAGGCCTATACCGGTCACTCTGCAGGCCATATCGGCGAGGGCGAAACAACGAAAATAAGCCGGATTTGGATGAGCAGGACAGCACGATATGCGTGAGAATCGGTGGTACAGTGGTGACGGTACTCGGCTACTCATCCGAAGGTCGCGGGTTCCATTCCGGCCGCGGCGGTCACATTTCGATGAAGGCCAAGTATTAAAGGCACGTACAATGTACGATGTCAGTGCACGTTAATCCTTCGACACGCTATGTACGCAATTGAGTAGACCACTTGTTTTTGTTAGTTGTATCGGCTAGTGGCTAAGAAAGAGGCAGATACATTGACCGTTGGATGAACTGAACCTTCTGCGTAATAAACTCGTTTTCATTTAACTTCATTTTGCAGTGTACCGTTGCATACGATTACTTTGCTGAAGGCACGACCACGTTCGACGAGCCGTTCGACGTGCCGCATCCCGCGAGGCACGTGTACTTTTTCTTTTCTCAAGACTGACATAACCGAAAACGAATTCGCTATTTCTTCGATTCTATTTATGCGAAAACAAGGCGTGAATGACTTCAGAATAAACAAATATTCAATTACAATTTAATTAGGAATAATTACTATAACACACATAAATTAGCCTATTGTGACATTATTTTCCTTACAATAGAATATCGAGTGTCTCGAAATAAGGTATCGACTTGACGCGTTTACAGACAGCCAGTTCTTCATAGGTGACGTCTGACAGGCTTAAAGGACACCAGGTGGTCCAAATCTTAGGGAGCCCTCCATTACACCGTGGCTCATAATCATAACGTGATTTTGACACGTAAAACCCAAGATATTATTAGCACGACGCATGTGCGCCCAATGGAGGGGAATCACCCACACGTGTCTTCGCTGTATAGCTTCGCATTTGTGAAAGGTTGCCCGATTAACGTCATGATTAACGTCAAGGTTATGAAAGAAAACGCGGTAAGCGATGACAGCTAAGGCCTCCGGGAACCGGAAACCCGCGGCACGCTTTTGCATCGCTATCACTGATGCACACGCGCAACTTGAATCGATCCCCCTTATCAGTGCGCTGCATACATCGGCGCAGAATGGATCTTCAGGACCGAGATTATTCGAAGCATTCACGAAAGCACTATATATCGTCTCCGTGGTGAGAGCAACGCGTCAACCGTAAAGATACACTGCGCAGCAAGTGTTAAAGATAACAAAGTGTTCCATGTGCTCGCGTGAGAGGACATATGCTGTTCACTTCGCAGCGCAGTCACGTCACGTGTGACTTCATAAATAAATGCGTGACGTCACTCTATAAAGGGTGACACCACCTCCCTCCGACTACCTGTACAGACTACAACGCCGCGAATAACCGTGCGCAGATCCGCGTACCTGGAAAGGTGACGGTGAGAGCGAATCGCGACTGCAGCGCCGGCGTACCACGTCATGCTTCCCAGTAGTGCGTTTTGTCCTGAAAGGACAAGGAAACGCTGACTAGCATGCAAGCGATATTATTACTATCAATATTTACAGACCTTAAACATCCGCGCAGTAATCATCATCATCGATATTAATATTAAGGTCAAATGCCCCCACTCCCTCGAAATGAAAATGTATTAGCGCAAGCGAACTAAGTTATTGCGGGTGGGAGTTTCGCGCACCACAACAGTCGATTATACGAATTGCAGCTCCGAGACATAATTTGAATCTGGCAGAAACGCTCCAGTTCAGAACGGTATAAGGCCTCTGAAAATGAAAATAATAAAACATCCACAGCCCCCGGCCATTTTTTTTTCTTCGTGAATTTTTTTAGCCGTATTCTTTAATCAAAAAGTTATTTTATAGGTACCCGCCACGGTGGTCCGTAGGTTCTGGTGTTCGACTCCTGGCTTGCAGCTCGCGGGATCGAATGGCGGCCGCATTAGGCGAAAATGCTAGAAGGCCGTGAATACTAAGATTTAGGGGCACGTTAAAGAGCCCGAGGTAGCCGATATTCCCGGAGCCCTCCACTACGGCGTCTCCCATAATCATATCGTGGTTTACGTAACGTAAAACCGCAACATTTTTTTTTTATTATTTTAGAGCTGTGTTTCTGACGGTTCAAGTGCGCGATTCGCCAAACGAAATAGTAATCTACAAAGTGGAACGGCTTCTGCAAGCGATAACTCGAGAACACCATCTCGCACCGGTAATTACGCTGTCGCGAAAGGTTGTTTGGGCCCCGACATTATAGGTGACAGTGTGCAACGCGAAAGCATGCCGCCAGTAAGCGTGCCAGCGAAAAACGGATCGAAAAAAAGAAGAACATGTTCTGGTCAGCCTTTGCTTGTTGGCATTTAAATCGCTCACGAGTAGGGCTAAGATCCCACTCATATCAACGTTATTCAGGCAAATACCGTAGCCGAAAGACCAACGAAAGGCATAACGTATGTATACAGGGGTGATCGCAAGGACGCGTCATCGACCTACACAAATGGCCAGCGGAAGGCTGTTCCACGACAGAAGACCGCGACTGCTAACAGCGCATCATAAAAAACAGGTTCAGTAAACCGGGCCCAACAAGTGCGCAGCTTCTAGCTCACATATGCGTTAACCTGTACTTCCTCTTCCTCTATCGATATAGATGCCTGCAGCGATGAAGTCGCTCGAAACCAGTTTTTACTACACTGCGCAGATGCGGCGCCACTCTCAGTTATCCCCTGTCATTTTCATATATTCCCTCTTTTTTTTTTTTCGACAATCCGAGAGATCACTGGGCCGCTGCTGCGCGATGTTGTCGGAATACAGGTTACTTTCCTGCGTTAAAATGTATACCAAAGGATAGCGCGCACACACGCAGACAAGCGCACACAAACACACACAAGAGTGTATAAACACGTAGCTGCATGCCAGAGCCAAAGGTGGCGGGTTCGATTCTAGTCGCGGCGACTACATGCTGGCGGAAGTACATAGATCAAGGCGGATATCGAAGAATCCGGGGCGGCAGAAATTATTTCTTAGTTGCCGGGTGATGCAAAAAATCGCCATCACGTGATAACGTCAACACGTGACGTCACAGATCGCCCAGAATTTGTAACGTCATCATGACGTCTCTGTGAAGACACGTGACGTAACGACACATGATGACGTCATCAAATGACATCGTAGCTCGGTAAAAGGTGGGCCGATCGCGGAGGCAGTGCAAAACCACCTTAGACTCAGAGAGCTCGGAGGGTGGCGGGGCAGGATCAATAAATACGGCGACTGAGGTGAGCGCATAAGGGACCCTGTGAGGGTTTTTTTTTTTTTTTTTTTAAGAGCGTGGACTTTAGAGGCGAGACTTCTTGAAATGTAAGCCTTATTTTCTATTCTAATAACGAATGCCTCATTATCTCGTCATTAACGAAAATAAACAGCGAAAGAAAGATCATTAATCTCCTCAAACTAAATCGTTGTTTGTTTATAACATTCGTTAATGTTTCATGTTCTCTCAGTTGCGATAACGACCCAATCACGGCTCAGGGACGACGGCCCAGCGTTTATGAAAGTACCACTGCGAACTGCCTTACCGTGCACGCAGCCAAACGGTTGTTCGAGCCGACCCCGCGCTCGTAATAAAGTTCACGTGCCACGGGACGCCAACAGATAGAAAAAGAGTGGTCCACACTCGCCGTCATGGCTACTTGCGGCGCTGACTGTCGCTTTTCTCGAGGATGCCGGCCTAGTCGAACGAATTTTCTAGCCGCTCACCACGGTGACTCGGACGCCCGTTCTCCTGCCCCCTCCCCACCCCCTCACTGTTTTTTTTCACTCATACCTTTCTTTTTTCCTTTACCATACTCTTTTCACTCTCACTGTCCCTTTAATCCCCAATCCCCCGTGAGTGTATTGGTTGAGGTGTCCTCACTTGAGAGACAGTTATCGTGCACTCCACACCCAATTTCCATTTTCATTTCCTTCTTCCTTTTAAGAATCACAACGAGAATTCCGCAATATCATTTGTTGCGAAGTGCATCGTGCAGTGAGGAGGATTCAGGAATATATATTCATCACTTCTTTGCGCGTGTGTGGTCCGTCTGCGTGCGAGTTTCGAGCGCGCGCACTCTTATGCGAGCGTTTTCATCACGCTTATTCGGTGATGCCGCTCGTGCACGCTTAGAAAACATTAGAGGTGTGCACGGGCTCCGGGTAGCCCGAAAGCCCGAGCCCGACACGGCCCGCGGGCCGGGCTCGGGCGGGCCGACGTATTTTCACTTCGGGCCCGGGCCGGGCTCGGGCTACTTGGAGTTTTGTCGCGCCGGGCTCGGGCCCGGCGCAAAGCCCGACTCAAGCCCGAAATATAGAGAATGAGCGGGAATTGTTTTCCAGCACGCATATACAGCGTCTTTTCCACGACCGCACTTTACCGCTTTTCCTTTCCATTCGCTGCTTTAAACAAAAGGGGAGCAGGTAAAGCACTGCCTCTGTTGCACTCCGACAAACAGAGAAGTAACACCACCTGAGCTAGTGACGGCGCCACGCGACTCTTCGCGTTAGATTTAAGGCCAAATCCCATATGAGTGAAAATGCACGCGACAGCGACGAGCGACCCGACGTAGATCGCCTTCGTGCAAGCTGACGCTTGCATGGGCATACCCCATACACGTGACGCCTTTGGCGAGCGGACTCCATTGTTGCTAGCATGAGGCCGTCTACTTGTATAGCAAAAGTGCCGCGCTGTCGCAGGTATGCAATGCAAATAAAACATTTGTTGCATGTTGGTACGTAAAACGTTTACCGTTGTCTTGCAGTATTTTTTATATGCACGTGCATAATTATTACGTTATTTGTTGGTGTACAGCATGATGTGCTTAGTACGTCGCTGATTGTTTTCGCAGCGAACCTTCAAAAAGCCGGGCCGGGCCTGGCCGGGCCCGGGATTGTGTTTTCGTACGTCGGGCCGCGCCGGGCGGGCTCGCAGCCCTTTGCCGTCGGGCTCGAGCGGGCCTTCGAAAAAGTCAGCGGGCCCGGGCCGGGCTCGGGCTCGGGCTCGGAAATACGGCCCGTGCACAGCTCTAGAAAACATTGGTACTATACTATATATAGCCAGCTATACTATATATAGCCAGCTACCTCCAACTATATACCCCATTCGACTCGGACACGCGGCTGTCCATGGCTCAGTCGCCACGGTCTCGGGTTCGATTCCCAGCCGCGGACTTAACGAATTAAGATCAGCGGAGGCGAGGAATGCAACGACGTTCGTGTGTTGAGAGAGAGAGGTCTCAATTAACCAGGAGTTTTTTTACAAAGTGCCCTAAGCCAGCGCACAACTTCGGCAAGGTATAACAAGAACGAACTATAGTCGGTTACAAGCTAAGAATAAAAAGTATACCATACCGCTGTCCATTTGTATTATGCGCGTCCAACTACGGCCGATCTTTACATTGACGTAACGGGTAAGACGAACCAATGAGAAATGCAACATGGCGCCGTTCGCGACGAGAGGCGAGGTACCGCTGCACCGAGACCGAGATCCGTCATTTCGAATTTGCTGCGGTGTCTGTTTCTTCTAGAAGAAGCTTTTTCCTACTGTTATTCGCACGTACCCAGCATCGTCCTCGCCGGTCGTCATCCGATGCAGTAGAAGCTTGTGACTGTGCCGCGTTAGAAGTGCACCGAAGTGGCAGCAGCTCGGAGTGTTTTACAACGCTTTAGCGCGTTCCGTCGTTTCGGCAGCGTCAAGTTGCAACACGGCGTGTGTTCCCTCCATCGCTCGGATACATCAAGCATATCGCCTGAGGGTCACCACATCGGCGATTGTCGTCGCGTTCCTTCGTGTGCAGTGAGGTGAAAGTGAAGTCGGAATGTGCGCGTCTGTGTACGATTTACCGCCCGCAAACGCCATGGCATTAGCGTTGCCACATGTCCATGTGTGTTTGTGTTACTTGGAGCTCGCAACGTGGGAATATTGGTGATCCATGGTGATATGCGCCGTGCTGTATGTGCGGACGAAGCGTGAGAGAAAGAAAGCGACCAACATAACCCGTTAGCGCAACACAATGCGAAAGTAAACAAACCAGGTGTAGAGAATATGCAGTGGTGTGTGCATTATAATTGTGGTCATCTGATGCGCTTGTGATTATGTGACGTGTGCCTATTGGCGCAGTTGCGTCGTATCAACGAAATTTAGTTCCACCAGCCGAGAATGATGTGCTAGGTTGAAGTGCCCGTCGCGTAAGTATCGCGCTCGATGCACGAACGCCTTGCAATGAGAAACGCCGTGCAAGGTAATCGTTGTCTACGAACCGTGAAATGATGCGCTCTCTGTGACACGCCGATTGCATGGATCGTGATCGTAATTGAAGTGACGCCGCTAAAACTATTATTGAGTGAAAAAAAAAGCGTTTGCTTTTAATGGCGTTGCATCATATTTGACGATATCATATTTGGAATTGTTGTTTTTGTCTAACGTGCGTTTTTCAGCATTTCGCGTGTATCGTGTGCATGTATTAGGGAGTGATAATTTGTTTATATTAAACTCGTGAAGCTTATAGTGCATAGACCCTTTTTTAAGCGCTTATCCCTTCTTGTGTAGCCTCACCCCTCACTATGCTTCACGAACAAATGTGGAGGGGGGAGCCGGAGAGCTGGGGCTTGACAATGTACGAAAGGAATGTACTTACTGACTTTGTCCACCGAGATAACCTATGTAGACATCTATATGTTTTCCTTTTTTTTCTTCGAGTATGCATGTGCTTTTTCTATGTCCGAGTGTATAATTGTCATCTTTTGGCCTCCTGATTTTTCATTTCTACATTTTTCCTTATTTATTTTTTTTGTCGCTCTACCAGCACGGAGGACGATGCTATAAAAGCGCGTCGAAGCCTCGTAAATTTTCCCTTGATAAAGATCAGTCTCCGATCGAAACGTTGACAAATAAATTGTCTTTTGAGAAGCGTGTATCCTTTTCCTATTTGTCCTACGGCAACCGATGACAGCCTCTTCACAACCTACGTTAATATATACATACCTTCGCACAGACACACACATATATAGAAGGTAGGGGCCCCTTTTTTCTAGCAAAAGTGTCCCCCCCCCCTGCTGTAATGCCCACTGGGGCGACGCAGGTATGTAATAAATAAATAATAAATTAATTAGAAACTTGAACGTTTAAGGGCTTAAGGAGTAATGGCAGTGCCAGTGCAAGTTGTCGAAGCGAGAAACAATCCCACGTAAAGCTTTTATTTAGTCAATGCCAATTTAGCCGCGTACATCTCCTTGGCGAGAACGTAACGGCAACGTATGCAATGTCCCCCACAGTTAAACGCCGTGTGTGCTACACGCTTTTATTTCGTTGAAACAAGACGTCAAATGAAGCCTTGACGTTTTCCTCAAGCACGATGACAAGCACGGCGACTAGAGACGCAAATGCGGTATTTACGGCAACACAAGAGTCGAAATTCACAAAGGCAATCTCAGACCACTTCGCCATACTTCGCTTTCAGTCACAGTTGCCATAGTTACAACAGACAGTGAAGAAAACTGGCGGCGAAAGTTTCGCAAAAAACTTAGAAACGACCTTATTAAACGTGATTAATGTCCCTCCCTGATTTGTTCTGTGAAACCGTGAAATAACGATTCATTTATTTTAAGTTTTGTGTTAAATGTGGCATTCTTCGTTTTAATACCATATTAGGTGCTGCTCAGAAACATCGCCTTTGAGACGTACATTACTTTTTTGTATAGACCCCGAGATGAACGCGGCGGGGGGTGCGATTTAAACAACACATATATTGTTATGCTGACGCTGCACTCCGTGCCTTCACAATTTATTTTATCTAGCTTTGCTTTCTTTATTTCAATATCAGTACAGTATTGCAAAATGAGGTTTATATGAGGGAAAATTATTGCCATTGTTTAGGAACTACTTTGTTTGTTGCGCGGAGGCATGCAAGATATGTGCAATGCGGCCTCGTGGGCGGAGCTTATATTTATTCTTAGGTTGTCACCGACTATAGGCGAAGAGTCCAGCGCCTGTCGCGCTGCTTACTTTGCTTTTTTTCTCTCTTCTTTTACTTGCGTATGTTCTGCCGTCAAATTCGCCCAAATGACAGTTTCGTTAAACATTACCCGACATGTTTAAACTACGCGATTCAACTTTCGTCACGTGACCATTCAAGGTAATATTTAACGAAGATAAGCGAAAAGAGGTCGGCCTGGAGGGCGCGGCTATGACCTGCTGCTCTCCAGCGGAAACGAGAGAGACTGATGGAGGCGGCTGTGCTACAGTGCGATGAGTCACTGTACACACGCTATCCTATGAGCGGATGTGCAGTACTCGCAGGAGCGTTCAAATGCGTAGCCAAAACAGTATAGAAACGACCATGTATACACGTCTGTCTCATCCTAAAATGTTCAACGTAGATATTAATCTGCGTTGGGTAAGATGTCCCCATGCACCAACAGGCGTCGATTCCGGAAGGGGCCCTCGGAGCCTAATCAATTAACCTCGCATTGAAGTGTCTTTCGTTCAGCCGCTTATAGGAGCACACGCGGAGGATGTAATGCACAGCATGTGGAGATGTGTGCCGGTTCTACAAAGTTTTTGTTACGTAATAGGAGTCAGCGCATTACATAACGAGCTGTAGCTGCGAGGGAATTCAGCAGACCACATGTCGACGTTTGAACTTTGGAAGAAGTGAAACGTTGGAGAGCCGGTGGTAAATCATGTATTGACAAGATAGACAGCTAAACAGACAAGGACGGTGGGAAAAGGAAGGCCACGACGCTGTCCTACCGCGATCCTCTCTTTCCCGTGTCCTTGTTTAGCGTTAGCTTGTCAATGATGAATGGACGTTCGACGTGACTGTTGAGGGCTATTCGACGCTGGAACTTTGAGCTCCTCCAACAGCTTCAGTTAAACGCAGTATGACGTGGCTCGCACCGGACACAAACAAGCCGGAGGTATACACAGGAAGCTGAAGCCTTCATCCACATACCAGGCTGGCAGCCGACGTTTCGACGAAGGGGCTCGCTGTCATTCGTCCTTGCTAATGCCCTCACAAATATTCTCGTCGAAACGTGGGGCGCAACCTGTGATATCCCCTTCTCGTTCGAGCGGTGACGTCAGCTCACAAATGCCCAGAGTGAAATATAACAAGAGTCCAGAACGCAGAATCTACAGATCTCCCCGCCGTGTTCCTACGATACTACGGATCCTTAACGGTACGCCGTTCGAGGGGTCGAAGCGACTCCGGATCAGGGGTGATGGCAACCCTGCCACCCGATGCCGCGAGATTAAGAGACCCTCCAGGCCAGTGGATACGACGAGCGTCTTGGCACTCTTCGTCGAGTACGCAAGACGATGCGCCGTCTAACCTCGCAACACCACGTGGATATGGACGGGTGGGTGGGCGGGGAAGAAAAATTGTGCGCGTTCCAAGTCGCGCGCACCGTTACGGTGCTGACGCACGACTCTCGCAACGAGCTGTGACAAAACCGATACCCCCCCCCCACTCCTTCATCATACCCACTCCGCGGTTTTTTTTACATACGAATACCTTTAACGAAAGAAAAGTATAACGGTGCGGCCAAAAAAACAGCAGCACACTCCTTGCAGACCTGAGAGAGAGAGAGAGAGAGAGACAGGCGATTGCAGCAGCAATATTCCGAGCGACCCGAACGAAAGCCGCAAGACCCGACGCAGGCGCGTGACGCTTACTCATAGGCCGTGCGGGAAAGCACCCACCATATAGGCTCGTGCCAATAGCCAGCCCCGGCAGCTGTACGTCGACGTTGTGCCGTCGCTCTTACCTCGCCGTCAATAAGAAAGAAATAAAAGAACGAAAAACTGCGCGAGCCACGCGCGCAGCCTCTTTTTTTGTGCGTGTGCTTTCCCTCCCAACTCGGCGCCGAACTGTTTCCCGAGTACCGACACTCGGCGGCGTGTACGTCACACACGCGGGTCCCGTGAGCGGCGAATTCCTCGTTCATCGCCGCGCGGCCTGCTTTGCTGCTGCTGCGGCGGCAGGTGCTCCTCTCGCTCTCGCTCTCTTGACGGCGCTTTTGTTGCGTGCACCGCGTGCGAAAGCCCCAGCGGCACGGCAGGCGCGCTGTTCTGGCCGTTGCGCAGGGATATACTTTCGAGATGAGTACACGCAGAAAGAAAAAAAAAAGAAAGAAAGAAAAATCAACCAGATTCTCGCCGTGAAAACCGCAGGACAGCAAAGCTGTAAGCACGCGAGATCACGTGCCTAATAATAATCATCATCATTTAACATCATCATAATTTCGTTTTATTTATTTCTTTATTCACTCCCCTTATGGTCACGTGACCTGCGTGACGAGTACTACTGCTGCTGCTACGACTACTACTACTACTACTACTACTACTACTACTACTACTACTACTACTACTACTACTACTACTACGACGACGACGACCACGACGACGGCACAGGGACAACTTCGGGATAAAAAAACCAAGCGCAAGGGTGGGGTACCCCTCTAATGGGTTCACGGGGGCGCTGGGCATCGCACCCAGTACCTCCCACATCGGAGGCGGACCCTCTATACTACATCACCACGACTGCGGTCAGACATCTCTGCGTTCTCTCAAGCAAGCCTCCCTACCACCGCCTCTACGTTCTTTTTTACTGCTACTGAGAAACGGATTTCATAATAATATCCGGGGTTTTACGTGCCGAAACCACGATATGATTATGACGGACGCCGTAGTGGAGGGCTCCGGAAATTTCCACCGCCTGGGGTTCTTTAACGCGCACCTAAATCTAAGTACACGGGCCTCAAGCATTTTCGCCTCCTTCGAAAATGCGGCCGGGATTCGATCCCGCGACCTTTGGGTCAGCAGTCTAGCCCCATAACAACTAGACCACCGTGGCAGGGTTTAGCCAACAACAGCCGACATTAGTCAGTGCAAGTGGATGCCGGCAGTACGTAAATAAACGCGACAGTTGAAGTCATGTGACTTAGACGCTCTGTTAGAATGCTCGGCCTCCGTGATCGGCCCACATTCTTCGTCAGAAATCGGATATCGTACTCCGTTAGAGAATGCGGTTGCAAGAGGCCAAGGAGGACTGTCTTCAATGAAAGAGAGAGAGAGGAGGTTGAAAGCCACGGGGGCAGTGTGGCAGTGTTCCAAAAATGAGCCCAGCACGTCTAAACAAACAACGCCCCCAGCCAGCAGCGATTGACGAGCTGCCGCCGCTGCGGAGAAGCCCTCTGCGCATCGGTTTCAAGCCGCGGCAGTTTTTTTTGCAGCGCGGCCTGTCGGACAACCGAACTTGGCGACCACGGCAGCCCGATTGGTCCGCAGCCCAAGGTCACGGCGGGGTCGAATCCGCCCGCATTCCAACTCGGCTGAAGTGCCCACAACAGCAAGAAACGTCCGTCGTCAAAGTGTTCGGTGAACGTTAACAAAATAAAAAAAAATGTTATTTGCTATAAAGTATACAGGTGTCTGATTTCTTAAAGGAGTACTGTCACAAAATTCTAAAGGCGAGATAACTTGCGCGACAGATTCATCATCTACGAAATATCAGCGGTTAATATAGCCGAGAACATGTTTAAAATCAATGTTAACGTGTAAACTGTCCATCTGCATACCACTGCATGAAAACAAAGATGTGTTGCATTTTAGGAAAACGCCACCAAGCGCCTTTTCATATCATGATAATGGAAACAGTACCTGCCATGTTCGTCGTCGTCGATTTTCAGATGTTCACTATAATTAAGTCTTCCCCGCCGGCAAACAATGCCAATCGTTCGTTGTAAGTTCAGCACTGCGATATCGAATCGTCCATCACAGATTGCAAAATGCTCACAATACGGTCGCCATGTAGCCGGCTATTCCACATCGTTTAAACGGAAGGAGGAGCGATTATTGGTGAAGGGACAGATTTTAGGATAACATTCAGCAGCTCACATGCATACGCGAGACAGTCAACTATAACTGTGAAATGACAAATCGGCACCACGAAAGTCCGCAAGGCGGTGCAATGGATTGAGCTATAATTGGTTTTCCATCTAATACTACGTCGCACACTATACCCAAGCCTCAAAAGTAGGGAGAAGAAAACGCATGTGCGCAAAAAAGAAAAAGAAAAAAAAGGAATGAAAGAAGGGAGAAGAGGGAAAAGGTAGGAGGGGGTAACTCACGACGTGTCACTTTCAAATAACAACGTAAGAAAAGAAGAAAAAAGAAAACGTTCATCCTTGCTGAGGCTATATAAGGTTGATATGTATTTTTTCAATAAATCAGTTGAGGGTCTTCTGTGCTTTGCCTCTTTTATCCTGCCCTGTTGCGCAGTTTGTTAGAAGATCCCTTACCAACTTGCCCATCTTTCAACACTGAGTGCCACTGTAGAGCCCTAGGCCCACGACTACGGTTGCACCCATACACCCGCCAGGCAAGGGAAAGGCGCCAAACCGAGACTTCGTGCACCCCCTTACTCCTTATTCGCTTCATGGGCACGCATCGCGGAGTAACGAAGGAAACCCCCCCCCTCTGCGTTCGCCGCAAGCCCTTGCCTTCCCGGCTTACGCAAGCGACCGCAGCAGCACACGCCAAGGCCGCGTAAGAGGCCGCGCGCAGAATGGAGAGCGGATGGAATGGGCGTACCGTGGAAAGGAGGATGGTGAGGGGCGGAGGAGGAGGGCGAGGCGACGCGCGAAAGTTTCTCAACACGGCGCTCGCGCACTCCTCGTCTGCGGAGAATATAACTCGGTTGAGGAGGAGGAGGAGGGCAGTGGGAGAAGACGAGTGGAAAGGAGGTGGCATACGTGGCGCAATGGAAGTCGCAAGCTCCACCGTGTATAGTGCACACTCTCTCCCCACCTCCAGATCCGGAGGAGACCGCAACAGCGGTGAGGCAACAGAGTACGACCGCGTTACGCAACTTCCCGAGGCTTCTGAAATGGACTGGGTTGGGTGTCGTACTTCCTCACAACACGTGCCCAGCTCACGTATTTAAGTCCCAGAGTTTGCCTATCAGGCGTGAAGCTCCGGAGAGTGTTCAACAAGTTACGCTACGATTTTTCTATGATCCTAGGAATGAGGCAAAACTTATCGGTTCATAAGGATGGCTCGTTCGACGAGTTGGTTGGCACGTGGTACTTGATATTGGTTATGCCAGCAATTGAAAGTAACTAGAAAAAAAAAATCTTGAGGCAAGTCCGACCGAGAACGAACGTCCAACGGGCCCGAATATCCACTATCGGATATTCGGGCCGCAAGCCAACAACCACTTCAACCTTCAATATCTGGGGTTTAACGTCCCAAAACCACCATATGATTATGAGAGACGCCGTAGTGGAGGGCTCCGGAAATTTCGACCACCTGGGGTTCTTTAACGTGCACCTAAATCTAAGTACACGGGCCTCAAACATTTTCGCCTCCATCGAAAATGCAGCCGCCGCGGCCGGGATTCGATCCCGCGACCTTCGGGTCAGCAGTCGAGCGCCATAACCACTAGACCACCGTGGCGGGGTTCACTTCAACCTTCACGCTACACTGCACACAACTGCTCCTTCGTAAGCGGTTGTGCCCTCTCCCAATCCTTCTTTCCAAAGCGCCCACGCAGGCGCTCTTTGCAACCGAGGGGAAGCCCGACGGTAGAGCATGTCTAGCCACCACAGTAGAGCGTTTTAGCAGCGCCGGTTTACCGTACGGTAAATACGCAAATACCCTATCGTCGAGGTCAGCACGAAGAATTTTTTTCAAATCAAATCAAATCAAATTTATTTCAACATACAAGCGATGTCGTGGACAATGAACTAAAAGCCAGCAAGGCTTGACAGGGTCCATTGCCCATTTTTCAGGCAGTGACAAAACGGGAGAAACAAGAAATACACCAGAATTAAACTATAAATATATCGCATGATATTACAAGAATACAAGAATTACATGAAACACAAGAAATACACAAAAAATACACAAGAATTACGCTATCAATACACCGAAACATATAACTGGAATGCAAGAATAACACAAGAAGTAACCAGCATTATAAGCACTAATACATAAACATTGGCATTGCAGTAAATAAACATAGTACATAAACATAGGCATTGCAGTTGCATACATGTTTTTTTTTTTTGACATTATGAAGAGTTATATTACATTTTTTGTATTTAAGTGATAGGGTAGTCTATAACGTAGCATCTGATAGGTATAGTTCGTTCTAGACCTCGGTAGTTCCCATATTTCAGAGCTCCTTGTATTGGCCATTTTATGCTTTCGCGTTAAATTAGAAATGCGTTTTAGAGTGTCATTGTTCTTTTTAATAGCATTCTTATAACTTCTTATTAATAGGTTTTCGTAAATGTTAGGCATTGGTACCAAATTTAGTTTTTCGAACAGAGGACTAGTTGGCGTTAAGTAAGGCACATCTAAAATGCAACGCACGGCTTTTTTCTGCATTCTATGCAGGGTAATGATGTTAGTAAGTGTCGTAGTGCCCCAGACGAGATGACAATAGTGTACGTACGACAGGAACAGGGATTTGTACAGTAGAAGTTTAACACTTTCAGGAAGAAAAAAGCGCAACTTGCATAGTGTTCCAGTTAGCCGAGAGAGCTTACCTACTACCATTTCCACATGAGCATTCCATGATAAATGTTGC
This sequence comes from Rhipicephalus sanguineus, assembly GCF_013339695.2. NCBI lineage: Eukaryota > Metazoa > Arthropoda > Arachnida > Ixodida > Ixodidae > Rhipicephalus > Rhipicephalus sanguineus. The sequence goes on from NC_051181.1 coordinate 62,185,971, forward strand.
TCAAATACAACACCAAGACATTTAAAGGTAGGCACAATAGGCAAAATAGAGTTATTAAGATGCAAATTTGTTGTAGTAGCAACGTTTCGATTTTTCGGCCTAAAAAGTACGGCCTTTGTTTTACTGACATTTATTTTCAACGAGTTAGCGGTGCTCCAGGATGATAATTTTGACAGTACTTCGTTGGCTTTAATCATGACATCTTCAGCATCTTTCGCGGTTACTAGAATTGTAGTGTCGTCTGCATATATAATAAATTTTACGTCATTATCAATACTAACTACGTCATTAATATAAATACAAAAAAGCAAGGGCCCCAAAATACTTCCTTGGGGTACTCCTGCAATAACTGGTTTCAAATCGGACACGTGACTATTTATAACTACTTTTTGCATACGGTGCTGAAGATATGATTTTAATAATTTCAAAAAAACCCCGCGAAAGCCATAATATTTAAATTTTTCTATAAGTGTGGTATGATTAATGCAATCAAAGGCCTTTGAGTAGTCAACAAAAATACCCAAAGTACATAGCTGACGTTCGAAAGAATCTAATATAATTTCCTTCTGTGTTAGAAGCGCAGTTTCAGTAGACTGCCCTTTCGTAAATCCAAACTGCATATTTGTCATTAATTTATGCTTAGTTATAAATGATGTAACACGGCTGTGAATTAATTTTTCCAGCGCTTTTGAAAAAATTGGTAAGACTGATATTGGTCTATAGTTAGTTAGCGCATTTTTATCCCCGCCCTTATGCAACACTATAACCTTAGCAACCTGGAGTGCTTTTGGAAAGGTACCATCAGATAGAACTAGATTGTAAATATGGGTGAGTGCCGGAGTGATGGCATCTAATACGTACTTTGCAGGTCCGATTTCGAAACCATCTATATCGCAACATTTACTATTTCTAATGGACAAAAATGCGTCAGTTATTTCCTTAGGTGTCGTAGGAGCCAAAAATGCAGACTGGCTGGTCCGCGAACTTAGAAAATTTAAACAGTTGGGATCGTGAGAACTCTTTACCAAACTAGTAAAATATTCATTGAAAGCTTCCACCAAGTCCTTTCCTGACATTATATTGTCATCAATCGTAATCTCCTTAATAGTCTCCTTACAGACATCTCGGCCAAGAACAAAGTTAATGCGTTTCCAAAGAATATCTGATTTTTTCGTAACGTCAACGTTAAATAAATGTTGTAAGTATAATCTTTTCTCACGACGTAGAAGGCTGTTTACTTTATTCCTTTGAACCCTAAACTGGCGCAGGGTTTCTTCAGACCGCGTTGAAATAAAATTATGAAACAAGCGATTTTTAATGCTTATTTCCTGTAAGCATTGTTTTGTGACCCATGGCTTTCTACTTCTGCGCGCAGGTTTAACTACCTTGTACCTAAAACATTTTTCATAAGCAACTTTAAACTTCTCATGAAAATAATCGTAAGCGGTTTCGGGGTCGGTAATGAGCAGTAAAGGCGACCAATCAATGAGCAATATTTCATTACGAAAGTTGTTTAAGCTGTGTGCATTCACATCCCGTACAGTCAAAGGTAAAGGATTTGCGGTTTCAAGAGACATGATTTGTTTAAGGAGTAGAAAAATTGGGAGATGATCGCTAATGTGCGTGCTCACAACACCTGATGATAAATGTGTAATTTCAACATTGGTTATGAAGACGTCTATCAATGTAGTTGAGTTAAGTGAAACATGAGTAGGAGCATTTATCAGATTTGCAAAACCGTTAGATTCAAGAGTCCTATATAAGTCACCTCGCGGTTTCGAAGTCTTCAAAAAGTCAATGTTTATATCACCTCCCATAATGAGTTTGAAATGGTTATCATTAATCCAGTTTAGGTAATCGTCCATAAAAGACAAAAAGCTAGGTATACTCGTACCTGGAGGTCTATATAACACACAGTACACATTATTATTGCATTTGACCGAAAGCACTTCGTAGTCCAGAGTAACGAAGGAAAATGACTCAATAAGTTGGCAATGTAGCGTGTTTTTTGCCATTAACATAACGCCTCCTCCTCTTCGAGAAGGCCTATTTACAAAAAATGTGTTAAATCCGGGCATCTTGAAAACATCTGCGTCATTTTTAAACCAAGTTTCAGTTATCATCAGTACATCTGGAGTGAAACCTAAAGAGGCAAAAAGGGCAACAATTTGTTCTTCCTTGTTTCCAACAGATTGTGCATTAATGTGGATGAAAGATAAAGAATTCTTGTTTCTTGCGTATAAGCTACCCACTTCGCAAGGCGAAAGATAAGCAGAACGAGAGCTGTTCATGGATATGACGTCATCGAAAGAAGCCATGATTTTCCTAGTCGATCTTATCGAGATCCGAGACACAAGCTATGCGCAGTGCTCGGATTTTTCAAAGCTGTTTCCGCCGAGCAAGTTACCTATTGCGTACGGTAACTTGATGAGATGATCAAAGTGATAATGGAGGTCTTGCCGACTAAAAAAAGCTACGTGCCGACGACGATGGTACAGCATTTCCTTCCTTACCGTATCGTATTACCTTCGCTGCTAAAACACCCTCGTGACACTGATTTCTGCAAGCCATAAGGGAGCAGGCGCGGTGTCAATGGGAGAGGGCGACAGAAGAGAGCGGAAAACAGGCCTCTTCTCGAGATTTGAATACGAACACCGAGCGCCAGGTCGGGGTACCCCTCTCCCCAATAAAAAAAAAAAAAGAACATTAGGTGCACCAGGAAACGAACCCAGTGCTGCCCGCATTGGAGCCGGTCGCTCTGATTACTTGAACACCACTGCGTAATCACCTTTGCCCTTCCCTGTCTTAATGATGCTGATTTTATCGTTTATGCAGGCCCGTTCTCGTTATCATGTAAGCTTTCTTGGAAATTCTCTTTTGATTTTCCCACGCAACACGCCCCAAAAGAGTATGTACCGAAGGGTCATCAAGTACGCAGCAATCGGCAGTGAATACGGAGTTACTTAATGTGTACTGATGGGCTAGTTGGTGAGCCATGATATTTGATGAAGCAGCGCACAGAAGGATACAATCACGCACGAATAAAATGACGCAAATACAGCGCTTGTGTTTGCGTAATTTTATGCCTGCGTGATAGTGTCCTTTTGTGCACTGCTTCATCGAATACGGAGTACCATTTGACCTAATTATGATGACTGGCTTGATGAGTACATGACGCTCACGAATGGCTGGATTCTACTGTGACCCAGACAGATCAGAAAGACAGCATTTTCAGGAAAGTATGACTCGTCTCACCGAAGTGGAGGAAACAAAACAATGTGTTTCTTCATGAATAGCTAGGGTGGAAACCCTGGTTACCATGAAGGAATTTTAAATGACAATCTTATTTAATCAGTGACTGGAAATACTCGTGGTGAAGTGTAATAGAGTTATGCTGCACACTTATGTGTGATGTAAAACCGGAAATAAAAAAAAAAAAAACATGGATGATCCCTCCGCCATAGGAATCGGTATAACACGAAAGTGAAACGTGTCTTCACAGAAGTAGTGCTTATTGTGTAGTGATATATGAGAGCTTGTACAATGTTTATTCGTGTTTGGCAGCTCTAGCACCGTTTGACGTGGATGCACCCATGTTGACAGCATGTCTCTATCGCGACGACTAACGCCCATGATCATTATTAAACCGTTATGGTAGCTGACGGTGTGAACATATATTTGGACACAGCGAATCGTGAATCCCGCGTAAGGATGATATCAGCAAGCTCATAATCAACACTGGTACCCGGTATGCGCTTCTTCAAAGCGTCTTCAATTAAGGAGAGAAACGGCACGGTGTGCGCTTTCTAGTAATGGGTAGCCGACGCTTGTGCTCATGCATACATAACACAGACTGCGCTTCAGCAACACGGCCGGGAGGTAGAGGTTCGTAGCCTGAGCCGCAAACGCGTGCGTCCCGCTGGCCTCTGTCTCGCAGGCGCGGCACTCGCTCCACCAAGGCACGACATTCGCCCGTCGAAATCGCGTCCTTTCTGCAACGCATATTGCAGCAGTTTTGTTAGTCGGTGCTCTCGCAATTGAAGCAGTCGGCCGCGGAGAAATCCCGTTGGTGCACGTGGAAACTGCACTACTCCGATGAGCCGACGCACGCTAACACGAAGCCAAAGGCAAAGAACGTAACTGCGTCAAGGGCGCCTCGGAGACGCCAGCGCGGCCAGTCTACCCCTCTGGTATCGAGACGCTTTAACCATGACCTCCGATATCACGTGCAATCTCGGAGTAAGCGCTAGTAAGTGTCGATCGTCAAGCATTACTTCTGTTCACATCTCACAGACGGCAGCACCGCCCCGCTCCGCCCGCCGCGAAAGAGAGTGTGTGAAAGATATAAGGCGCGTTCGCGCCGTGTCTAGCATCTCCCGAGTTAGGTTACTCGGTAGGGCGTCGGGCGCTTGCCGTCGTGGCCGCAGCGTCGTGGGTTCGATTCCCAGCGGGGTATCTTTTTCTTGGTTTTTTTCTTTCTCACCTGTTGGCGTCCATTTTATCAACGTCATATCCGTGACGGATGTACTTGGTGGACCCCGGCATAAAACACTTTCGTGTTAAAAAGAAAAAGCCTACCAGCTAGGCCACGTTCCTTCAGGCAAGTTCCGAGGGTCGCAGGTTCAAATCCCTGTGGACATCTTTTTTACAGCGAAAGCTGTTATGAGATCACAAGGGCCGTTTTTGGCGCCGTAGTTGTCCGCCGCCGCCGCCGGTATCCGTAACCCCTATCGCTCGAAATAAGAAAACATTTCCAGGATGGAACGAGGTTCGAACCTAGGCAATCTGCGTGGGATCCCAGTGTTCTACCTCGGAGCCATGCCGGTGCTTGAAACTACGTTGCAAAAAGACCCTGTACAGGCTTCATGTCGCGAAGGAACCACATTAACACATGTAATGTAGCGTGGTAGAAGAGTAAAATAACAACCAAGCGTCACACAAAGCGAATTTTGTAACCAGGCGTCACACAATGCGAATTGGGCAACGAGTGTGTTGTTGAATGCTTCCAACCCATTACAAAGGGCTCTCCCATAATTCTTCATCGTCATCAGCCGCAGCGTGAACAAAGTGCACAGAATGCCTTAAAGGTGTTTAGCGGGTACCACGATTCTCTACAGAATGACGAAAAATGAAATAGGGGCTGCTTCCCTACTTCAAAAAATTATGATCAGTTATAGCGTAGTGGGTTCCTCGCAAGTGCACTTCTATAGGTTGCCAAGGAAGCCCATAAGGCTCCCATGATGCATTTCCTCAGGGTCTCAATAAAGTTCTTTCCCTGTCTCTCTCTTTCTCACATTGACCTATGTTATATAGCGTGGTGGGAGAGTAAAATAACGACCGCGCGTCACACGATGTGAATTGTGGGTCGTTTAAAGCTTCCAATCCATTACAAATGGCTCAGCCATTACTCTTCATCGTCATCAATCGTCGCATCAACAAACTGCACGTAATGCCTTACATGTGGCACCTGGCTTCTCCGCAGAATGACGAGTAATGTCGTGGTGGGTGCTTCCCAACTTCACAAAAATTATGATTTGTGGCGTAGTGGGCACGTTGCTAATTTACTTGTATTAGTGGCGACAAGAGAGTTTATAACGGGCTCTAGAAATGCCGCTCTTCTAGCTTTCGCTGTAACTATGCTGCGCTTTCCGCGCAGGCCTGGCGTTTTTTTTTTTTCTCGTTTATTTTCCTCTCTAGTTGTCGCGCCGCACGTGTGTACACCACCCTAACAACGCTATTCTGATCCCTTATGTGAAAAAAAGAAAAAAAAACGGCATGACCCTGAGGCGCCGTTGTCCATGCTCGCGCTCAGTTGCAGCGCGAATTCCATCTTGTACGTTAGTGATTTCTGTAATTTTGGGGGTTTCCTAAAATGACCTATTATGCAGGCCATTCCTGTTTTATTTGAATAAGTGTAATTTCAGTTTCATTTCGCTTGAGTGTAAATGACAAGACGAACCATGCTTGGAAAATCAGCGCGAACACGACGGAGAGACAAGACTAAGATCTCTGCATGTGTAACTTGAGATAAGGCTTTCAAATGTGGCACCGGTTCATATGGTGCAATCACCCTTAAACACACAGTCGTGAGCGCGTGACCTGAAGCATAGCACACGGCTCTGGCAAGCTGGTGGATCTTAACTCAAAAGAACCAAGTCTCTATAGTGGGCGCGTGATTCAAGCGCACCCGGTAGCGAGTGCGTTCTCCAGGTTGGGATCCGCTAGCCGGTGGGATGACGGTGGGCGTCCTCGGCCGCACACGTGACCGAAACGCATTGTCTCGGGTCAGCCCTGCTTGACAGCTTGGCTTGCTTCCAGCCCCCATTCAACTGACCGACCAGAGGAAGGACGAGGGTTGGTGTCCCATTGACATTTTTGGCCTTGTTTAGTCCACACTGATTGAATGCATGGTACTCGAACAACAGCGCAACAAACAGCACCAAGGAAGAGAAGACACTTGCGACTGAGTTTATTGAAAGAAAGATTTTGCTTGTTTAAGCCAGATAACGAACATATGCGCATGCTAATTGTCAAAAACAACACTGGTAAGTACACAGAAGCATAAAAACCTCATCTCATACACACGCACGTGCGTCGCATGCGTCTCCTCTTCCTTGGTCCTGTCTTTTGCGTTGTTGTTCAAATACCAAGCATTTCGTGCAATTTGCCTGCTACAATTTGATTTAGTGCAGCGAACACCAAGTGTTGTTAGTGTTAGCTAACAGACGCCATTACACTATATGGCGTGCTTAATGCATACAAATCATTTTTGTACGGATGCTCAGCTCACACATTAAGTTCCGCTAATCTTTACTCCAATATTTACAGGTCGAGATTTCCTTTGACGTTACAGCTTTCAGTCGCATACGCTACTGCAACAACAAGATAAACTAGAAGCCCTGTTGCTATACTGGGAAGAATACCTTGTATCGACTATTGTACCGACATGCGCCATCGATGCTTATTATTTAACTAAACGCATGTCTTGAAAATGATCATTGCCATTGCGATATGCACCTCAGAGGCGCATGTCGCAAAGAGGCCCTCTTTTAAAAGCATTGGAATTGAAAGAAGAAGACCAAGCTTTTAGGAAGAGACAAGAATAAACTACCCTTAAAAGTTATAGAAATCACTAACACAAAAGGGCTGAAACTAGAAGAACATTTCGTCGGGCTGACCACACGTGAGAAGATGCGAAGGACAGGAAACGGAATTGACGCTCCAAGTGAATGCGAGTGAGCTCGCGGACACGGCAACGGTGCCTCTGCAGGGTCATGACGCAGTGAGAAACGTCACAGCCACAACATAATATCGTTTTCTTTTCAAAATTAATGATGTCTTTCAATATTACCGATGCAGAATTTTGAGAATGAAAAGCAAATTGTGTTATAATTGCGAAATTGCGCGTTGCGGGTAAGCATTGCCAGTAATATTACAGTACTAAGATGTGCGATCACTTTTTTCAGTACTAAACTTTCCATGCCTACGACACACGATGGCGTCACTACAGGATGTCACGTGGTGACGTCATCAACTGACGTCGTCGATCCGTCATATGTGGGCCGATCACGGAGGCAGTGAAACAACAGGTGAGGTGGGGAAAGCTTCACAAGAAAGGCGAAGCAACTTTGGAAATCGACTGAGAACGGCGACGAGAGCAGAGACGACGTCCCGGTGACGTCATCGCTCGCTCGGAGGCAGGTCACGTGGGTTTTTGCTCACGGACGGACGCCGCAGAGTTCAGGGTGTGTGCGTCATTTACGGTAAAAAGGTGTCTTCGAGTAGCATCTGGCCTTGAGCTGCGCTTCCATATCGACGTTTTAATTAGGCCAAAGCATCGCGCAACACCAGCCAACAAAAGCCTTACAGACGCACAGGCCCGTAGCCAGGGGGTGGGGGTGCCCCCCAACCCCCGATATTATGGTGAAGAAGGTATTTTTACCAAAAATAAAAACATGGGATTAGGAATTCAAGATTTTCAGCAAGTGCCTCCCCCCCCCCCCCCCCCCCCCCCCCGCCGAAAAAAATTCCTTCTACGGGCCTGCAAACGCATAAACCGTCATTTTCGCGACGACACAGCATTATACTATAGCAAACTCACGCAGACTGTGACGCTGGCGTTCCCTATAGGTAATGCTGCCAGAAACTCTGTGGTCACGATGAATAACTGCTTGCGAGTGTTGGCCAATACAGCGACATTTCGGTCGCTGCCGCTTGAGAACACCGGGTTGAAAAGCATCGCACGTGACCAGACACTGAGTAAAAGCTACACCGGGCACGCAGCCTTACCCTGTGCAATCGACTGCTGCGCTCACGTGCAATCGGCATGCACAGATAAAAGGTTGCGATATCGACCACGCGTTGCGAAAACGAATGCATCGGCGCGACGGCGCGCGTACAGTCGTGCGACTATCGATAAGTGGGGTACGCAGCGCACAGTCAAGCTCATAATGATATAAACAGCGCTATATAGAACGAATACAAAAGGACGAGAAGACAGGACAACAGCGCACGTTCTGTCTCCTTCGCGTCCTTTTGTATTCGTTCTAGCGTTGCCTTTTGCATCATTGTGAACCCAAACCAACTTGCCCACCAGTCTGTTATTCCGCACAGTCAAGCGCTCGAAGCACAACTCCATCCTGCCGGATAAGGAATGTGTGCGACGGCTGCTCGGCGCCTTCCATGCACCTGCAAGGTACAGTATATAGATACAACAGGTATGCACTGACGTCATCGTGAGCTGCTTCATGATGGTGTGTATACACGGAGGGCACGGTGGAGAGGGAAGTGCGTTATCTGTGCATAAACACTGAACAAGACAACGACGGAACTCGAAGGCAGCTCAGGGACTCGACAGCTTCGCATATCGGGGCTCATTTCCGAACGACATCGCCAGCGTTGTTTATAAGGCGACGTGTTTCCGACCCTTTCCACTCCGTAAGTGCGGCCTCGTTGCAGTTTCCACCATTCAATCCTACAATGGCGCCGTTGCCTGAACCTGGCACGTTTGGACGCAACAGGTGGTATATAATAATAATAATAATAATAATAATAATAATAATAATAATAATAATAATAATAATAATAATAATAATAATAATAATAATTGTTAGGGTTTTACGTTCCAAAATCACGATATGATTATGAGTGACGCCGTGCCGGAGATTTCGACCACTAAGGGTTCTTTAACGTGCGCCTAAATCTAAGCACACGGACCTCTAGCATTCTGCCTCCATCGAAATGCAGCCGCGCGCGGCCGGGATTCGATCCCGCGACCTTCGGATCCCCAATAACCGCTAGACCATATCAC